>NC_080595.1:27498269-27840769 GCF_027887145.1 Ammospiza caudacuta
GAAGGAAGGAAGGAAGGAAGGGAAGGAAGGAAGGAAGGAAGGAAGTGGCGGAAGGAAGGAAGGAAGTGGCGGAAGGAAGGAAGGAAGTGGCGGAAGGAAGGAAGTGCGGAAGGAAGGAAGTGGCGGAAGGAAGTGCGGAAGGAAGTGGCGGAAGGAAGTGGCGGAAGGAAGTGGCGGAAGGAAGTGGCGGAAGGAAGGAAGTGGCGGAAGGAAGGAAGGAAGGAAGTGGCGAAGGAAGTGGGAAGGAAGTGGCGGAAGGAAGTGGCGGAAGGAAGAGGAAGGAAGGAAGAAGAAGAAGAAGAAGAAGAAAGAAAGAAAGAAAGAAAGAAAGAAAGAAAGAAAGAAAGAAAGAAAGAAAGAAAGAAAGAAAGAAGAAAGAAAGAAAGAAAGAAAGAAAGAAAGAAAGAAAGAAAGAAAGAAAGAAAGAAAGAAAGAAAGAAAGAAAGAAAGAAAGAAAATGAAAGAAAGAAAGAACTTTCATGACTTTCACATAAGTATTCATTTCAGTTTCAAACACTGATCAGTCTCATCAAGCTCTCCCATGTGCTGGTTAGTATTTACTCAATTCCTTATTTTTTTATGTATTGTTTTGTATGCCTCACAAACAGACAATCAGCTGAAAAAAATAGCCTTTGACCCTTTTCCCAGACTGACAGCTAGCAGTTTTGTATTTATTTAGACAGATCCTGAAGGGAACAATCCTTCCTGGTGCTCATTACTCGGTGGAGTGACATTTGCACCCACTTTGGAAAGCTTTAAGATCACTGATCCATGCTAAACCAGCACATTCCAGCAAACCCTTGTGCCAAGGGGCATTAGTTCTAACACATATCACCTTTCAGGATAGGAAAGAAATGAAATGTTATCATTTAACATCAGTACATCTTTTTTGCCCTTGGCTATTTTCACAATAAGTAGATTCACTTAACTTCTTAATTTCCTAGCCAAATTTTTAGATTTCTCTAAAAAAGGAACATGCTAAAGAGAAGTGCAGTTGGAGTCCATAGTTTTGCAATGCATTCAGCTTTTCCAAGTGTTTAGCTGAAATTATATCCACCATACACCGAATGGTGATATGTAGAAAGGAGGAAGGGAATTGTGCACCTTTTACTTCTATTAAACACCTGATTAATTTATTTCTTCAATATTTCTTCTTTATTGGTTGTCTAAGAAAAAGTGAACAATATCCAGCTTGATCTAGGAGTGTTTTCCCGGAAAACTTACTTGGTCTCAGCTGAATTTCTTTTCAACTTTCCAGATCTAAATGACTAGGACCATATTTTTGGCATTTCTTTTGGAAAGGTACCAAGAAAACCAAGCATCAAATTATCCAACAGGATAGATAAAATTAAATTTTCCCCATTGAGTGGGCTACACTAGTTTACTTTGGTCTCTGATTCCAGTTCCACAAATCACTACTCAGATAATTTCAGTCACTGCATAATAGAGAAAGCCCTGAATCAATAACTGAAAGCCAATAGTTGGGAACAGAATGATCTGGATACTTTGAGCTTTTTTTTGCACATTATTAACAAATACTAAAGTACTCTACATCACTGCTTAATTGCAAACTTTGTGTAACTGCACTACAAATCACTTCCTGGTGTAATCTGCTTTTGATGTGGCACAAACTTATCCATTGGACATTCAGCAGGAATGGTACACTTCAAAATCAGATTATTTTATATCATAGCTATTTATGATATTTCTTTCATTAGATTGTCTAAATATAAAAGTTTGTTCTTATAAAAGTTATCTTCATTGGAAATTGTCCAGAAGCCAAAGAGTAACCTAAATCTACACTGTTGTTACTTAGATTCATTATTTTCTTCTGTTCTAGTCATTGTTAGACTGTTGCTACTATGTATATATTTAAAGATTAATATAATTTATCTTCCATTCTGTCTTTATATGAGTTTAGCTCTTCTTATAAGTCCAGTATCTAAAACTGGGAATCAACCTTCACTTACAGTTTTGGCATCACAGGTCAAAGAAAAAGGATTGTTACTTGTTTCTGTTAGAAGTGTTTATAAAATGCAGCATGATTTTTTTCCTTTTCTTCTTTTTTCCCCTCAATTTTCTTAAATTCTAGCTGTATGACACCATATCTAGTTTATAAACTATTATCTCCAAAACCTCTTCTGCAGTAGTGATCATTAGCTGTTCTGATTGTGTGCATATGGCCATTCTTGTCTAGAGCCCTGCCACTGTGCATATTAAATCACATCCTACTACTGTACTTTCAATAGCATTTGACCACTTCCTCTGTCTTTTCTGAACGCTAGTCATCATCTTCCATGTGCCTCCAGGCCCTGAAAGCTTCCCCATTGTTTGAAAATGTGAGAAGCAATTTTATTAATGAAAATATTAAACTGGCCCAGGAGGGATGCCTGGGAAATACCATATTATAGTGCCCTGTAGTCTGACAATGAGCCACTGCTCATTTCTTTTTAGCCTTTTTTTTTTTTTTTTTCAGCAGATTCTATAGTTTTGAATCATGTGGGCACCTGCCTTGGGTAAATTGTTATTCTGTTTACCTAATTTGCTAATGGTAATGTCATCTGGGATGACATAAAAAAACCCTCTCAAGTAAAACGTGGTGACAGGACAATGGGTGATGGCTTTACACTGAAAGAGAGCAGGTTTAGACTAGAAGTTAGGAGGAAAGTCTAGAGTGGGAGGATGGTGAGGCTGCCCAGAGAAGCTGTGGGTGCCCCGTCCCTGGCAGTGTTCAAGGAGAGGATGGATGGGCCTTTGAGCAACCTGGCTTACTGCAAGCTGCCCCTACCCATGGCAGAGGGTTGGAAATGTACAATCTTAAAATTCCCTTCCAACCCAGACCATTCAATGATTCAATAATTTTATGAAGTAGAAATATAGCATTTTATGCTGCTTTTGTGCCCACAAAATCTCTGCCTGACTAGAATAGGAAATAGGATTGTTTGATATGAATTGTTCTTGACTGATTCATGTTGGCAGCTACATACAAAGCTAAGCCTTATAACAGTTTTATGGGAAAAGATATTTTGCACACAGAGGAATTATTATCTCCTATGAGGGTTCCTGAAGCTGCCATTAATTGCAGTAATGATCACACTGTGAATGTTGCCAGATCTCAGGATTTTATTGTGAGCCTCACAAGTAAATCCTTATTTCCAGTATCAAATGACTATCTGTGAAACCCAGATTTCTTTTCTTTCTGAGGCTATATTTCCAGACTTGCCAGTGGATGAGCACTTGGTAATGTGACCTCAAATGGATTTCAAATGCAGGAGACAAACAGTAAGAAGTCAGTGGTGACTAAGTGTTTTTAAAATCTCATGATTTTGAGAGACTTGAGATGTTTCTCAGCATGACATTTGGGCTGGCTGCCATGACAAATAAATTTAAAAGGCAGTGCTACAGAAAGCTGTATCGTCCTTGCTTAGCATTCTTCATGAAGCAAGTGTTCTAATGAGACCCTCAGAGTAGTGGAGATGAACAATTGCAGCAAAACCAAGTGCAGTTCTTTAAAAAATGTAGAGCTGCTAGCAGGGTAGAGCCATTAACCTTTTCTCTGCCAGGTCCACTCTAACTAATTTCTCTAGTTCATTCTGTCCTATTTCTGATGTAAATTACATAAAATAGGGTATGAATATAAGAGACCTCTGAAGAGGCAAAAACTCTATTCCTGTCTGCACATTAGGCTGCTGCTTTGTTAGCAACTTGCAAGTAATTGCTCTTCCCAATTTTTGTGTGCCATCAGTTCTAGTCGGGGGAATGCAGGAGCCCAGCATACAACTAGTTCATTGAAAGACCCCATATCCCAGTTAAATATCTGTTAGATCTAGCAAGTACGTTCAAAACCCAGCAATCTCAAACTATTGAGAACCTGGCAGGTATTTGAGATCTTTGATGGGAGCTCAACATTCCAGAAAACCTGGCTGTAAATTAGTTTATCTTGCAGTTTACAAGAGTCCTTTGCTCCTAAGCAGCAGGGGAGGGAAAGATATGTTAAAAGGGAGAAATGTGACTGCAAAGGAAATTGAGATGTGAGGGAGTGAGGGGCAAGAGGGGAGGAGAAGGAGCACCTGAAAAAATCTAAAACTGTGGCTTTCAAGCTTCCATTGACATTATATCCCTCCTTTGCCATCTATTATTTCCCTCTGTATCGGATCAGCCTTATGGAAGACAGAAATAAATTAATTTTACATAAGTTACAGCCCAGACCCAAGGCAAACTTTGTGCTGCTCAGGCCAGCCCAGGGAGCACTGCAGGGAAGGAGGTGGGGGACAGGGCCCTTTGGGATTGCTCTTTGCAGCAGTCTCCCTGTGGGTTTCAGGGCTCAGATGGTGGTAATTCAGCTACAAAATGCTTTCATTACCAAATACAAATGTTAAAACATGACCAAGCTTGTAGGCACCTCTATACTGGAGAAGGGGCTGGGAACACACCTACTTATATACAAGGCCACCATCACAAATAAGATGTTAAGGGCATAAATGTGGGCAGACCCTGCTCTGGCACAGATCTTGCCATTGCTCCATGCCCCAGCTGACACTGAACTGCACACTCCATCCACTTGAGAACTCCTTTTTTCAGTATCCCCAAGCACAACAACGTCAGAGTGCTGTAGAGGTTAATCAGGTAGGCACAGGAGGGTCCATAAGGGTCATTGTGAAGGTTTTGTTCTCAGTTTCCTGCTTATATAGTGGTGTACCTTGTGCATATTTGTTCTGTGGGGTCTTTTTTTTTTTTCTTCCCTGATAGAATATTAACCAAAAAGTCTCTCAAGGTGCTCAAACTCTGGATTAATTTGCTCTCTGGAAACATCCACAGCCAAGCACCTTTGAGTTGGAGCACTGTCTCAACACAGCTTTTGTCAGCTGGGTTAGGAAGAAAAGCTCAGCTGTCCTACTGGGGCATACATAAACATGTACTTGCTGAGGGTTTGGTTCAGATTTTTAAAGCATGTTTGGTTTTGATGGGAACCTAGGTATTATTTTGGGGGTGTATTAAGAGCCTGGCAAGTAGTATCAATGGCTTATCAGAACAGATTTAGGGACACTTGACTGCTGTGAATTTTCATGCAAGGAGGCATTGGGACAGAATGGTGGCACATGAACAAACAGGCCCAAGTTCTGATTAGTTTATGCTTTGTAGATGTTGAAATAAATTTTTATTTCCTTTTTTTCTTTCCTATTATTCCTCTGCAGACATATAAAGGGGATGGGAAGGACTATTGTATTAAAGGAAACTTCAGTCAGATCACAGGCAACAATTTTTTGAAGGAACCTAGTCTGATTCCTCCACACCACTGAGAACAGCTGAGTGAGCTGGAACTCTTGGGGAAAATGGCATGGTACACACCTCATTGCAGGCCCCCAGCCAGGTAATAACTAGCACTGACTCCATGATTCACAGAAGGCTGATCAATAATCTTTATTCTATTATACCATTATTAAGAAACCCATTGCTTTTATAGACAGTTATGATACAGGTGGAGCTATTTGGTCCTCCAATCCAAACACAATCACCATTGGCTAATTAAGAAACCACAAAATCAAATCTCCATAATACATGCCACATGTTCACAACAACAGATGCAGCAACTGTTTCTCATTCTTTTCTCTGATCTTCTCACAGACCTTTCCCCAGGACAATGCCTGGGAAAGTTGTTTCTCCCTGTGGCCAGAGAGCTGCTGCCACACACACCATGATGATGCTGGTAGAGAAGAGAGGCAGCAGAAATGCTGAGCTCCAGCATTTCACCTGGGATCTCAAGAGAGCAAGGGCTCCTAGGCTTCTATACGAATTGGTGGGAGGGAGGGGGGAATAAATAGTCTAGAATGCACTAGAACAGCAGATTTGAGTGTCCTCCTCATAGAGAGAACCAGAATTACAGTAATAACCAGCTCCCTTACTCATCAGCATCCTTAAAGTAGAAACAATGAGATCTCTTCCCTATAAAGGTTAGATTTATCTGTATTAGGTTTACCCATACAGTCTAGTTATAGTCCTAGGTAGTCTATATTATTTTACACAACAAAAAGAACTTTTAAATGTCCTTAGAGTACAACATAATAATGCATTTTATGTCTTTATTCATTGGTCCCTGTGCATGACATTTTACTGTATTGTATTTAGTAATATGGGAGATGTAAAGAGGCAAGAGACACTCAGGTCTCAGTGGTTCATTAGTCCTGCACTTTATCGTGTTTTAAAACTTCTCCTTCTCCAGACCACAAAATAGCTTCCTCCTGTATCAAGTGTATTAAGTGTGAATCCACAGAGGGAACTTTTAAATGCTGTTGCTCCAGAAACAATGATTCCTCTATCTCTCTTCTAATATAATTTATTATTCTGGAGGAACTTCCCTGTGTAAACTCCTAGTCCTGAATACTTACATCCAGTGTTTGTATGTAAGCAATTTTGTCTCAGCTGTAAGGGCACAACTAATGAAAAAGTTTCAGAAATAGTGATGAGAACTGTTTCCTATTGTAAAGACACATCTTCATTAGCAGGTACAGAAGACTATTACCAAAAATCCCAGGATATTTTCAGAAAATCCTCAGTGAACCAGTCTAGACAGGCATTTACTCCTAAGATAATAGAGATAAAATGTCACCAAAAAGGGAACCATAATAAGCAGTCCCCCAAAAAGTGCAAAAATAATTGCTGAGGGCTTGGTGCCATTCCTCTCAGAGGGAGGCCTTCCTTCTCCTGGTGGAAAGCAGCCAGATACTGAGTTGGAAAGAAAAGAATATGAAATAATATTTTTCCTAGCATGGTTCCAGTACCTGAATTGTGATCTGATGGCTTGGATGGAAGTTAACCCAGTTTTTTTGACTGGACTGACTTTTTTGATAGCTTGGATGGGAGTTAGTCCAGGATTTTTTTTACTAGACTGGGGGCTTTTTTAGGAGGAAAAGTAGAGAGATTTCTTTGCCAGCAGGGGACAAATTTTCATGCTGTCAAGTTAAGCTGCTTCTCACACCTAGTTTTCATTTGAGACTATGCCACCAATTTAATCTTGATGAGATGGGCTCATAAATCTCAGCCAGAAAAATTAAGTGAGCTATTATTTTCCTTCTGCCCCAATCATCAGCATCCTCAGCTATCCTATTCCAGCACTGTGAAGCACTGCAGCAACAAATGACTGTGGTCATTCCAAATCTTACCCTGCCCAAGGACTGAGGGTACCAGAGCCCCAACCACCCCTGGCAGTGTGTGCCTTAATCAGCTCTCACTTGCCCTGAGGTAAAATGATGAGGCACTGACAGGCTGCAAACAGGCTGCTGTGCCTCCTGATGTTGTCTGGCCTCTCGTGGGTGGTGTTGAAATGCTGGGCTGCTATGACACCTCCCAGGGGACCACTGCTTCTGCTGGGTGAAAACTGAGCCCTGAACCTCATCCTCATCCTTCCAAACCTGCCATTGGCTCCTTGGTGCCTCTTCAGTCTGTGGCATCCCTGCATGGACCAGCTTACAGATGTGCAAAATATTCTCACTGGCTTAAGTGTGGCTGATCAGGGAAGCAGATGTGGCCATGAAAGGCAAAAAAGAGCTTTGTGTGAACAGGGTCCTATAAGCTGAGGTTGTTCATGCCATTTGCAGCTGCAGGATTGGCCCCTGGAGCATTAAAATGGAGCCAGGAGGAGCCTCTGCTCCTTGCTTGTAGGACCTGCAGTCCAACAGAATTACCAGGGAACAGGCTGAACACAGAAGTCCATGACCTCATAAAAATAGGTACACTTGGAGTGGGTTTTATTGATCTGAAAAAGTTTCATACCTCTCATTTGGGTTGGAGCAGTTGCCTTATTGTCCTGCAAGGTGCTGCACATTTTATACTTGAGCAACACACCTGAACTCACGTGCCCAGGCAGGCTTCCATCCTGTGTTCCAGAGCTGCTGACCGTACAATTCAGTGTTCAGGAGTGCTGGGCTCACCTTTACTTTCTCAGCAGTCATTTGCCAGTCCCTTGTTGCTGTGTGACTTTCCCTAGACCCCATGGCTCGTGCAAGTCCACTGTTTTATCTTCCAGCACAGAGGAACAGTTACTGCTGGACTCAGGAGACATTTATCAAAGACATGACTGCTGATTTACTGCAAAGGGCTGCTGGATTCCTCTAGGAACTGTCTTTTGACCTGTTGCTATAAATTTTGCACTGCAGAATTGGCAGACTCTAATAGCTTTTTGTAAGTGAGTTCTGCAATAAGAAGCCTGACCTCAAAGGACCTAAATATTTTGAAGTAAGCTGTGCAGTAGTTTGGGTGTTAGGTTAAAATGTAGACTTAAAAATGTTATTTCTCAGATATATACCAAGATACATTAATTGCCTTTTTTCCATTAAAAATTGATCTGCAATTGTAATTTTTAAAAGAAATTTTTAAATTTAGTGATGGGGTATTGTGCCTATGGACCCAATTGCATAATCACATGTTGCATGGCTCCACATCAGAGCACATTTTATATTGAATAAAGAAGCAGAAGTGCTGCCTGATTTTTGTTGTGTTCAGTACGTTTGTGTTCCAGAGTGAGAACAGTATTAAAGATACAGATGTATTCTGGAGAATAGTTGAAGGTGTTTGGAACAGGGACAGCTTCTGCCTTCCTATTTTACCACAGAAATAATCTGGATACAGGAGAGGAAGCTCTAAATCAGTGGTACAGAGTGGCTGCAAACACCAGCATTTGCATCCATGTGGACAAATACAGAGCATGCCTGGGAATTCATGGATGCACAGGAGGGCTGAATTTTCCTTTGCAGCACACTGGAGATGCCAGTGGAAAATCTGGGACATTGTGGAACAGCCTGGTGCAGGTATCAGTGTTCAAAGCCATTTAAATACTTTATAGGCAGTGATTTGTGACCAAGAAAAGCAGATGTAGGTAAATTCCTCTTCACTCTGTCTCTCTCCCTCCCTGCTCCACCATACCATAGGACATTGCAGAGGTGTTTCTGCAGTTTTGTTGATATTCCTGCATGGAGTTTGGATGATCTGTATAGCTGGGGAGGAAGCACTGAAGTGAATTTCCATTTTATAAGTTGTATTGGGAACAGGAGAGATGGTTCAGTTTTTACATGTGGGGCAACTGGCCAGAGAGAGCAGACTGATGACACAAAGGAGTGAAGATGAAGGGAGTGCATCTGGAGACAAAAGAAAGTCAAAACCACAGAAGAAGCTAGTAGCTGCAGGAGAAAAAGAGAGAAATATGAATCAGTAGGGAGTGAAATGTGAGGAGTCTTAGTGGAAAGAGAAACTATGAGAAGAAAGAACAAAGAAGCAAAAAGACTGATAGAAGATGCAGCAAATTTAGAGTATGTGAAAAGAGAGGAATAGAAAAAAACACCAAAAAAACAACATCCCAGAATATTTCACATCTGCTCATGGGGTTCAGATGACATTTCCTGCTTAAATTCATGGTACATGTGTGAACACACAGGTTCCCTAGGTGACTGAAAATTTCAGCCAGGAAATCCAGTGAGCCAGAAACAGTACCTCAGACAGGAAGCGTTACCTCTAGAAAAGCCAGTTCAGGAGCTGAATCACATCAACTGGGCAATTTTTTTTTTTAATTTTTATTTTTTAATGGAAAAAAATGAGGTTAGAAGAAGAGAAGTGGCTGCTGCTTGTCTAATAAGGGCACTCCAGACTGTGCTCATGCTCTAATATTTTCCACTGGAGGAATACAGAGCCTTTTCTCATTTCCCATCACCTTCTGGGACTTGTATTCTGCTCTAAAATCAGCTTGTTCCCTTGGCATCTCCTTCTGCTTGCTTTCCTTTTCCTTCTCAGTCTCTATTGCACAGGGAGATGGAGCCCCTGGGATCTGGGAAGGAGCCTGTGCCTGCCCTTTTCCTGGAGACCTCAATCAGAGACCCAGGGAGGCTGTTCCATGCTGCTCAAGTTTGCCATCAGCTGTGACCTGCTCGGATTTCTGTGGTATCTGCAGTGAGATGAGTAGATGTGGCTGTGCCTCTTTTACTGTAGAGCTTGTGGAAAGCTCAGGTTCATATTACAATCAGGTGCAGTGTCTGCCTGTGCTTCTACCCTTCCAAAGGAATGGTGATTATTCCAGTACTTTCCATGGCCATGGAAGCACAGGAAAGGGAGAAGGGCTGCTCCCTGAACCACATCTCTCCCACTTTGGAATCAGTGCCCACCCTCAGATTTATATGATGCTAAGACAAAGCAGTTTTTTGACTGCTACTTAACATAACCTCTCCTTCCTTTAATAATATAATTCCCATCTAATTTAAGATAATACCAAATTTGGCCTGTGAATTTTCCCACCTACACTTCTACTCTATACAGATAAATGGGAGGTAGAACAGGTGATGGTCTGCAAACTCAACAAAAAGAGCAACCAACAAAGTTCATCAGCTGGACCTTTAAGGGCAGCTTATTTAACACGTGGCTGAAATTAAATGTGCACTAGTTGATGGATGAAGTCACACTGTGTTTTCATAAAAACACAGTTCTGGAGGTGCTCTTCATTCCTGCTTTGCTGGCTTGCACATTGTAATTGAATCCCCAAATCCAGAATTTGGCACTCTTTCTACACTGTAACTAGAAACCTGGTTCTTTGTGTTTTCTTAATTTGTATTGTTTATAATAACAGTAAGTCTCCTGAGCTGGTGGTGGAAGTCAAATGACAGATCCTTCACCTATTATGCCATGTTTTTTATCAATTATCTTGCTGAATATTCCAGATGAAAATAGTGTTTGTATTGGCCAGAATCTGGGCTGTGCCTGAAGAAATATTTTAGTGAAATGAACATTCAGAAAGCTTTAGAATATTAAGCCAGAAATAGAATTTTGTGCTTAAATATTCTCCTTAGCCTGTTGTACACACAGTATACTATTAAGTTGTTATTTCCAAGAGTGGCCTATTTTCAGACTTTCAGCATCTGTAAAAAAATTTATGATGATAAAGAGGGAATTCATATTTTTAGGCTTTTAAAAAGCCAATTGTGAAAGTCAACAGCTCTTACAATAGGCATCTGTTTGAAAAATATTCCTCAAATTTTTGCATGAAGTGGTGCTGTGTTCATTAAACACCCTGCTTTTGTAGTGCCCTCTGGTCAAAGATAAAATGCTTCTGAAGAGCCTTTTAAAGGAGATTTGTGAAATAACATATATTTCTGTCTTGAGGACATCCTACCTGGATGCTCACAAGCCAGAGAGAAACAGACAGAGTTTATTGATGGCTGTGTCAAGAGCTGAGCAAATTTATTTCCCATGAGTGACTATTTGAGATGAGATGAAGGTTGGCAATTCTCTTCCAGGAGATAACTCCTACTCCATGCCCACATGCATTTTACAGAACTAGGCTAAGGAGCTGCTGGTCTGTAAGGATTGCAGCCGCCTTTTGTGTTTTCTTTCCTTTTTAGGACTTACTGCAGCTGTATAATTAAATGGAGATTATTGCCAACATTATTTAGCAGTCATTATGGAGTCATTACGGTTCTGCTTGGACAAGAAGATAAGTCCCCTTCCTCTCTCACACTTGATGCTTCTATCAACAGCTTAGAGAAGTGGTTCACAATTAATTGCTACTTAAGTAGTCCTATCTCCCTCTGCAATCTCCCTCCTGTTGTTCTTCCCTGTGGGCTGGCTAGGGAGGTCAGTACACTCAGCTTGCTGATGTAATGCAGGCTTCCCGATAGCTTTTGGCACTTTGCAACTGCTCCTGTGGAAAAAAAACGAGAAAAAGAGGGCTCCCGGGGGATGGAGCCACTGCTGATCCAAACAGTGATGCCTTTCCTGTACTTTGTTCTGTCAGCCACGGGCTGTGGCTCTCTGTGGGCTGCTCAGACACATCAGAGCTCTCCTTCCTTCCCAGCGGATGCTCCACACTGTGACCTGGCACAAAGCTCCCTGTTGCTCCATGAAGGAGTTATGACACCTAACTCTTTCCCAGTCTCTGTGGCTCTCTGGTGGCTGCTCCAACATGGGAATTGGAAGGCTGGATTCCCTCCACACCGTGCAGTGGAAGTGGGCATACAGTCTGGTGTAATTACATAGCAGTTAATAATTCTGCAAGTGTGTGTGTATGTATGTGTGTGTGTGTAGGTTGGGCTGGCCAGAAAAGGAAACATCTGTTTTCTGGGAAATTCCAGGTTGTCAACATTTCATTTTGTTTGCCCTGGAATGAAGCATCAACATTTCAGAATACCTGTCACAAGGAGACAGTCTGTGGGTCCCTGTAGCTGCTGGGCAGCTGGGCAGGGCTGCTTGGAGTGGGCACCAGTGCCAAGGACACCAAGAATCAGGCAGGGCAAAAGGCTGCCAGCTGGCCAGGCTGCCCAGGGAGCTTCCAGAGAAGGTTTAATGAAATCAGCATGTTGCTTCTGACAGGGAAACAGCTCTGTCATTTCAAAGCAGATCGTTACCATGGGGTTTTTTTCCTACACTTTAATTTGAAATTTTGCTTTAAACAGGGAGAATAAAACGTCCTTTCCTTTTCAGATGATCACATGGTACAGTCCAAATCTCAGAGCCCTAAGAAATGCACTGGCTGTGAAGCAGAAGACCCTGCACACAGCTACAAAAGAAACAGCAGCATTTTCTGCTCTTCCGAGACAAACTCTCCTTCAGAGTTGTGGGCTCTGGTGAGGAATGTGGCAAAGCAGAGCACAGAATTTTCCAGGATAAGTCATTTAAAACAGGGAAACAAGAAGTAAAGAGTTTTAATTATGCCCTAATTTTCCTACGGAAGCATAACTGAGGATTTAATTTTATAGGCTTCATTGCTGAGCACTCCAACACTTTGCAACTGTTTAATGAGCATGGGTGTGGAGGTGAGGGTAAGAAATGCTGTGTGTCAGCATGGAGTCAGCACAGGCTAATTCTGCAAGCTGCAGTCAGTTTTGGTGCTGGCAGGATCAGATTGCAGAGCTAATAGAAGCTGAGAGGGCAAACGCTCTGGGGCTGCCAAAGCTCCACAGATGACTGCAATCTAGTGTGCATCTCAAAATACACTTTTTTTTTCCTCTAGAAATAAAGTCTCTCCTCTTTCCTAAAAGCCTCTTCTTTTCCCCCTCAAATGAAACCCTATGAAAGTGCTATATCTCTCACTAAACTATTGGATATTTTCTTCCAATTTTCTTCTGCTGTTGCAGACACCTGCCTGAATTTATTTCCATTATACCTCAGAGATACTTAAGCAGTGACAAAACTTTGAGACAGATAGGGTATTGACAATATTTATGAAAAGATGACATTAAATTTGAATGGTAACCTGCCATAGGCCTTTGGTTTTAATAGGAAAATCAATATGAAGCTGCAAGAAATCTGATCTGCAGAGCCAGTAACTTCTCAAAATGTTTTAAATCCTGCAGCCCATCTTGTGAGCCAGTTGATCTCACCAAGTATTCTCAGGTCTGGGCTGCATTGCAAATGGAGCTCACCCGGGCAACCCTGTTATTTTGGAAACAGCAGCTGGGTGAATGGCACGCGGGGCCCACAAAGCCCCAGCGAGGCACGTGTGGAGGCCTGAGCAGAAGTGGCAGAATTTCATAGTCATTACTGCAAACTTTTTCACTATTATGCATGAGCAGTGACAGGCTTGCATTGTTAATCAGAGTAATTAGGATTTAGTTGAGGCATGACAATAACCTGTGCCTCATAAAGGCCTGAAGGCCATCCATTTTCTCCCCTTTTCCTAGGAGTCTCCTATTGTGATTCATAGATAGCCCAGCAGGAATGCAATCATGAAATCTCCAGTGAATCAGTGTCCCTAAATCTTCAGGCTTGACAGGTTGAAGTCTGACAAGCTATTAGAAAAAACTGCTGATCATTAGGCTGTCTAAAATAGACTTAGCTTGTTTCTGTCTGTGTTCATTGATTTATCTGCAGGATGATATTGTTTGAAGCTTAGATTACTCATGCTGCTGCCAGCTGACACGCTCTGTATGATAAAATGACAAAGCATGGCTCTGGCTAAGCACACAGGTCTGTCTGCCTCTGCTCTCTCATTACTTTTGACTCATTCTGTACTAACCCCAAGTTGGTTCAATATTATTGTGAAAAACAAAACCAGAAATAGACCAAATGGTTTAAAGCAATTTTTGATCACCCCAAACACTACTATCACTGACAAATAGCATCAGCTCTCCCTGGATCATTTCAGAGCAGTGATTTCTAGGTCAGCTGCTATGCACTTTGCTTCCCAGAGATCACAACTCTGAGCAGGCTTATTACAAAAAGTTTGGTTAAAGTTCTCCTTTATGCATGTATTTTCCAATGTTTTAATTAAAAAAACCCCCAAACCCACTAACATTTAAATGAAATTTAAAATAAACTGTTTTAATCTATAATACAGTATTTGAGTTGTGAGATTTACTTCTAAGTTATCCTTACACTCTATTCAAGCTTCCATATGAAAAGAAAATCAAACCAGATTGGAAAATTTCTGAAGAGACTTGTTAAAAACAGGATTGTATTCTTACTTGTCATTTACAATGACATCTGTTTTTTCAGTCTTCCAGTTTTCCAGTTTTTCTGGCTTATTTCTTCTGTTTTTAGAAAATGACTGGCTTTCTTACAGGATTCAAAATATCAGTGTGGAAAATAAAAAATAAATTCAGCTCTTCTTTCCCATTGGCATGGATGTTATGCTCTTAAAAATGAAAAATCTGTTTTACACCATTAGGCATGCAGAACATGAGCAAGCTTAAAAATGTATATTTATATACTTGCATAAACTTGTACATATGGTATGTATAGAGTATGTTATCTGCATAAATTCTTCTGTTTGTCAAAATCTTGTTACAAGAATTCTAAAAGGAGACATATATTTACTTGTTTTTTAAAGAAGGTCAAAATATAGAGGGAATTTATAGTTTAGTAAGTACTTACTTACATTTACAATAAGAAATTTAGTATGGCACAAACATGGTCATATTCCTGTGAAAAGTAGAATCAGATACTTAACCACATAGCAAGTCCCAAGTTTCAGGTGAACATGACTCCCTTTCCATTTATTATTTTAAGAAGATTCTTGTATATCTTGCTAAGAGAGAGCACAAAAACTCTCTGAGGTTTTCCTAAGACTCTACTCAAAAATTTTGAAGTTGTAGTTAGGACCCATTGTGGCTTAATTTGTAGTCTTCACGTAAAGATTTGCTGAAGGAAGGATGTTTACCATGATGAAATATTTGCAACCTAACTGATGTTTCCATTAAGCTGTGCATCAGGATCTAACTACACTTCGAGGTTATGGCAAAGATAATTTTAAAGCATTTTGTAGACAACAAAGAATTCAGTGTAGTACCTTTAGGATAAATTTGCCTCCCCACCTCTCCTCCCTTGCTTCACCCCCACGATGCCATGGACAATGTTAACGTAGACAGACATGTGCAAATTTCTGAAACAAACACTGATGGAGCACTAATCTCTGCATTAATATGTGAATCCAATGGTGAAAGCTTTTCATGACAACTTACCTTTCATTATTTTGCTTTGTTCTCTGATTTCTGTCCTTAGTAAACACTTAAAAAACAATCCAGAGACTTGGATTTGTAACTTGTAACATTTAAGTCACCGCCAAAATACTTCAGATAAATAGTTGGGGAATAGTATAAAAATGACAAAACTCTTTGAGGCAGGTGTGAAAATAGTTGTTAAAAGAATTAAATATTTGCAAGTGGCATGCATGCTTCTAAAAGAGTGAATGTGTGCTAGTCATCCATAGCATCAATAAAAATGGACTCTGAATGAGCACATTCAGAAGTAGCTGGCAGAGTTAAAGAGCAGTGTAACGGACACTATTCAAAATGACAGCACATCTTCCAAAATATGGATGTGGTGTCCAAAGAAAGAAAAAAAAGGAAGAGTATAATCCCCATCAAAATAAATGTTAAACCACAGCAAAGCTAGCTAAAATATTAGTGAAAGCAACCTGCAGGAGTAATGGGAGCTAAGAGTGAAGCCTTTTGTATCTACATCAGAAGCAGTATGATTGGACAGCTAGCAGGATGGGAAGAAGCAGTAAAGGAAGATAAAGACATTATAAAACAGCCAAATGAATTATTTGCGCTGGTCCCTGCTGTAAATGAGGTGGGAGTCTCACACTGGGGTCATTCTTTACACCAAATGAGTCTGTGCAAACTCCCATTTTGGAGTGTCAGAGATTTTAGAGTAAATCAGTAGCACAACAGATCAGTAACAATTGGCAGTATTCACACAGGAGATTAGAAACAGTTCAAATATGAATTTGTCAGGTAATCAATTGTGATTGTGATGGATGACAGCAGCACCAGTATCAGGAAAACATGAAAAGTGTAGATAAGGGGAACAAGAACAATCAGAGGAGTTTTCTGTGAAGGAGAACCTGTGCCCTTCCATTTGCAAAAGTGGTGACTGAAAGTTAGTCTGGTGAAAATATCTGAAATTAAGAAGATATGAAATTTTTTGAAATTAGTACAGGAGCTAAGGACCACGTTTCCTGACAACAGGAAAATATAGGAAAAGGAAGAGATGTTTTGTTCAGCACATCATTTAATCATTCTTGCTGTAGGATGGATGCTGTGAAGGACAAACAGGTAACTATTATCACTCTGAAATTATTGGATTAGACAAATTCATGAATATAAGATGCTTTGTATGGCTGATTTACATGCTACCTCTAGCTCAGAAAGTTCTTATGGCTAAATGCTGGATGGGAAGTTGCTGAAGGGCACAGCTCTCAGAAGGGCACAGCTGAAGGGCAGATTCTCAGAAGGATATAGGATGAATCCTGCCTTAATTGAATCTGCTGCCAAAGATAAAACACCATCAAAGAGACATTGGCCTGGGCCTGTGTTATATTACTTATGCTTTCACCCCATGAACCAGGCATTTTGTCTGTATAATTCTCCTCATTTCCAGGGATGGTCACTTTTGTGATAGTTTTTCTCTTCTGACTGGATGATGGGACACAGCCTGGGCAGGAGAAAAGCAGGAGCTCATTGCAACATTTGAATAAAAAACCCTGTTAAATAATGTCATAATCTTCTGTTTATTTTCAAAACTAATGTGATTCAGAAAAAAAACCCAGAAACAAAAACAACGAAAACCCAAACAAACAAACAAAAACACCCCCCAAAAATACCCCAAAACCAAACAACCACGGTGAGCTTTTTCCACAATGCTTTTTGTTTTACTGTGTAAAATAAATAATACTATCACTTCTTATCACCTCAGCATATATTTAGTGGTCTTTGCTTTGGAGACAGGAGTGGCAGGTAAGTTCTCCCATTTGTGTTTCCTTTGACTTGAACAAAGCAGAGTATCATCTATTTTCTTTAGCTATGAGACCACAACATAGCACAGTGAAACTGATTTGCTCCTGTGTATGCAGGAAAACCTGCAGCCAAGCCAGAAACCAGATCCAGTATGTGTGAGTTCCATTTCCCACCCTCATCATTGGAATGTAATCAGTAAGTGCTCAAATCATGAGGTATCACTTCAGAATCTATTCAGGGTATGTTTGACCATGATACTTTTTTTTTTTTTTTTAAATGTTTTCCATGTGCTATCGTGAAGAAATTCAGCTTGAACACAGTTAACTCAGCCCAAGTTTTGGAAACAAGATTTAGGCCCTTCGGGGGATTGTCCTTCCCTGGTGTTGTTAATCCTGTGGTTTTTAAGGCATTTTTTTCATGAAAATGAAATGTGTTTTGTTTTACTTCAATGTTTACAAGTGTTTTTCTGGGAAATATAGGATTATAAAGGAACACATTTCAAGCATCATGCTGGGTGTGTTAGTCCTTTGTATTCTGCTACCACATCTGAACTTCTCTCATGTTGTATTTCATAATGTCCCAGACAAATAAGGATGAGATCATGTTTGCTAGAATTGTTTAATCACCAGTGATCTGACCCTGAAAAAGACAGGGCACATTAGCTTTCTGTCACCCTGGATGGGAACTGAGGTTGCACAGCATCTGGCAGGATGTTCTCAGCACCCCACAGAATTTGTGCTTTTAACTTAAATCCCAGACCACATCTATTTTCTTCAATATACTGCAAACATATAACTGCAGTTAGCACAATTGGTACTTTCACTTTTAGCTGAAATGCCTCTACCCAGCAGGCAAACTAATAACCATGAGATGACATTGTGATGAATGACAAGGCCTCCAACAAAGTGCTTGAGCCATAAATGGAAAGAGACAGTAAGTTTCATCCTATTTTTTGAAAATACATATGCTGCAAATCCGTTTCAAATGAAAATTAAATAATGCTTTTTAAGCTACAAATTACAATAGGCCTAATGCAATAAGGCACCAACTTCTCTGTCCTCAGTTCAAGTTGTGGTTGGGAGTTTCAAGACAATGCCTAATAAAAGACACATTGATTTGAGGGCATTTCCCTGTGATAAGACTGTTTCCAGTTGCATCTCTTAACAATCTGTCATTTTAAGGAATAAATAAAAGGAGGTGAGGGCAGGAAAACGAGTAAAGAAAGATAAAATGTGCAAAACACAATAAGTTTGGGGCACCTTTGTCCTGCTATCTGTACAGCAGAACAGTTCATTGATTACAGTGGTGTTTCTCCTGACTCAAATTTACACAAATGGAACAGCGTCAGCCCTTCAGATAACCATGATTTATGCCTTTCCTGGAAGTCACAGCAGATAACAGTGCTGAACTCTACCTTCTCCTGTTGAAACACCTTGACATTTGTCACACAAGATATTCTCCTGGGAGTGATAGATATGATAATTTTGTATCAAGTGTTACAAATGGATTTTAAGAACTTGAAAACAATTGCATGTATAAGTTTGTAATTTTTCATTTTTTTGGGGGGTTCAAATTTACAGACTGATAGAAATATTGTTATTTTTCAAAGGTTTTTTGTCAGAATCCTGTCTTTTCAGTAACTGGAAATACTCAAGAAATAGTTCATACTCTTTCAGAAAGATGTAAAAAAATATTAAAACCCCATCAGAAAAAAATAATAATTCTGACTTTGCAATGAACATCCAGTATGTTATCCATTTGCATGTTCATTCTTTCAACAGCTCTAAATCTAGTACCGAATCATTATCTAAATAAGGTAATATTGACAATAATTTCATCATCTGATTTTTCTTAATCTTTAGACAAAAAGAAATGTCTTTTTTCTTCACAGACAAATAGAAAGTCTTCCTGGGGAGGAATCCTCTTATGAGGTTACTTCTCAGAGTTCACCACTCCCATCATTGGGCAGCTCCTGACCTCTGAAGGAACAGGAGGAAGCCCATGCAAGCTGCCTTTCCATAGAGCTGACATGTTCTCATCCCCAGAACCACAGCAGTAATACAGCTGAATTAACAGAGGGTTTGTCTATACCAGAAATTCCTTTACGGATTATGGAAAAAGCGGTTTCAGGGAATCTGTGCTGTCTGCTGAAAAAAAGATTTAATGAAGAATCAATGACCAAATTGAGCACTAGTCTCTTCTCAATGAAAGCCTTGTTTGAGTCAAAATACTCCCCTCTGTGTTTGTAGCCAACTTGAGTAAGTTTAGAGGAGCAGCACCAGCTGAGGGGGAACTGCAGCACCATGTTTGGAGAATGCCTCCCGTTTGCTCGTGCTTCCCAACATTCCTGAGCATGGTGAGCCCTCGAGATTGCCACTGCTGGCCATGCCAGCTGGCTCGCCTTCCTTCTTCTGTTCTGCAGAAGAATCTTGGCCAGTGAAACATTTTCAAAATGTGTTTCTGACACAGTGGTGGAAGAGTTACAGCTATTGTTTGAAACAGGCAAGAAGAAATAGCTATATGTGTTCTCCTTGTTGGGAGGAATCACATGGTAATAAAAAGGTTCTGGATTTTCACTGCAGAAGGTTGGTGTGTTTTGAATCTGCAATGGAGACAACCTTAGCAGACTAATTTCAGTGGAAATGCTTGTTTTGACAAGTGAGGAAACATAGCAATTACTAATGCATTTTGCCACTTGAGTCTTTCTTGACAAACATAGCCAAGGATTGTAATGTAAATACATAACTGCTTTTCCTCATTTCAGCATGCCACTTGTGAACGATTTTGTCATAACAAAACCCATCTTCCCTGCTTTTCATTTATCTCCCTAAAATAGAAATGGTCTTTTTCCATTTACCCTGCTAGAATAAACATCTATTAATTCTCTCAGGTCACAAAACCTTCAGCTTCTGAAGGTTAGAAATGTCTGCACAGTATGCAACTCCTTTGGTTTAGTTCTGCCTTGAATCAACTCTACAGAAAATGTCCAAATATTTGCCTGGTAATGGGAAAAATGAATGTAATTGATCCACAGCTCTTATGTACAACATCAAAGTACTTAGAGACAAGAAGCTATTGTAAGACAGTGACTAATAACTGTATGAGGGGATTTCCATTAGCAGGCCCACAAAGAAGATGATTCTAGTCTGTGAGTGCATTGTGAAAAGTTAAAACTGATGTGAACTATACAAGGAGATTGTAATAAAACAAAAGTTGTGTAAAAAGGCATCACATTTTATGTATATGACTTTGGGATACATCAATTATGGTCAGATGCAATCATAAATTATTTAAATTCATTGAATCCTCTGTAAAATCCTCCTGTAGCACAATTTAAAGTCTTCTACCCCAAATCTTTCAAATCACTGTGGTTTTGATAGCTGTGTAGATAGCAATCAGCAAAACTGAGTTACAATGATTACACCAAAATCTCATGGGATGAATGGATTCTTTCCCTTACTCCAGACTATGCAACCTGATGGAAGTGTAGCAGTTCCCAGCACAGCACTTGTGAGGCTGACAAAGGCGATCTCTTGAGGTGCCTGATACTGATAACTAGACAACATATTTAAAATGAAAGAAAAGATAAATAGAAGACTGACCAGGGAGCTGATTCTGCCATCTTTGACTTTCACTTTGCTCAAAATATTTAAACAGTGGCAACAAATATTTGGCTCTGCAGAATCTTCTTCTCAGGAGTTGTATTTTCATAATATTCCTAGATTAAAGTTGCATTTCTAGTTTTATTCAGGTTTAGGAAGCCTGTTGTCAGCCTCTACTTGGATTATTATCTTAGACCCCTACAGACAATAATTTATCTTTACTTTTGAAATCATACTGACATATGCAAGGAGCATACAATAATTTCACCATACTTACACATGCAAGGAACATACATACATAGGTGCATTTCTTCCATATGACCCCATAGTCATCAGAGTATTCACTGGTAAATAAGGTTTGGATAAACTGTTCCCCACAGAAGCACACATGCAGTGGAAGGGGGAAGAAAGAGTAAGACCGTTCTTATCTTTTCACAGTCTTTGTGGCTAGCTGAAGTGTGGGACCCAGGGAAGAGGCCCAGTCTTTGCCTGGAATCAGTGTGAAGAGAGAGGTAAAGAGCATGTTAAATCATTCATTTCTTCTCCTTGCCTGAATTCCGTTGGGCCTGTCTGGAAGGAAGGAGGTAGCTTGTTCCCTGAAAAGTCACATCACAAATTCTTCACCACTTGAGCCAAAGGCTCACAGTACAAAGGATGGCATTTTTCTGAGCCAGTGCTTTGGATGTGCTCCCTAATGTGGTTCAGCTTCCTTGCTGCCCCTTATTTCAGCCCATGTCTTAACGGTATAATTTAACCTTAAATTAGAGGCATATTTTACCCTTGTTTTGTATGCAGAAATTCCTTTGATGTAATTGGGAGCCCGTGCAAAGATGGAGGGTTTATCATGGCCCTTTGAATGCATGTGACATGGCAATTTGTCCAAGGCATATTCTCATGCAAGAAGAATGGGATCCCATTGTGGGAAAATCCAGGGCCAAACACTGCACAGAACTGACATCAATAGGATTGAACACAGTGTGAAGTTATGGCAAAGTCTGATGTATTGGCTGGGGGGTTTTTTATGCATCCACTACCCTTAGTGTTGCTGATGGAAAGTGGATATCATATTGTCTGGAGAAACCCTAACTTCTCTTGTGATGAAAGGGAGATGATATCAAGAATCTGAGTGACCATTTTAATTGGATACATGTGGGCAGAGTCCAATCCAAATCTCACAGAAAACTGTAGAAGTGATTCTGATGGCTTTTGGATGAGTCCCACTATGAAATCTCAAAATTAGGATTTGAAATAGAGTCAGCAAGCACAGAAGTGACTGTCTCACCAGATAAAAAGACATGACAATTTTGAAACTGAACATGATCTTTTCAATCAAATAATCTCCAGGCTCTTTTGATTTTTCCCCCATTCTTTCTTAATAAGGCAAGTTTTGCTGACCTTTATGCAGCCTCTCACAAGAAATTCACCTAAAGAGTAAAATTCTAAGCCCAAACTTATCTACAGAATTCTACAGAAACCTATAAGTAGAGACACAAAACTCAGCATATCTTATTTAGGCAGCAATTTAAACAGTGTTGTTCCAGCCCTTTGAGTGGTCACATCTCCTTTGTGAGCTCTCCATGGGGTCTTAATTTCTAGATACATGAAATTGTGTTTTTTCTTTTAGCACAATCCAGGATAATGCAATGGAAAACAGGAGGGACTGGCTTGAAAGTTCTGGGGTTTATGAAAGGCATGTGAGATAAGAAAATGTCAAGGAAAACAGATCATGGGCAGAAGCAGATGTTCAGCTTATGGCCACATCTTTGATCCTTTCTTCCTTGCATGTCTCTTACATGATGTGTATACAGAGAGAGTATAGAGCCTACATTGCTAATGTGCAGAAGTGAGGGTCATCATCGGAGGATGGGTTTGTAAGTGGATTGAAAGGGGTCATAGAGTCAATATTTGCTCCATTTTCTCATGAGAAAGTAGGTCCCATGTCAGCTAGAGCACAACCAGCACATAGCTCCTAGCCCATACGTATGGCTAAATCTGGGTCATTAGCACTGCTAACCCTTAAGAAATATTTCAGTGTGTGCATGAGAAGCTCACTAGGAACAATACCTGTGCCAGAGCCACAGAAGTATCCAGCAAACACCTATCTGAGGAACTTGAGCAATGCAGCTGGATGATTTATATCAGGATGAGGATCTGGCTTTAAACGGGCAGAGGAAGAGAATTTTGAACATAAACAACATAAACATTTAAAATTGGTTCAGACTTTTGTTAGAAAAGCAACTCTTAAATTGCTGCAGAGGGCATGTGAACCTCCTTGTACCTGTGCATCAGCTCTCTGGATAATGTCTTTGGTATCTCACAGGTACTGAAGTCTGCCAGCTGCATGTTTCTGCAGCTGCTTTTTATTGAAAGACACAATAAACACTACAGTCGTGTAAATCCTCTATAAATAGCTGCAGCAAAAGCCATCCCTGAGCCCTGTTCAAAGTTAAACACCCTACCAACTTTCTAGCCCCTCTCTACTAGCTTGTAAATTGAGTACAATACTAATAGTTACCCTTTTCTAAGTGATTTGGGATCATCTAATGAGAAGCACTATATATTAGTAAAGTCCAAAACATTGAAAATAGTTACTTATTTATTTCTCATAATTTCTGAACCATCATTTCCAATCCACCTCTATTGTTCCCAGCAAGCAACTAAAATAATTAACAGCAGACAGCCTATTAAGAAATAGAAAGTGTTTTGGTTATTTGCTATTTGTGGGATGCATTGTTCCAGCATGGGAGCAGCCAACTACAGTTGGGAGTATATTTTGTACACTGCAGACATTTTAGGTCCAGTGTTTACCACGTTCTGGATCTGGAAAAGTTCTGAGATTGTTCAACTTTTCTAAAGTTCAGTGTCCCAAATTTTGTTGCTTATAATGAATAACTCTGACTAAATGAGCTCTGTTTAAGTGCCATCATTTCACACCAGTTTAAGCCAACCTTTTTTCCTCCAAAAGAATCTTTATCCCCAAATCTTTCTTTTACCCAATGGAGCCCTTCAGTTCTTTCCAGAACTTTTGGGTCTGTCACTCTTCAGAGATGGAGATTGCTCTGATGCAGGACATATACAGAGCAACAAAAATACCAAAACGTTAGCATTTATAGCAATTTTTTTAAAAGTGAAAAGGTAAAACAAAGAACAGCGTGAGTTATCCTAAACACAAATAACATGTAAGACTTGTCTGTATGTGCTGTGAGACACTGCAAGTAAGACTATAAAGCAGAGAAAGGATTGCAGATAGAGCAGTCACCTGGGTCTAGACATGAAGAATAATTTTCTCCTAGGTGCCTTACAGGTTAAGGTGTCACAATGAATCAAAATTACATTGCTTTCATTTTTAAATTGTTTTCCAGACCTGAGGAAAGGCTACTTTGTGCCTTCAAGTTTGCATTTGTTCTGAGGTTATTAGTTGTTCTAATAAAACAGAATTTTTACTTGTGGTTATTTCCTATTTTTCTAGGCAGAAGAGTTAGCATTGCTAGGGACAGGGTTTGAGTGGTCTTACTTGAAAGGAAATTTATGGTCTTGGGAATGGGGTGATATTTGGCATGGATATCTAGGAGGAAAGAAAAGAATAGACCATCCTAGTAAGACTTCTCAAAGGAAGGATAGGAGAATGACCAAAATACTTTATCTTCTGGGACCAACACCGTCCTTCCCCCTGACAAATTTCAGACCAGAACCACTTAAAATTAGAATCACACAAAACTGTTTCTAGTAGGGTCTTGATGTCATCCCTGGACACCATTTTGTTGAGGCTTGAGGCCTAGCCAACCTACCTGAGTGCTCTGCTTCCCTCAGCACTGCTGCTGTTCTTTGCACATCTCAATGTTGTGTTTGGACAAATCTACTTAATGATGCCGAACAGAGAAAGGGAACAGTGGTGGACATGCAGCACAGACAGAGAATGCTTTCCATGAGGTACCAGCTGCTGCTTTTAATTAGCCAAGAGCTAAGTGGATTCCTACCCAACCTGAGAGCAGCAGCTTCACAGATATTCCAGCAGTTAATCCCATGCTAACAAGGGTGGTAGGCATCCTGAGGAGCCTGGCAGGAGGTTATTATAGGATAACTGCTAACTTTTCTCCTGCAGTCCCCTTGAAATGCCTCTTGGAGACCCAGGCTATCTGTTTGTTTGTTCCATGGCTATGGCACTGTGTGGTGCATCCTGCAGTGCCTTGTCAGTGCTCCTCAGCCCCAGCCACCTGTGACTTCAGGCCGCCCAGGCCCTGCAGGAGGTGGGTGCTCTCCTCACTCATTTTTCCTTTGGGCTCCTTTCTGGAGCAGTTAACAAGGCACCCAGCTGAGATTTACTGTCTCCTGGCAGCTGTCTGAAGAGCACCAGCTCAGTTAGCCAAAACTGTCCCTGAGGACCACAACGAAACTTTACTGCTCAGATAGCTTTTGGAGATAATGGCTTGAGCTAAGGGATACCCTTGATTAGTCACTATGCCAAGGATTGATATCATTATTGATACCAGAAAAAATATTCAAGGTATCAAATATGTGGTTCCAACTTATTTTTTTTTGTAGTTCTTTCCATTTCAGTTTCTAGATCATCAGTTAAAAGTAGGATGATTTGAACTGGACTATATAGTTCTGCAAGACACAGTCCCTTCCCTGTTGCTTTTTTTTAATCTTCTGTTCATCGCCTGCATGGTAGAGAGGGTGATTTCTCCCTAGGGAGAAATAATAAATGAATTATAAAAGCATGCATTGTAATTTTTTGGAAATGAATATGCTTCACACGCCTACTGAGTGATGTGCATGAAAATCCATGTAGAGTACATGTTACAGAAGAAGGCTTTTTTGTAAGATTTTTTTTTTAATGACCTGTGCTTAGAATACTAAAATTGAAACCTTGCTCTGGGTGGTCTTTATTTTTGGCTGAAGCCTCGTAATAGTTCCATAAATATTAATTTATGAAGAATGCAGAACACAAGTGAATGTAGAACTGACCACTTTCTTGGTGCTCTCATATTACTTAAGCTGTATTATTATTATTATTTTCTTACAGAACAGTGGGAATACTGTTAAAAAAATTAAATGGGACTTTTATCATTGAAAAAGTTTGTGGTTTGCTTATTTAGATGAAAAAAAAAATCAACTGAGCACATGCAAATAACTTCAGAAATAAAGTTCAACAGTACTAGTTTTGACACCAACCTGTTTGTTTCCTCTGAAATGTTTAGCCAGTCCAGCAGCCAGATATTTCAAGAACAGCCTCACAAGTGAAGATTAAATGTGTGTGTTTTTATAAAACAATGACATCTTGTTTTCAAAGTCCTGCAAGCTTAAAATGGATATTAGAGCAGTCACATATAAATTGCAGTTCCCAAGGACAACTGTTTAGCTTAAGTGCCATTTAATGTTCTTCTAAATGGTTCTGCTGTTTAGTGTGCAATATATCTTCTAGATTAGACCTTTAATCCTTTACATTGTGCTTGCTGTGTCAAAGAGGGCTTCATGCCAACTTCTTCCTATTGGCGGGTCTCATTCTCTCTTTTAACAGGCCATGATGAACATCAAAGTCTTGTTTTGCCTCTTTGAATCCAAACAAGAAATACAGATAAAACTAAAAGTTTTTGTGAACAAAAAACTTTAAACAGTTTAATGTGTTTCCCCCTTTGTTTCTGCTTTAATTTTAGTACTTTTATGAGCACAAAGAAGTAGAAGAAAAACCAAAAATAGTTTATAAAGTGTTGTTTTTTTTATAAATGTAAAAAAGTTGATATAGATTAGTTGGATCCTTATGATGCTAATGAGGACATCAGAGTGCTATGGCTTTCACACCTCAATGCCTTAAGTAGAAGAGACACAATGCCATAGAGAAATTACCTGGTGCACCATGTTTAAGCAGAGCAGGGTATAAAACTAAGCCCAGCTTTGATGCTTAAGGCACATCAGTTTGTGCTGAGCCAGCAGTTCCATGTACTAACCAGAAGAGCCTTGTTACTGATGGATCTTAAGTGTAAGCACTGCTTTGCAGCATAAGTCAATAGTGGGTTTCCAGAAACTAGCTCTGAATTTCTTAGTCTTGGCTATTCTCATATTTGCTCCTGAGAGGAAAATAAATTTGCCCTGTACGGCCTCAAAAGCAAAAACATCTGCTGGTATTATGAGCAGCCCTATTGTCCAAGCTCAGCAGCAGGGAGGTCTGCACTTGTTCAGTTCTGTTTTCCTGCTAAGCATCGAGAAAGCCTGTGGGAATCATTATCAAGGCTCCTGAGGGCAGCTGGGGAATGAATTCACCTTTTTGGTGCAGCCAAGTGTCCTGGCTAGTAGCAACTTGTGCTACATACCGTGTTTGGGAGAAACCCACGTTTGGGGAAAAGTTTGGAAAACTTGCTCCAAAGCCAGAGATGGACAGCAGCTGTGGGCTAAGGAAGGACATGGCTCTGGGAGGGTTTGCTGTGCTGGCTGGCTGCTGGAGGACGTGGAAAACTAAGACTCAGTGGGTGGTGGGGATAAAAAATAATGGTGCAGCCAGTGCCCTTGGTTAGAAGAAATCCCAACTCACTTGGCCTGAACATCTGACTAAAGGAAGTTTCATTAACCTGAACATCTGACTAAAGGAAGAGAGCATTTCCCACTTCTTGCCACCCACTCCAGTCGTTTCATCAGTTACAAAACGTCTACACTCAGAGACCTGGGGCCTCACATTGTTATTTTTATTATCCTTGCTTATAATACAGGTACCTTTGCTTTGTAATTAGGAGCAAAATTGAGAAAAGGAATATATTTCACTTCTTTTTTTTTTTTTTTAACTTGCATTTCTGTTATTTAGTTCAGAGCTTATGAGAAAGAAATAAATTTCATATTTTGGACCAGATGTACACACGCCCAGAAGCTGAAGTTTATTTCAAAATTTTTAATTATCAGATGTTATTCACATTTGGACTTGAATATTAACAAAATCTGTGACCAGATGTCAGCTATCTAAGAAGAAACAAAGTCCAAGTAGCACTGACTAGGAAAGCAAACAAACCTCTTCCTGTAAGCACAGAACCTCCAGGTTTCCATCCAAGATGATGTTTCTGCCAGCACTGACGAGGAATCCATTCAGTCCTCAGGTTTCTTGGTGGTCCTTTAATTTTTTTCTTTTTAGGCTCATGAGTGAAAAATAGCATCAGCTGTGTTCTCTCAATCCCATTCACCTTGTACTTTGGTTTTAGCAAGCACTGAAAGCTTTCCAAACCTACCTGGCAGGTCCATAAGAGAAGACCTTCCAAACTTAAGCCTTTCCATTCAGAACCAAGCCTCAAGACCCAAGCCTGCTCTAATGGCAATTTTCAGCCTCTGTCTGAAAATATTTTCACAAATGTAATTATTTTCTTGATAGACCCAGCTGTATGGTGATTTTTTTTCAACATGGTATTGCTGTAAAGATGTTCATATAGTACATTTAATTGTTGATGTGGCAGATGTCCTGTCAGAAGGAGGACAAGTAACGGTTGAGTTTGTTGTCAGAGTGTGTTCTTTGTCCATAGAAAGTTGTGTCACTCCTTGCAGCTGCAGCCACAAAGCAACCAAAAATCAAGGATTAGCCAAGGTAACTCTGGTGACTTCCCCAAGTAACTGCTGGCAGATAGGGTCACTGATCTCCAGCTAGACATATACACAACCTGCAGTGATAAGGGACTGTAACAAAAATAGACCTGTCAGGAACCGTGAGGCAGGATAAAGCATTCCCAAACTCCAGACAGAGGTTTTGCTTACCTGTCTTAAAAGATCTCCATGAAGAGGCTCCACAGTTGCCTTAGGCAGTCTTTCCCTGCGCTTGTGTTCCCTCAGTGAACATGCTATCCCAAAAACATTACTCTAATCTTTCTTCCCACAGTATTTGATGCTCCTACTCGAACACATAATTTTTTTCCCTATATCCCTTGCATGTGGGAATTAGCTTGTTCCCTTCATTTTTGCAACAGCCTTTCATATCCTTGCATACTGTTTATCAGAGCTCCACTCCGTGTTCCTTGCCCGTGCTAACAGACGGAGGAAATCTCCAGTTAACAGGAAGATGGTGTAGCTGCCTTCCTATCAGCCCACCCTCGACTCCAGTGAGATAAGTGGGATTTGGAGCTCTGGTGAATTTTGACGAGCACAACAGCCCCTTGAGGGGCTTTCTGAGATAAAGTAGCGGTGAGGTTGTTCTAATTTATTGTGAGGATATAACTGGATAGCGCTCATAATCAGAGTGGGGGGCATATAAAGATAGCTGGGCTGTTCCTCCCATGCCTCTGATTTGTGCTGCATGCAGCTCAGGAAATCCAGAATATTTACTGACAGTAAGGTGGTGATTTGACAAGTTTGGCCAAGGAATTGTTCATAATACCCAAAGACTTAGGCTGTGGAAAACCAACCAGGCTGATATCTTTCACATTCTTCTCACAAGTTATTTAGCTATTAATTAAATTTTCCATAAAATAATCCATATATTTTTAAAAGAAGAAAGTACCACTACAGAAATAACCTTTCATATACCACCAAAATCAAATAATGTTTAAAGACTTCTAACTTGACAGACTTTAAATTCAGTACTAACAAATTTATGTATTATGTAAAATTGATAGTCAAATTAGCAAAGCTGCATATTTATGAGAGTGTATTGGTATCAGTTTTCAAGCACTGTTCTGAAATTTTACTTAAATACTTTGGGTTCAGCTCACTAATATAACTTGGCTCCTTTGTGGAGCTCTAGTGATACAAACCAATTTAAATTGTTGGTTAACCTCAGTTTATGATATCTTTGTGCTTCAGCAGTAGTGGAAAACAGCCAGGCTGTATCTGGTTCTCTGTCTTTTGCTAATCAAAGGTATCCAATTGCCTCCCACTAAGGCATTTTGTGTGCTCTACAATACACTTTAATCATAATCTTTGTTACCTATATTCTGATATCTAATAATTTTAATTTATAGTAAGCTTCTGCATTTAAAATTCTACAATGTGATGGAGACTATAAATTCATATTATATTTATATACCAGTGGGTGTGCTGAAGACAGACTTGAAAAGAGCAAACAATCTGTGTCCGAGGAAGTCTTTTAGATATCACTATTCATTGAAATAGCACATTTAAATAGAAAACCACACACTAAGCACTTGCTGTTCATGTGTATATGAAGGCATAACTGTAATACTCTTCAAAATGAAAAGAAAAATAATTCAGATAACATCTTCATTAGTGCATAAGCTTCCCATCAGCTATAAAAAATGAAAGGGACAGATGCACCAGATGTGAACATGGATCCACGTTAGTGGTAGCCATAATAGAGAAATGCATTCATGTGAAATACACCATTGTGTGCATTCTGAAGCCTAGAGAATTGTTGGAGTCTGTGCTTTCTTCCTACGCACAGCTGCAAAGATAACACTGTCTACTGTTCAAGAGCTCCATGGGGAATTCCTCGTAACAGTTCTGTTCTTACAATTCTTGTTAAGGCTTACATCCCCATCCCAGCTGATGATCAGCTCACTGTCTGGGTCAACTGCTGGCATAAATCCCATCAGCAATTAGGATTTTAACTTGACAGTATCATTCCTATAGTGAGAGAGCAAGTTGGAGCTTTACAGTGAGTCTGGCTGGATCATTTCTTTTTTCTGCCCCTGAACTGCATGAAGGGGTTTCTCCATGCTTACCTTTAGTGCTAGAATCTCTGGGATGATGATATACTTTTATGGTGTACTAAAATAATAAGGACAATGACTCATGATACCCTTGAACTCAAAATGCTTTGAGGAAGAAATATAGATACATAGGCCCTTATCCAAAGCTCACTGAAATCACTGGGAGGCTTTTCCATAAATTTTAACAGACTTTGGATCTGACCTTAAGTTATTTTTTAATGACAAAAACAGGTGATGCATTTTCTCCAGTTTAGACAAACCTTCTGAATTTGCCAATTAGAAATTTAACAGGAGTAGCACCTTCTGGTTTCTTTCAGGAACAACTGCTCTTACTAATAAATGCTTTCACATCCAGTCTGTAACATTTACACAGTTACCACACATTAAATTGAGTGTCGCATTAAAAACAGTTTTTAGGTCACCTGAGCTGCTGTGATAGATGTCTTTGGAGATCAATCCTGTCAAATTGTGCTTCTCTAGATTCCACTTCAGTGCCTGAAGGCTTGCAGCAAGTGCTTGGAAAACTCTTAGTAGACCAGCTACAAAGGGGTTTCTAAAGATTTCTTGGTAGGGACCATACTTTGGGCTATGCAGCTCAAGAGCATGATCAAAGTTTGGCAGGGAAGATCTCTCAGGTTTTAATGGAGCCTCCCAGTGGGGGAGTGGGTATTGATATAAAGGTATAAAACTTGTTTGAGAGTTAGTGGCCAGGACATCATTCCTGTAAAAAGGAGAGGTTTAAACTTTGCTATCTGCAACTGAGTTAAAAAAAAAAAAAAAGGAAAAAATAAAAATAAGTGGGGGAAAAAAGGCTGTCTCCCCAAGCTTCTGATGGGGATATCTGCATTTTTTTAAATCTGAGCAGCTGAAGATGTCAGCCTTGCATTTGCCTACCTTTATGTAAGAAACAGAAGTCCACACAGAGATTGTGGATTAGATTTTTCTGTCAGTAACATTTCTTTAAATTTAGATAATACTGCAAAAGAAGTATGTTCGCCTTGGAAAGAGATGGTGGAAGTGAGAAGTTATTTAAGTTCTTTCTTGTCCTTTTTAAGGAAAATGTGCAGAATGTTTGGAATGTGGAAGCATGCTACAGAAGTGTTTGCTGTTGGGTACTGCTGTTAATCTTTACTCTTTGAAACATTAGAGTATATTAAAAGTTAGCTTTGAAAACTCTTTTGATTATCTTAATGCATTCACTAGTTTTATTCACTAGTTTTTTGTTACTCCAACAAAAATTAAGTAGCCCATTGTTCTGCATATGAAGTGCTATGAAGAGATTTGGACCGTAGTCTCCATGTAATTATTAGTGCTTGCCCTGAAAGGCCATGAAGGAAGAAATCTCCAGCCTATGGAAACTATGTATGCTTCAAGAATAAAATTGTCAGCAGGAGTAAAATAAGGATTTAAATGAAGAGAAGGAGAAGGCAAAGAGATTCCCTTTTCATTCACTAGCTATTCAAAGATGATTGGATTAAAATAATGACTAATTTTTTTTCCAAATAAATAATCTCTGCATAGCTTGAAATACTTCATTTGAGCTATTAATGCATTTGCTATTGAAGCATTTAACATAATCATCCAGTTAATCCAGAAATCATCTCCAGGGACCTCACTGTGGATTTGTACCCTTATTCCTCACCAGCACAGCTGCTCAGATAAGAATGGGAGCTCCATTTTTTCAGGAGTCCCCAGAGAGTTTTTGAGTGATGCTTCATCTGTATGAAACAGAAAACAAACCAGGAAAGTCAGAGAGTTATTACAGGAGGATATGCTCCATTCATTCTTGACCACCCTCTCTTCAGTGTGCTTCAGAATATTTGTTTGTCCCCTTGGTTGACAAAATGTAGAAAGCTAAGATGCAATGTACAAAGACACCCTATCTCATAAAAATCACACAGCTGTAGAATGTTCTACATGCTTCAAGAACTGGAATTGCATGGAAAGGAATTATTTATGCTGTTTTTTAAAATTGATATCCAAATCTGGGATTTTTCTGAACAAGGGCTGAAATCTCTTCTGATATCCTTGAGTTTGGGGGCAATTCTGAGTTTAAATCCAAATGCAGATAGGAGAGTTAATCTCACTTTTTGATGTGAATAACTCACTGAAAAAATAAAATCCAGTAATTTAAATGTACCATAGTTTTTACAGTCAGCTGATTTAGATTCCTTGATTAGCTCTTTCATTTGGAAAACATTTCAGATACTGAATGGGGCTGTTTTTCAAATCTGCAACTCTGTATTTCAGAGTTGGTCAAATGTTTTTCAAAAGATTTCTGAGTAGTACTCCTTGTTCTCAGGTAACATTAGCCTTTTTCTGAAATTTGTGTTACTTTCTTTGTTGGGTCATGGTAGGTCAAGAAAAAACACAAACAAAATGCGCCTTGCCTTGATCCCTCATCATCATTTTCTAAAGGGAGGTAACGAGGTTATTCTGAGGACTATCCATCATTCCTCTGGTGGTCCAACCCCTTCACTTAGTTTATGATTTGCTGCCAGTGGAGCTGTATCAGCACAACCTGAGACATTGCTCTCAGGCTGACAGTGACAGACTGTTCCCTGTGGGAACAGCAATATGCAATGCGAGGCATATACTGACTTAAAAGTCTGGCAAGAATTTAAATTAAATGGCAGTAAATGGAAATAAAACTTCCATTCAAGGTCTGAGTAAGAATTCATGGGGCATTAATAATTTTGTTGGCAGATCAGCAAAGAGTTTCTTAATATTGTGACATCATTTTGTTGATTTGAGAGGAAACGTCTTGTAAATCAGATAAGAACTTTTCTCATCACTGTCCAAATGCATTTGAGGGAAGTGACAATAGAACTGGAATCAGCTTTTCTTGTTTGTGTTCTGGCCATGCACGCAGTATCTCTTCCGTTGCAGATGTCTGTCAACAGAGCTGAACAGAAGTCCTCACCCATGAAACATTACAGGAGGTAGACTACAGAAAATGGCTCACACAGCTGCTCACTCATGGCTCGCAGAGTCTCTCTTTCTCGGTTTTACAGTATTCTAAAACTATGGATTTTACTGAAGATTTTTTAAAAAACGAACTCTGTATCTTGAGTTCCAATGTTCTTCATAACTTTTATGCTCCCTTGATAATGAGTATATAAGTGCAAACCACACAAATTCCTACTCCTGATGGTTTTGGAGCCCCACCTCTGTGCAAAATACAGCTGAGAAAACAGTTTAAGAAAATCTGGCACTCAACCGACCATAACAATTTCAAGTGTCTTTAAACAAGCCTAAATTGTTGGGCTAGGATGGGTCTTTGGGCCTAAATCTACAAGCCTACTAGGCAGCTCTCAGGATCCAGACTTCCTTCAGTAAAGCTTAGCCAGTTTAATCACTCTGAAACTGAAACATAGTGCACACAGGCTCCAGATACAGTTCCAGTTAAACTTTGGGAAGTTCATGGTAATACCTGAGCTGTAAGTGCAATTTTTTCATTATTCATTGAAATGCTGGACAATGCATGGTCAACATCAAGAAGAAGTTTTCTTCTGTACTCAGGAATAGCCTCCCTATGAACTGGGGAGAGAGGGAAGAAGGGATTTTATGACCCACAGCGCTATTGTGTGGCATGGGAATAGAAGCAAGAGTTACTGCACAGAGTATAAAACTCTACAGTGCTTCTTCCCCCATAAGCTTGCATGTCCTGTGAGCACACACAGGCATGTGCTTGGGAGTATTGGAAAAAAGTTTGCAGACAGAGGGAATACTTTATCTCCACTGTAATTTACATTTTTATGGGAAGAATGCCCTTTTATATGCTCTACATAGCTGAAAGAGTTGATGATGGACTCATCAATGGGTGTTCTCCCGCATTCATGGCTCCCAACTGTACCTAGCATGCACTGAGGAAAACATGATATACTTAATAAAAGAAGCAGAGGGCTTTCGTTTCCACAGAGGACTCCTGGCTTTCCTGGTCAAACTGCTTCCAGAGATGTCAGTAGTTGCAGAGCCCTTTCATATGCTGAAAATATGAACCCACACCATTCCAGGCAGCATTTGTGTTAGCAATGGAATTTTTAAATAGAAATAATTAGTTTTTCTGGCCACAGTTGTTACATCTGGCATACATTTGCCCCAGTGAACCCTATTTTTAAAAAACAAAGCATCTGAACTGAGGTTCCAGATTATACTAGTTACTGATCTTTGCAAGCCTAATCCATTCTTATGAACAACGCCTCTGTGGTGTTTTCTTCCCGAAAGGATATAGTACGGGTGCAACCCAAGCTTTATTGTGCTTAATCTGAACCAGAAGTTTGAGCTGATTATTTTAAAAGGCATGCTGTTTCTTAAAAGTGATTTTCTTCCTGTCTTCATGCTGTGCTGATAAGAAGTTATAAGTGGATCTCTTTAATGCTCCAGGCTGGAGTGATACAGAAGAAGGCAGTCGTGCATCTGGGGGCTACACAGCCCAAGGCTAAGCCAGTTGATGTAGCAACAGTAAAGGCTGCAAAAAAATACACTTTTACTTTGAAGCATATATACCACAGCTTTTAATTTCTGCAACCAGCACATGTGGGGTGAAATTATGCCTGGTGCAGAAAGGTGCTAAACAAGGACAGAGGGGAAGACCTTCCCCTTTCAGCACAACGACCTGGGATCTGTAGTGCTGTTGACAATGACAGTAAGCCCAAAGCACAGGGAGGGCAGGGGTCAAGAGATGTCCCCTGCAACATTTCAAAGGACCCTGCTGCCCAGAAGGCCAGAGTAGCCTCTATCAAACTGTCTTTCCCACCTTTCTTTTCTGACTGGTGTCCCAGTGAGGCTGTGGAGCACCCAGGTCCAAGCTCTCAGGGACCACGTGCTCCTTTTCATATGCCCCCACTATGGCATCCTCACTTCAGCTGCTGTGCCCTGCCCTGATCCTTGCAAACGCTGGGTTTGCCTCTGAGCTGATGTCTGTAAGAAATAATGGCACAGTTAATATATTGATAGCATGCTTTCATACTTCAGTCAGACAACAGCCTCCAGCACTGAGAGAGTTGGATTCAAGGTACATTCCTGGCTCATTCCAGACTCCCATTGGCCCAAATGCATTTAGGTTGCTGCAATGAATGGCCCTGTCTATTGATCTTCCTGTAATCAGTTCTCTCTGCTAGACAAATACAGGTACTATAAAACCTAATTAGGTGTTTTTACTGTTTAAATACATTTGTCAGTAGAGATGTGCCCTCTGTTCAACATACAATATTTACAAGTCATAAAAATCTCCTTTTGGTGATAAAAATGCCATTTCATATAATACTCTTTTTTTTTTTTTTAACTAGCAAAAGCAGACAGAGCAGTCTTCACAAACCCTGGCTTGTCAGACTCTCTCTACTATCAGCAGGTACTGGAGCAATTTCATCAGCTGCCTTAGAAACCATTATTGATTCTCCAATCAGTAGTGAGGTCTGTTTCTATTTGTAATCTAATAACATGCACTAGTGATAAATTAGTAGATATCAGGTGATTTGTTAAACTCTTGGTATCCCACAGCTTCATGTTCAGATATCCAAAGTTACTCTAATGTATCTTGATTATGCCTGCATTATATCATGATGTCAGAATCTTAGTAATTAAAGAGCTGGACTGAAATCACAATATTGAGATCACATATGCACTGCATGTGCATATCCCTCCCTGCAGACCTGAAATCCCTATTATATCTTCACAAATGTTAAATGCACATTTATATATTCATGGGAATTAAAAACGAGAATGTGAAATATCAAACTGCAGTCTCAATGTCATAATTAAGTTATTTTGCTAATTATTTTTCATGCTAAATCACCTCCTTGAGAAATTTCTTTCATCATTCATTAGCCCTACATTTTATTCTAGTAGTTCCAAATTGCAAGGAAACTGGTAACAGATTTTCTTGTGTCCAACTAGTTGAAGACAGGAATTAAGATAACCAAACTTAATCAAGTCTGATTTATCCACAGTTATGTAGTTTCTGTTATTTCGCCTGATATTTTTTTTTTTTTTAGCCCCTGGGATATATAAACCCAAATCTTATAAGAAGAACAGAAAGCTAGTGCTGTCCTTTTCAACCTCAGACCAAATTTTCAATGATTAGCCAGTTTTAAACAGAGCCAGATGAGACCTCCCAGTTTCCTGTTGGCCATGTCCTTGGTATCTTAGGAAAATACTGTCGTGTTACTTTAGAAACAGAAGCCAACAACAAACACTGAATAGAGGTGGCCAAGAAAAGTGACAGAGTTAAATGGCTGTGTCATAACTGGCAGAGAACCAGATGAAATTATCCAGGCCTTAGATAGTTGAGATCGAATATGTTCTCAGGCGAGTTGCAAAGCAAGAGGAAATTCCAGTAAATCATTTACTTAATGAGATCAATGTGCAACAGATCTTTTTTCTCTCCTACAAAGCTAATATTAGTATTCTGTTACCATCCTTTTTTTCCCTGTTTGCTAAGTTATCATGTAAGATGCCAGCAGGGTCTGGCACTGATTGGGGTCTGACATTACTCATAAATATACGTGTGAATTAGGAGCAACTGCTGCACCTGGCTGAAAAAGGCAAGCTCTTCAGAGTTGTGACCAACTTGTATAAGATACCTTGCTCCTGTCAGGGTTCCCTGATCAGAAGAGTAGGAGTCAGGATTATCAGATTCCCAATTTGATCACATTCCTACCACTAAGAGCTTCAGAGGCACCTTTTATTTATTCTTTAAAATATTTGTGTTTTGTGAAAAAACATAGAATTTCACTTCCATGAAACTGGTTTAGTGTTTTTTGCTTATTACTGCAATTTGAAAGGAACATCTCCTAAAATCCTGGGCTTTTTCACATATGTACCATTTTGCCTCCTGGCCCTTTCAACAACCACACTGGAGTCAGTGGAATTATAGCTCCCTTGCCCAGTTAAAACTGCTCTACGTTTGTGGACAAATTCAAACCTTGTGTTAGGAAGCACGGTTCCAACCACACTTGTGGAGGTTTCAGAGTCTCAGATTCCACCCACTTTTTTGAAAGCATGTGGCAGGCAGAGGAGAGAAACCCTATTAATGCCACCAGTGAGAGATGGAGAGTAATGTGAGCTCAAATGTTGTTAGACACCAGAGAATCCACATGGAAGAGAGCCCAAATACATGCTCCAACCACCTGAAAAACTGAAGGACAAAGATCTATAAAAGCTAACATGAGAATTTACAGGAAATCAGGCCTCTTTGGTCCCAGTGTTCTCTGAATTACTCTTTTATAGGCTCAATTTTCTATGTACACCCTCAACAGCAGTAACCAAGACAGTATCATTCTGTAGTCAAGGTAATAGGAGGACCACAAGCACTTTGTACAGCATCTCTCAACAGCACCATCCCTTGCCCCCGTGTTCCACTGCACATGGTACTGCTTTGGAAATCAAGTACCAAGGATGAAAACCTATGCAACAGGAAAGAAACTTCTGCCATCACCAATGGCATCCCACACAAGTTCTTGTTACCCCTTTGGAAGCATTTGTGTTTGATTAGTCTGGTCAGCCATCTAACATTATCCATCAGGCAGCGGGAAGGGAATAAGCTGGCGGTGGCAAACGCCTGACACTTGCCAAGTTTGAGCAAAGCTTCTTGTGCAATTTGGACCAACTGCTTCTGGGATCTGATTACTGCTATCCTTCCCCCACCTTCAGGGTTTTGCATGTGAGTAAAACTGGATGGTGGGAGGCTTGTGCCCGTGCATGTTTTTGCTTAGCACCCAGGACAAAGAAGCAGTAATATGGCTGAGAGACTCACACTGCTCTCCCTCAGAGCCCTGGAGCTACCCCGGGCTGATCCTGCCTGGAAAAGAAGCCTTGCAGGAAACAGTGCCAGCCTCTGGCAAGGGACAGCAGGAACCCTCACAGGGTAGGGGATGGGTGTCATTCTGCTTTATTCTTGCTTCAGAATCTCATGGACCTGAAGGCTGGTGATATTTACAGAGTTCCCGATATGTCCAGATGAAAACAGAAGAAGCAAGTGATTGGAAGCTGCCTGGCCATATGCACAAAATCTACAGGAGTTAGTCAGTAAGTGAGCAAAATATAAAGGATCATCAGGTCTTTATTTTCATTTTCTTACTCTTAAAATGCTTCTGTGGTTATTTTTATCCACTCAGTAAAATCTCTCAAAAATGTAATGATGTGCAAGCATTTGGAAGCTTTTTTTCTGGTTGTTTATTCACTATTTAGCATAATCTCAGGCTGGCTTTAAAGATCCAGCTTTTTAGAAAATATTCAATTACCTAATGTATCTCCTTTAAAATGACAGGATATAAACACATCTGCTTTGTAAAAAAATAAAACAAAAAATAAGGGACGCATTTCTTTTGGAATATAAAACTCATTAAATCAGTTCTTCAGATGAAATTATTGTACTTGTAGGTATGTCAAAGACAGTGGGATAACCCATGGGATGGAATTTCAGGGACAGCTAATTATTTGCTCTTTAAAAAAAAAAATACCATTTCCTTTTCTTAATGAGCCTACTTTCAGGAAATGAGTACAGAGAAGGGAGAAGAGAGGAAGAAATACAGTATTCTGGAAACTAAAAATCTCGTTGGTGTTCCTTCTGCAATTTTTGTGGCTAAGACACTGAATGGATTCCATAAGTGGGATTTTGTCAGTATGCCAAATCTGCATGGTCTTCTATCTTTTAAAAAATGCCTTTGATTTTCACAGACTCCAGCCCAGCTTGGGACTTGCAGGTTTTTTTAAAAAAGCATATCCTGCTGCTACAGGAAATATTTTTCTCAACACCACTGTATTTTTTTTTTAATCATATTTAAAATGAATCTTACAGAAATCCCAACAGTACTCTTAGGCATAACACAAAGGAGTTCATTTAACCTATTTACAGGAGAAAAACTCACGGAGTTAACACATTTGGAAATTATGTGAAAATGCAAAATGGATTTAATTTTGTTTAAGGTGGTCAAGTACTGAATATGGTAGGATATGAAACTATGACTTTCCCTTTCTTTTGGAGAAAGACCATACAACATACTGAATACAGGGACTGGTTTATTTTACACGGAATTACAGAGGGTACTACTTCATTTTTCTAGTAGAGAAACGTATTGACACTGGATAAGGCAATGCCGGCCTGCTTGAGAATTCAGTATTGGGCCAAAACTAAATCTCCATGTTTGCATATAACCACACACTGACAACATTCAGGTCTGAGCAGTTTAATAATCTTTACTTCTTACAGTGGGCCAAGTTCAGATGCAGAAAACCCTTTCTGCAGATGCAAACTTGTGAGCAAAGATTTTCAGTGAAAGGTTTTGGTTTCTTTTAATACATCATCCCTATTGCGTTACTTACAAGTCATCTGCAAGAAACCCAAGTTTGCTGTTATTAATAAAGGGGTTTTGAGAAAGTATTACCAGGCAACCATCATTACTGAAGTGTGCTGGACTACTGAAGTATGGGGCTGCAGCAATAGAAGGTTGTTACAGAAAACCACAGTGGTAATCAGCTAGTGCAGTAGTTTGTAAGGAACGGTCTTAAATCAATGCTGTAGTTCCGTATAAAATGTGAAGAAAAAAACCTGGATTGTAGGTATTTTTATTGGTGACACGTGACCTGTTTTATGCACTGTGTATTTTCATCCTGTAATCCTTTGCTTCACCAGGTCCCAGGTCAGTAAATCACTCAAAGAGTCATTGACTGCACCGGCAGAAAGTTACCAGCAAGAATGACCATCATTTTATCCTGGCAGCAAATTAAAACATCTTGCTTCTGATCTAGAGAAAAGTAGCCTCATTACATAAAGCCTACCAGATTACCAACCCAGCCCTCCATAAGTAATTCAAATGGAAAAATGAGAGAAAAGAGGTACTAAGCAGCCAGCCCACATTACTCCTTTGTTTACTGTAAGCTACAGAAACAGAGCTGACTGGATGAACCTTTGGGTTTTGTTATCTCTTCTCTAGGAAGTCCTTGTTTTCATGGGTCAAAATCTCTCCTGACAGGGCCCATTCAACTGATAATCATCAGTGTGGGCCCCTGTAAGCCATGGGGTATCTTAAACCCTAAAGGGATGCTTAGCATATTCTGAAAGACTAAGCCATCGCCAAATGTTTTTGGCAAATGTCACTCAGGTTTCTCGAATATACCCAAACTGATCCTGGTTCTGAAAATCAGGTATTTAAGAGATCCAAAGAAATAATGCATAGCCTTTTCAGAGCCAGGTTAACTTCATAAGGAAGAGATACTGCAGCTGATTGTTGATTTGATTTTGACAAAACTGCTTTGAAATAAAACAGATTTTTCATCACAAACTCCATCTAATTTCTTCAGTTCTAATCAAACATTAGAGTATAAGAATTTGAGCATGGAGATATCTAAGACAGACTGTGAGTTTGGAGAAAGATGCTAAGACTGTTACAACTAAGATCATGTACACTTGGTTAGATTCAAAGAATAAATTTTTGTGCCAAGTTTTTCAAATTCCAATAAATTGAACTGTCTTGTTTCAAATTTTTATTCGCCTTGAACAAAATGCCATCTGCTTTTACTATATCAAATGCCACAGTCCATTCTTGGCAAAAATGGAGTCTGTGGCAAAATAACAGAGAAATATATTTTTAAGAATATCTGTTCAGCATATTTGCTTTATTTTCCTTATTACCTTTTTAAATCATTCTACCCTTAAGTTGATTTTAAGTTAAATCAGAAAACAGATCTGTTTAAATTTAATGAAGTAACCCCTCATGGATGGTGAAATGACTTCCTAAGTACATTTTATGTTCTTTTGGTTCTTGAGTTTTTCATTTTCCATGAATGGAACAGATTTACATGAGCTCACATGACAGCTCTGGCTCGGTGAGAAGTGGCCATGGCTGCCAGAGAGACTACTTAGCCTTTAGGTACCTCAGCAAGGTAGTACTGGATGTTTAATAGAACTAGGTGTAAAGTGATGGTCTTTTTTCACTGTTTATTGCTAAGCCAACCTACTATAAAACATTGATCTCTCAGATACAGGAGACACATGACTCCCATGCCACTAGGTCCAGCAGGCTTAACCTGCTGAACTCTAAGTGCTAAAAGGACTTAAAATGTAATCATTGGTAGATTTTTGCAAGCAGCTGGTAAAACAAGACTTCTAGGCAGTCAGGGTGCTTTAATTTATTTCTTAATCCTGCCAAATCAGCAGAAAAGTATTTTAACTTAGTTCCACTTGGCAGACAAAAGGTAGGATTCCGAGGGGACAGCACAAGAGAAAGCATCCATGCAGGTGGAAAATGACAAACCCCTGTGTAGTGGTGCCTATCAGCCCTGAGGTCCACAATTTTAATGTTTCTCTGGAGGCCAAAAAAGAAAAAAAAAAAAGTAAAAAAAGTAGAAATACTACATCTTGTTTTGGCTCAACCCTGCTAGAAATCAACCATTACTTTTTTCAAAGCACCAGCAGTGTTCTGCTCAGTCTTTCCAGCCTCTATTAAATCCAGCACATTGTACTGAGACAAAAGAGATCAGGGAACTTCCCCTTCTTTCCTCCCCATCCAACTCAGAGCTCGTTTGTCAGCAAGAGTTATTGCCCTAACAAGCAACTACAAGTCACCCGTTTGTAGCAGCTCTCTTTTCACACTAAGGGAAGACATGGCAATGGGCAGCCTTTACAACCAGTTCTCCCATTGTTTAGGCTTGACCCTGCCAGTGTTTGCACACAAGATGTCAGGGCAAATGATAAGGACTGCACCTTTGAAGGCAAACAAAAACCTTTCATCCATACAAATAATTTTTTTCCCTTGGTTAGTGCTTCCTTGACAGGTTTTTGTGACACTGAAATACATAATGAACCTGATTTCTTGTCAGGTCATCCCTAAATTTAGGGGAAAATCTGTGGTGCTTGTTAAGTAGACGTATTGACAAGGCTGCAGTGATTGCTGTACAAATACATGCCACAGACTTATTTTCATGAGCTCATTTAGGTGACCTGTTTAATTGAATGCAAACTACAGACTTGATCTGTTGCCATGTAGTGCACACAGGAAATCCTGGAGAAACATCCAAAGACTGCATTGGTCTGAAAGCAAAAAAGCCCTTACTGCCCCTGAGATCATAATGTGCAACTCTGGCTGACTGGACTGGTCTTACCTGACCTGATATTTGAGTTAATTCTCATTAATTAAATGACCTATTACTTGATTACTTGGCACATAACATAAACCTAAAAAGCAACATGCAGTGACACTTCAAGAAAACTTGTAAGAAGAATGAGAGAGATGACATGAGAATAAATATGTTGAAAGTATTCTCTAGGGAGGTTTTTTGTTATATTCCTTTATTAAAACATTACAAAAGATCTCCAAGCTATTTGTTTTCAACACTAAAAAGCCCTGACCAAAATGCATGTCATGCTTTTAACATCATCTGCAATGAAAGCCAAACTTGTAGTGGGGCTTAGCTGCCAAAATTTCCTGAGTGGCTACAGAATTCATGGATGCAGGTTCATTAACTATCATCTGTTACACCATACAATTGGGCTCAGCTGACAAACACAGATTTCTCAGCTTCAAATCCACAAAGATCTGGCAGTCAAGTCAAGCCTTACCATCTCCTGTGCCCAACAAGCACACTGCAAACCAGTGTGGCTTTTCAGATGTTGCTGAAGGCATACTCTAACCACAGCTGATGTTACAGAGATAGAGGTAGCAGTATAATTTGGCTCATGTTATTTATATTGTCAGTGATGATACGTGAAACAAAAGCTCTGGAGGGCTTGGGGAGGTTTTAGCTCAGAAAACAAAAAATTTCAGCTGAAAAGTGGGTAAATGCAGTAAGTATTCAGTGGGAAATGGTAAATACAGGCTCTGATGAAGTGATTATTGGAGTCACATTTTAAGGACAGAATTGTTCCTTCACGTAGCGTCACCTACTCATAGGTCTACATAAACACCTTCATTTATGGATTCAAAGCCACAAGCCACACTGTATTTGAAGAAAAGTTTCCATAATTGGAAAACGCATGCAATATAAGATTACTGTACTAATTACTGGGATTTTAGATTATTAGACAAAAAAAAAAAAGTAAAATTGCTGCTATTACTGGAATATAGTCTCATTATCTATCAGAACAATTACCTATTCAGTAAGAAAGAGATACAAACAAAACCCAGAGCCTGCAGTAAAAGGGAATACAAAAAGCTATTTTTTCCATTCACATGTAGAAATTCTGAGTTCTAAACAGAAATATACTTGCTCAAAAAAATTACACTTTTTAGAAGCATGTTCTTCTACTTCAGCTTTCTTTTTTAAATTTTATAACAAGGAGCTACTCATAATTGCTATCTTCTGTTTTAGTAAAAACCATTAATTTTCAAATGTAGAAGTTGCTCTGGCAAATTTTTGTAATTACAAGAGTAACTGTGAAGGGCAGAGCTTAAATATGGACCACTTCAGTTACATGATTTTGTTTTTTAAACTACATTATCTAAAGACCCAGTTTACTTTGCAGCAATGAACATGTCCCTGGACTTTTGCTTCAGGCCCCTTCCCAGTCAGAATGATTGTGATCTCAGGCTCAGATCAGCTCCTTCCTGCATGGCAGCAGAAACCTCCAAGGTCCCCAAGACTGGACTGCAGATGTTTTCCTGGACAATGCAACTACTGCAGCAGTTAGTCATGTCAGCCCTCATTTCGAATTCTTTAAAGTTACCTGAAAATGGCTTTGAATTAATCAAGTGCAGTGGGTTTGTTTTTCTCTAAGATGAAAGAAGAGAGGAAAAACTGGAACAGGAGCAGTTGAGTGATTTGAAGGCAACCTGAGCTGAAGAACATGAGAAATATAGCAGAGATGGCAATGGACTTGTCCTAGTTTTGTCACCCAAAAAAGATGTAAGAACTTGAATTTTATAATACAGAGTGTACTAGATCTGATACCTTAGCAACTGAAAATAATGTCAAAACTGGAATTTGTTAGGAAGCATAAAACTGCATTTAAAACAAATGTCTGTGGGCACATATGTGCAATTTATATACCCTAATACACATTTAATACAGAGCCTGCTTTTTGCAGTTAGGATTATAAACAGTTCACTTAGAGGTGCCAGGATTTAGCAGCAGAGAGAAAGCAGGAACGAAGTTCTGAACATGTAGGACTTCAGGATTAATACCTTCTAAACCAGACCTGATTGATGCTCTCAGGTCAGTATACATAATTCCCATGCAGCACTTTTTAATGGGATGGGACATTCCTCAAGAATGTGAGAAAAATGAGGTAGTCATGGGGCTGGGCCAGACCAGTATTCTTCCATACAGAAATTAAACAAAACTCAGCACAACTCTGACTACCTCCTTTGTAAGTGAGCTACACAGTCATAATGACTGCACAAGAATTTGTGAGGAAGAAAATTAGACTGAAGCTCCACATAATAAAGTGGAGTTCATGGGCACAGGAAGCCTAAGGGAATTAATGTCTTAGAATGAAAATGATCACTTATTAAAATATTGCTAAACTGTTTCTATTAGCACTATGTATGATTTTCTACTAGTACAGCAGAAATTTTGGCTGCAAAAATGAAAGGTGAAACTCCTCCTGCCTGCCAGTTTTAATCAGATATATAGCTCAGCCTGAACCTATGCAAGGCTGAAATGATGCTGATGGAAGAGAAACTGGCTGTCTCCCATTAAAGGCCTGCAAGCCTTTTTTTGTTAAGGTTGTATGAAGGCTTGGAGTCTTATCTGACTCCTTACTGGGTCTGGATGACTGGGCACCTTCCCAAAAATAGCTTCTCACATCTTTAGCTTTATGGGGAGTTTCATCCCTTCCTCCTGCTGAGGCCACAATATCCTCTGCATTTGTTACCTGATGGCTGTGTTATTAACAGCCTCCTGCTTCCCAAGCCAAAAGTGAGACAATGTGCTGGCTCCAGATGTGGCAGAAGGAGGCCATCTGCCCTGTGCCTGCCTTAGATCACTGTAATCACTTCAGGCCAGTGTTCAGGTCCTTTTTTCAGCTCCAGGTAATTCCTGATGCCAGTTTACAGCCTTTGGGGAATGAAGGCCTGCTGCAGTTGCAAACCACTGACTCACAACAAAGCCTTTGAGATGCAGGCTCAAAAAATTTTTGAAGGCAATCCAGCATTGTAAAAACCTCTCTGTGAACATCAGCTCAGTAGAGACTCTGACCATCTTTAGAAAATAAAGGAAATCTTCCTCCTGGAGAATGTTTAGCATCAGAATCACTGATTGCTTCAAGTCTCAAACTATTTAATTTGCCCTTTCAAAGAGCTGCTCAGACCAAGTTTTGACCCCCAAAAAACTAAGGCAGAAATGCTAGATAGTAAAGAAATTCAGCAGTTCTTTTGCAAGAACTTCAGACTCATATGCAGGGTGAATGGTGAAGGCTAGAACACACCAGCTTCAGGCCATAGCTCAGTGGTACAAGTTCAACTTTGTATTTCTAACTTCTAACACCAAAGAGAGATGACAAAAATCACCGGTCTGGTGTAAGCTCACTTGGCACATGCAACTTCTGATGGATTATCTTTGCTACAACAGGCTTCAAACTTAATCAGGTACCAACTTTCACCACACTGCCAGGCATAAAAATATCTGGAAAGCATACAGCCAGAGTAAACTCTGTATCATGTGCTCTGCCAAATTTCACAGAAAAGTGATCCAATTCCTTGATTTGGGTCCAAATTTCACTGCTAGATAACAGCAGAGTGCACAGTTTCAACAGTTATGCTTCTGGAACTACCGCTTATCTTGCAATAATTTATTTTTTCATTATGATTTAACTTCTGCTTAACTCCAATCTTGTTGTTACTGCCCAACTGTTTTGTCCTGTTTACATCAGTAACACAGTCTTCCCCAACCTCCTGTGGATTTATAGATACAAACATACACATAGGTGCCTACATATATTGTGCCTTATCAATTGGGGAACAAAGGTCATGCTTATACTTTTCTCTGTATCTGTTTAAATTTTTTTTCTGTGGAGTCAGATCAAACTAAACACACCATCTCACTGGTAAAGTTGGTCATCAGACATAATTTGGAGGCTGCTGCCATTTCACCAAGATCTCTCCTGCCAGCTGCAAATCTTCGTGCTTCTTTAAGACTTTTTTCAAGCCGACTCCTTCATTTTTACCAAAGTTTTCCTCTAGATCTCCATGTCCTGTTCAGTCTTGTGGTTTTTCCCCTGTAACCCCATGGCCTGGGGACAAATGGTGGTGTTCCCCTGCAGCAGCAGCAATTTGGGGCCAGGTCCTCCTCCTGAGAGCCACTCAGGTCCTGTATTAGCTGAGCATTTGAGATCTTTAGATGAACGGAGTTTCAGGATGATGGTTATTTTTAGCATTTTAAAAATACTTATGGTACCAGTTCTGTGCAGCTGACTAATGTGGGCTTTGTAGTAATGCCTGAAAATGGGTAGAAGTGAGCAGCACTCTGTTCAGACTGCCAGACAGCCAGAAATCCTGAAAAAGCATCAAAAGGAATCTGCAAATTTGTCCCAGAAAAAAAATTCAGGTAGAAAAACAGGAAATGTCTGTGAAAAAACAGACATATGGGAGCTCTAGTTCTTCCATAATCTTCTAGTAGATGAAGTCTGGGCTTCAACTTCTCATAGGGTGGAGTTTTATCAATTTATTAAAAGAGTTTAATGATGTGTGAAACCTGGCCTGCTCCCACCTAGTCCTTCTCACCTAAAAGCTGCGCACAGAACAGGCTCCCCTTGTATGTGTATAACAAAAAGATGGCTCAGAGAAGAATGAGCAGAGAGCATTTCTTTCTACCTGTGAATTCTTGATGTGAAGATACCGTATAAATACACATGCACACAGAGGTGAAAATTGCTCTGGGTTATGGTTTTCTTAAAAAAAAAATGTATCCGAAGAACATTTATAACTATGGGACAACTCAGATGGATTTGGAAAAAAAAATCTATATGTTTGAAAAGATTGACTTCAACAGCAAAGGGGCTGGCTGAAGATACAGCTCTCACTCATCTTCCAAAATACTGAAATGAATAAAATAATAAATAAAATATTTAACAGAGAGGACTGCAAAATTGGTTATTTTACACTACTCGTACTTCAGGTGAGATGTTGACAAAGCCTTTACCTTAGTGGCTAATTGATAATGTCAGTTTTAACAAAGTAAGATAGACTCACACATTATAAAAGACTTCTAGCAGATACGCTAGGAGGTTATAGAGAATAACAAACAGAAAAGCTTGGTTTGTTGAACTTAGATTATGCCAGTTGTTCAGAATTTCTTAGTATTGTAGGTTCTTCCTTATTCCTCCAGTAGCAAGAGTACAGAATCCTTCAAGAAATAATCCAAAATGGCAAAAGTAACATTTTTCTTTACCTCTACCTGGCAAATTTTCAGAGAGATACATTTACTGGATGGAAACTTCCTGCCTGGATTGGCTGTTCGTTAGTATGAGTAATGAGCAATCCATTCATCATTAGGGTTAGCAAGTTTTCCATTTCATCCTCTTCCCTCTTTAAGTGCATGATTTAATTCACAGCACATAAACATTTATGCAGAAACCTTGTAAAAGCAAACCTGTACCCAGTATTTTGGTCATATGTATATGAGAAAACTATAGGCAGGTGGAGAAACTCAGTTTAAAACAAACTCATATCCACTGTTTGTTCACAATATCTAATCTCTCTATTCTGTGTCTGTACAAAATTTACATTACTCTCCTTCCTTTTCTCCCTTTCACACATAGATATTTCACACTTGGCTCTGCTTAGAGATAGAGCTGCTATGCACCTCAGAAATTTCTTCCTTGGACAAATATGAGCTCTGGGAGAGGTTGTTTTATCTTTATCAACTAGGTTGTAGGTCTAAAATTTGGTATGTCCCACCTTCAGGTCCCTGTGCTGCTTCCCACCCTGACCCACATCACTTCAGGGATGCTGAGCTGTAAGAGCTGAGGATGTGTGGGCAAGAGGTGGTTTGTGCTATTTGAACATCCAGTATTTATCTCAATGCAGAAGCAACTGTCTTCCTGTAGGAGAATGCCTGAAATATTTTTAGCTTTCTTTAGCTTCTTTTCAATGAAGCTCTTGGGGTTCCCCTTGGTCCTTGGAGCTGAGGCTGTGGCATCTCATGGCAACACTGCAATGACTCTGTGGACAGGTGCTTGCCCTTTCTGCCCTGCAAAAAGCAACGAATTTTACAGTTCAGAAGAGGGGGGCCCTTTTTGCATCTTGGAATGTGAGATTTTAGCCACTGTTCCTGGGTTTTCCTTTGCCTCCTCATAGGTTAGCAACCTCATTCTACAGGCAGTGCCCTTGGGGCAGAGGTAGTCAATCTTGCCCTGCAATTCCAGCATTTGGGGAGCTTTCCATGGATTTTTAGTGACTGTTTTAGTTCACTGTGCAGCTAAACATGCAGCTATCCTGAGTGAACACTTAAATGCTGACTCTCAACCCTTAAAATATTCAACTTTTCTTTGCCATAAATAAATGTGATTTCCTTTCCCATTCCACGAAATCTGCCCACAAAGCTGATGCTTACTTGGTGCAAGCAGAGGGCAGTGGCAGCAGAGCTCCCAGAGCTCATATTTGTCCCTGAACTGCAGGCAGAGCAGTGAGGCAGAGCAAAGCAGTACTTTTAAAATGAATACTCACTGAGCCAAGAATACTTTAAACACTCCTCCTCCATCACCTTTCCTTAAAATTGAGATTATTAATGAGTCACACTTACATTCATATTCTTCAGAGCACTGCTGTAGAGAGAAACAATAGCCAGGTCTCCCTCTCCTTCCTCCTGGGTGGGCAAGCAGCACAATACTAAAGCATTATCACATCAACTGCTGGGCTAAGAAGCTTGACCCAAAGCCCTGTGCCAGTGAATTATTTTCTCTTGACATATGGCTTAAGGCTGAAGGATTTGAACACTTAATTGGTGCATTTTCTGTAAGGCTTTAAAGGCTTGGCAAGGTGAGATTCCTGCTAATCAGTGATACAGCTGGGAAACAGCTCCTGCTGTGCATCACCAGCAGCCTCCACCTACGGGAATTTATTGATCCCCTGGAGCTCAAGGGACTTGTATTATCTGAATGTGCTAAATTCATTTCTAAGTGAAGCTGTCCAAAGATTGTGTTTCAAACATCCGTAATAAGTTGCATTCACTGAGACATGTAAAAACTCTGGTCTGCTAACGGATGTGAAAAAGAACACCACAACCTTCTCTCTTACATTGAGGTCTAGGTGGCTCTTTGTTTTGGGAAAACAAAATAAATTCCCTGTAACTTTTTGCCTTTTCCTACAGAAGTTACCCCAGCCCCTCATTACAATCAATTGTTCACAAAATGAATATTTTTACAGCACTTTTTTGTCATTGAAATTATAATCTCCCTCCCAAAAATATTTCCATTGTAAAGGTGGGTCATTTGATGAGAAATCTGGTAAATTAAATCATTCATTATTGACAATCCTGTAAAACAACTACTCAGAACATTAAATTTTCTTTTTAATCCTGTCATTTTACTGTACTTTGGCCTCTGACTTGCAAAACCACGGTTTCTGTAATAGTCCTTACATTTTTCTGGCATTTTACTTTCTCTGCAAAAACTTCTTTAAAGAAATTTCATTACTTTTATTCTTACTGATTTACCACTTCTATCTTACCATAAACCTTGTACTCTTCCCTAAGCTCCTGTGAGTTGAAAGGACTTTTGGATACAAAGGATTTGCAGGACAGACACATTATTGTTGTTATTCTGTATTTCCAAGAAAAAAAATGTTTTTTTTTCACAGTGATCCAGACAAAAATTGTATTTTTATGGCAGGACAATAAAACTAAAGAGAGCAGTTGCTGTTCCCATCAGAGAGAAGGGACTCTCCCTCGAAGATAACTGCATCCAACCACAAGCTGACAACTATTCTTACTCATGAAAGATGTTGTTCTCATGGGGCACCCCCCTGCAGTCACACTTACTCAGATACACTTAGAAATAACATTATAGTCTTGAAGTTGGGCTGCTTTAGAAGACATTCTGCACATATTTGTATTAATTGAATAAAATCAATCTAATTTAATTCTTTTAAACACATAAGCACAGAAGAAGGAAGCAAAGGTTAGAAATTTCAAGGAATGTATACTTAGGGCCTTACTTCTAAAAATATCTAGGTATCAGTAGAAGTGCAATTTTAATATTTTTGATTTGTTTTGTTTTAATTTCCTTAGTTCCTTTTCTCCTTTTCTCTGCTAAACACGTGTCAAATTTAGAAGATGGCACGAAATTCCTCTGTCTGCTTTCTTCACTTACCTCCATTGACCAGCAATTTTATTAAGTTTTGTAGACTTCAGGCCTGCTTTTAGTCCTGGCACCATGTAGAAATCCTGTGAGAATGAGATGATCCTCACCCACAACAAAGACAGAGATAACACTGCTTCTCTTTCATTCTCTGTTTATACCAGCATCGCCCAAAGCTTTGCAGCACCTCTCTCAAATTTGTAAATGACAAAGACCTTCCAACAAAACCAGTCTCAGCTTCTTAAAATATCTTCATCAACTTAATTAACTTTGCATGCTGTCATCTCAGGACTGCCAATTGTAACATAGTTCAAAGATCAATTAAAAGATCAGTTCTTTTTCTCTGCTTATGGGAAAGTATTTTTACACTAGCAAATACCAATTTACACTCATTAAGTACTGTGAATAAGCCTGCTGACACACCGGGGGTTCCATTGAAACACACTCTTAACAAATACAGTAGGTGTAGTGTTTACCCATTGCTTAACTGTGCTGAATAAGCTCTTTGACAAACAAAAGCTTTCTTGCTGGCCCTGGTTATCAGAAGGTGCATTACATGCACTCTGCTGCCATCATTCACCACTTTTTCTCATCATCCTACCAAACGATTTTTAAGTAGCAAAGTTTCCATACCATTAGAACTAAATCCCTCTGTGCATCAATGGGGTAGTTCATTGGTTTAGATTTTGTGTATCTTTCATAATCCGAAAGCATCTTGCGCAACCTCAACATCCTTTGGTTTGTATGATTTTCTGCTTTTACATGGTAGTAAATGTTCAGGGTGTCATGTGAGGGCAGTGATACAATCCAGCAGTGGCTGGCTTGGCAGGGCTGGGTGCTGCTGGGGCAGCCCCCTGTAGCCTCTCTCCCTGCCCCTGGAATGATCAGATTCTGCCTGGCTGGGAGCCATTTGTGATAAGTGTGCATCCTTATATTGGTAAGCTGTACCTGGGCACTGTGTGTGTGCCTCCCTGCAGGGTGGTTCTCATGGCATATTGTGTGTCATAACAGCCCTGTGTCCTCTCTGGGCAACAAATATCTGTCTCACTAAGGTTAATTTCTAGCCCAAAGCCCAGCAATATAAAAAAAGGATAATCTTTTAGACCCTCCCATTAATATGTTTATTAATGCATTTGGGTTTTGGACATCAGTAGTGACATACCAGAGGTTCACGTGCTTAGGCCTGTAGTGTGGATGTGTGTAATATCTACTGCCCACCTGAGGGATTATTTTTGCTTTTGTCACAGGCTCTGTGATGCACATCTCTGACACTTCAGTTTGCTACACTGTGATAAGTCCTGCAGTCTCTTGACTTCTCACCCATCTCACACTCTGCCATAGGCTACAAAACTAGAACAAAGTTTGAACATGGCAAACAAATGAAGCCTGGGAGCCAGAGACGAAAGAGATCAGAAAGAAGATTTTGCTGCACAACTCTTGACTGCCCTTTTCCTGCAAGGCCTATGAATTTTTTTTGACCAGCTAAAGTTGGACAAGATGGTCACGGTTGTACTCTGCAGAACTTTTACATGCATCTGTCTAAAGGTATGTAAACAAATGCATACACACATCTATCAATATATATGTGTGTGTACTCACATATATATATAGAATGTACAGACACAGGAGGATTTTATAGTGCTGTGATGGGAAAAATGAGCCTGACACTTATATGAAAACCTGGAGTAAAATTAGACAGTGTTTGAATGAGCAAAAATGAGATGGTGGCCCTTCCTTCCAAACAAGTCATGCATCTTCTTTACAACACAGAGATATGTACTCACTATCTGTCACTTAAGCAGTGGGAAAATTACTTGGAGGGATTTTAAGAAAAGGAGGAAGGGAGACTCAATTTTATTTGTTTATGTTTCTCACTGTAAAACTCTAAATATCTTGCATCTAACTATATGAGGTCAGAAGAAAGCATAAAAACTTCTAACAATGATCTAAACCAGATTTTCATGTATATCAAAAGGTCAGACAAACATTAGCTACTAGAGACTTTTCCATGGCTAGATTTGAGGTTTATAGTTTTGCTGGACACCTAACATAAAGCTCTTCAAAGCTGCAGGATGTCAGACTTTATTGTTGTAACACATGTAATGAAAATAGAAGTGCTCTAAAATAATCTCTTATTAATATTTGCTAATACTAATCTCTTATTAATATTTGCTAATAATGTTTTAATTGGGATGTTTGCTGCCTGAATGTATTGCTTTGGCTATTGGATCTACAAGAAAAAGAAATAGCTCAAGAGAGGCCTCTTGGGGGTGTTAAGAGAAGCCAGGCTGCACAAATCATTGACGAAAAACAATGCAACTTTACTGAGTCTATGCACCTAAAATTTTTTTTTCCCCTGTGAATGCTTCATTCCTATTGATAAAAGAAACAGTTCTTTGAGTGTAGTAGGCTGTCTGCTCTTTGTAAACCATTAGTCAAAACCTTCCAAAGGAAAGACCTGCAAGTTTTCAAGCTTTTTTCTGCTTTGAGCTTTCCAAGCCTTTCAAGGCTTGGTATGGTAAACATGCAAGGGCAAGGTAGCTTTCTGCCTGGTCCAGGGCTGCAGACAAAATTTAAGTACACCATTTCAGGTACTCAAACCAACCAGAAAGAGCTCCTGTCATAACACAGGCTTATTCAGATGTTAAAAAGTTTTGCTGTGGGTTTTTTGGGAGTGGGAGTATGTGCTTTGGTTGAAGGACTCTCTGGGTACACCTACACCATTCTCAGAAGCAGAATTGGCAGTAGCTATGAAGAAGGCCACTTTGCTGCTCTGTCTGTCCCTGCTGTGGAGTCAGGCCATCAGCATCCCTTCCAAAACACCCCCTGCTCAAACAGTCCCTGATGCCTCTTCCACAGGCAGATTGCCCTGAGTTCTGCTTGGGCCACCCTTGTGAAAAACGGCTGCAGGAAAGCTTCTGTGTCTGCGGGTTTTATTACCTCTACTCATGGAGGACAAATACATTTAATATTTAACATTTCCTATCTGTTAAAACCAGCTCTGTTACAGCAGTACAAGAAGGGCAAGTGACTGACCTCACAGCTGGCTTTAAAGACAAGAAGCCAGGCAGCTCCCTCTGCCCTACATGATAGCTGTCCTCTATTGCAGAGCAAAACAAGTCACCCAGTGTGCAGATGGGAGGAGTTCACCTGAGTTGAATTTTGGCTTTTTCTATCCTGAACAGGCTGTGCTTTGTGAAGGTTTCTGTTCAGCTGCAGGAGTAAAAGCTTTCTTCCTTAGAACATTTGACACAAAAAGAAAGCAAAATAAGAAAGAATTTCCAACTGATTGCCCTATGAAAATGTCCCAGCATTGTACAAACAAAGAAAAGGTTGGGGTTTTTTTTTAATTTTTAAAAATATCATGCAAGTCCTGAGATGTTAATGAAACTGGGTGTGCAGTGGAAACATAGACAGACAAGACATTAGATATACAGTATTTTTTTCTCTGTGTCTTTGCCAAAAGTTTCCTTTCATTACTAAACAAGGGTCTTGAGAAGACAGAACTCTCAACCAACCACTTTCTTTTTGTTCAGAAAAATAGAATTATTTAGAAGGGATTTTCTCTTTAGTTTTCTTTAAGCAATCCAAGGTAATCCTTTAAAATGACACTTAAATAAAATACTCTCAGAAGGAATTATATGTTTTAAAACTCTTTGTTTGTAACACAGAGTTCTACCCATCACAGTGGGAGGCACACATGTGTGTCTGACTGTCCCACATCACATAAAGATGCGATGGACTTCTGAAACATCCCAAAATGCCTGTATTGCAATAGTCCTAATTTTCACATCCTTGGCTGATTTTGTCATTTGTTCCTGATTATACAGCTAGCAAGTGTAGGTAGCTGCTGTAGCAGGAGTCACATAAACATTTTGGTTCTACGCTGCAGATACTGTCAAATACGGGCCCAGCTCCCTGACTTGTCTTCAAAATGAAGTGTGTGGTATAATTTCCTTGCCCTTGGGGATAATCAGTCCCTCCTTTTTGCATACTGCAAAATGCAGTTTTCTATTAGTCTAACCACTGACAGCTGTGGCTACAACAGAAATAAACAAAAGTAGCACAAAGATGAATGAGACTTGTTGAAGAGATATTGTAAGTATTCTCCCTCCAAGGGCTTTGATTCTTGCCCGATGATCTTCTACTACTGTTATGGTACTGCAGGTGAAAAATATTTTCCAAAACAAAGCTTCTTAACAGGAGGAGGGCTCAGGAGAAGCCTGAGTCTTTACTTCCCTGTCAGAAACAAGTCATAGCTCCCTTGACCATAATTATTGATCACTGGAATAATTTGTTTAGATTTGAATTAAAATAAAAAGTAGCATCTGAGTGTAAGGAAAAGCAGGTCACCATTCCAATACACTTACAGAACCAGATGGGTTGCACATTCAGATATCTGGGGATCATTGCAGCAGAGATCAGCTTGTTTGGTTCATGAAAGGGAATATTTTTTAAAGAAGAAATGTATTAAGAACTGCGTTATTGAAACACACAATCCTCTAGGCTGCAAACAATGCATCAGGGTTACATGTCTCTGTGTTTTGTTTCAGTCAGGGAAGATCAGGGAAGATCTTGTGTTAAAGGAGTAAGGAGGACTCAGGCATTTGGTGTTGGTGGGTGACACAGACTGTTGTGTGTTCCTGCTGTGGTGACTTTTGAGCTCACTGTGCTTGTGTTTGCTGGAGGTCATGTGGAGCAGGGGCTCTAACTCATGGGTCATACTCACAGTATGCCCATTACATTTTGTCTGGTTTGTTGGCCCCTCTGCCTATCCCCATCAGTTCAATGTTACTTTTCTTCTCACAGGAGTAATGTGAGCCTATTGCCTCGATGCAGTGATGCGTGCTATATTTGCTATATAAGTAAAATAAAAAACACAGAAAGACTAGGAAAAAAGGCAAAAATGGAGTGGCCCAAATGTACCAATTCAAAACTGAATCTGACAGTCAATAACACAGGCACTTTATTTTAATTTCCTGACTGAATTTTAGTTGAATATATAGATTACTTACTGTACTGTAATATTTCAAATTGATGAGAAAAATCATAGTTACACCATGCAAGCAGATGATGAAAGACTTTCTGGTTTTGCTTGTTTTGTTTTTGTTTTTGTCTTTCTTTTTGTTTTAATCCACTGAAAACTGTTTCTCCTAGTAGGCCTTTTTTTCATATACTGAGTAGGAATCACAGTCAACACGCAGATTTATCTGATGTCGCTCTGAGTTAAAGCACAGAATTTTGCCAAAGACAAAAGATAAAATCAGCACTGTATCTATGTCCAATTTTCTGTATGTTTTTCACTTATTTCAAAGAGTAAATAAGGGAGTTCCTTATATCTGCTTTTAAAGTGGACTGTTGCCAGGGCAGTTCTGCTTTTCCCTGGTTCACTTCCAGCTCGTGCATTTATCTCTTTAGCTTTCTGAGGCATGTTGTCTCTCTTTGTACTGATAAGAGTAATCCGCTGATTCTCCTTCCCTTCCCTGCGGTATTCCCGCAGAGTCTGGCATGAACTGACGTCCATATGGCATTCATCCCATTGAATGGCACTTGGAGCCATGTGGGGCCGTGGGAGGACAGGTCAGCACTGTGACCCTTGGGGCAACCCCACTGACTCTTACCCCCAGAACTGCTGACTGCTGTCACAGCACAGTGTAATCACATTTTACAACATCATCCCTTAGACCTTTCATGCTGGATGCACTAAGGAGTTTACATCTTCTCCTGGGATACAATCTGCCAGAGATTGTATGTGTGTATTTTAAACTGACTTCCAGGTTAAAAAAATGCTGATGTGACTCATGAAAACTTTGGTGAAGTAGGGGGACACTTCATAAACAACAGGAGAATCTGGAAGAAAAAATTGTGATATAAAGCCCACTGTATGTCTCAGAGGTGTTGGTCACCTGTGCAGACAGACCCCAGCTGCAAGGATCAGTCCTACCCTGCTGTAATGGTGGGAAAATGCTGAAATATTGTAGGGCAAGGCCAATTTGCTGCTCTGAATTCCTCTCTAGATTTGCTGACTTGCTCACTGATATATTGTTCTATTTGAGTGCTTTGTGGAGTTCCAGTCAGTAAAGAAGGCACTATTTTAAAGTCCTGAAGTCAGATATGGTTGCAATTGTAGAGACTTCAGCAGTTCCCATTTAATGCATTCCTTAGGAAGCCAAAGATTATTTTCTCTCCACCCTCCCTGCAGTAGGCATTTTCATCAGGGAGCTAAAGCAGCGAATTCAAATCTACAAGGCTTCCTGTATATCTTGTTGTACTTGAGGATAGAATATTTTGAACTTTGTATGAAATTAAACTGGAATTAAAATCAGGAGAGAAACCTGAGGAAAAATGGTTAAAAATCCCTTTCTCAAGTATATTATGACACTGTTATTCAGAAAACCCTAAAATAGAAAAAGCAGCAGCAATTTGTCCACTGCTATTCTTCAACTAATAAGAAAGCCTATAACATTTATTTCTACCTTGCAAATCCTAAGAAGAATTTTCACTGCTTAATGGCATTGTCAAATCACACTCAATTTCATAGTGCTAGAATGTGCTTGCAAGCCATTGTTGTTTCCAGTCTTTATTTCAACATTCTGCCTACAAGCACTTCATTATGAGAAGATGTGGAACCCATAAAAAAGTAAGTTTTTATTTTCTCATATGGAATGTGTGTTTTCTGTCTATTCTCATGCTCACAAAAGGACAGGGGAATTTGCACAAGAGGAAAGATAGAATCTCAACAACCAATTGCTATAGGTCTGAACATTCTAAACTACCTGTTTACCCAGAAAACCATTTTGTGTGGCATTTCTATTGTCTGTTTTTTAGAAGTGGATGAACAAAGACAACCTCTTTGCACAATCATCTGTCAAAAACTGCTCTTAAAAGTTCAGTGACAGAAACTCTTTCAAAACTTGAATTTATTACGAAATATTGTGAGTGGACCATATCAGGCTCTGATCATCAAAGTTAAAAGTTAATGAGATCACTCTTACACTTAAATGAAACAACTGAAAGTTGTAGGTACTTGAAAGTCTGGGATAAAACATCCCCAACAAACAAAACCAAAAAACCCCTACACCTTGTGATTAACAGCACACAGGTTATTTTACACCTTGCTTGTAACTCTGAAGTTCTCATTTACAGTTCCTGCATCCCATGGAGCTTTCCTTACATACCTCTGCAGCTTATCAGATTGTGCCCTGCCCAGATTTCTCCTCACAAATATGACCACCTTATACCCTGCTGACTGTTAGTTTAAAAGATCCCTATTGTTTCTTCTCTTCTTTGTTACTTTCTAATGCTACTGCTGCACACATCCAGCACGTTCAAGAAAGGTGCTAGTTTATGCTCTTGCCCTGAATCTTGTCTTGCCATTACTCCATGCCCTAACCTCTGGCAGAAGAGGAGGAGAAAGGAGATAGCTGACTAAATAAACAAAGAAAATGAGAAGGACAACAGCTGAATAAAAAAAGATAAGAAGCACATGAGAAGTGCACAAGGTCATAATTCAGGGATCAGTAATGACAGTGAAGGTGATTGACATGGAGACTGACACGGTTAAAATTATCACTTCTTTGCTTCGGTGCCTTCAAGTTGGTATTCAAAGGGGATCAATCTCACCACATATTTAGAACTTGGAAAGCAAAGCTCTGGGAAGGAAAATGTACTGTCACATCACTAATTTTGTCTGAGAGTGCCTTTAAGAAACCTCCTTTAAGGTTTGATGCAGCAAACAACACTACTAAAAAACTATGTAAGAGGATTGTTTTCAGCAAAGTAGAGCTTGAATTTCCTATTACATCAAGATGTGTAACCCATTATTGTTGCTTCATATTAAAAAAAAAAGTGTCCATCAGTCTGTGAAGTTTCTCCAGTCTGTCAAGGGATTCTCTTGTCAAGGTTTAAGCCTCTCTCATATATGAATATAGATGAGCATCCTTTTCAGGTAACTCTTTCAAAACTGCATCCAGTATTTGTTTATGATAAGGCTACTAATACCCACTATATGATTTGCAGTTGAGAACTTTCCTCTTGAGTCCTTTAAGTCCTCAAATTATAGCAGGATAACACCTTCCAGCCCACAGAACCCTCAGTATGCAGTGATACAACCTTTTGGGGAATGTGACAGAGTGAGATTTCAAGCTGCCAACATAAAGCAAGGTCCATTCTTGTGGCTGAGCCCCAGTGATTGCAGAAGAGAGTAAAGCTATCATCACCACAAAGCTGGGTGTGTTCATTCTCCACACCATGAGGAACTGGATTACCAGAGACTATCAGGCTGGCTGTGGTTGGTTGCCCAGCATATGGAGGTTTCTAGCTACAGCTTTGGCAAAATTGCTTATTGCTTAAATCTGAGAGTCCCACTGCCTTACTCCTTCCAGACAGAGCTGATTAAATAATCTGAAAATGTCTACAGGCATGACAGCATTGTGGAGGTCTTCAGTATCAGCATGACATTCAACACAATGCATCTCTATCTTGAAAGTTAATTGAAATCCCCGTGGGTAAAAATGCTTATGTAACATTTGCTTCACTCATGACTCTCTGTGGGATACAGTGATGACTCCCAGCTCCCTGTGATGGATAGCCTCAGAACAGCAGTGGTTGACATTTTCTGTGTCTTCGTCCTTTAATATGTTTTATGTTTGCACAGTTGCAATGAACATTCTCCACTGCCTTTAATCCTGGCTGATAAATGAAGCATGAGTCTCCCTCTAACCTTGGATACTCTCACAGCTGATGCTTGCTTGATATGATCTGCATTTTTCCATGGACTCTGTTGGAAATTGTCCAGTTAGCTCTCTGCAGCTATTGGAGGAGCATTGTCATTGACTGCTTAATGCTTTTCCCAAAAATTATTAGGCATGCTTGGTTTTTTTTACCATACAATAGCTACAGATATAATTTAGCCAGTTTCTTAGGTCGTATAAAATCTGTACAAAAAAGGCAAGAATTAGGCTGGAGATCCTACAGGAAAAAGCAATGGAAAATCCTTGGACAAAAAAAATTATTCTGTCTCCTTGACTATAAATTTCAAATCTAAAGCCATACAATCAATCTCTGTCTCAGTGAAGTATTTATACATGGAAAAGCAGCTGAATTCTGATGTCATATCTGGAATGAGATGAGCATGAAAAAGAAAATTATAACAATAGGAAAAATTCCTCCTCCTTTCTTTCTCTATATCAAAATTATACTTGAGGAACACTTGTGATGTATGGTTCTCCATGCATCTTTCCCCTTCTAGTTATAACCTTTTCAAAGCACACACTCTACTTATGGAAAAAAGCTGCAGATCAAAGCATGACAGTTGACACCACAGAAAAAAAAGAGACAAGGTTACTGGATCAAACCCAAGAAGTAAAACTGATGAAAAGCCTTCAAGTGCAGAGCAGACTGATGAAAATAAGTGTGTGCTGCATGATTTGAGTAAAAAGGGGCTGAAATAGAAGAGAAGAGGAAAGACTGATGAAAGCCAAGGGGTGAAGACTCATGAAGAAAGCATAAGAAGCTGATGGCTCCAGACTTGGGTTTCACCGGCAGAAACTCTATAATGTATTTAAAATTTAGTGGAGAATCCACTGACTGTGGCATCAGAGAAATCACAAGACTGAATTAAGAGGAAAGATGCTGAAAAAAAAAATTCCTCTCAAGGGTATACTGAAAGTATTCAGAGAGGTGATAATGAAAAAAAAAAAAAAACATTTCACCACTGATCTGGGTCTATTGAAAGCACACTGCTGTGACATTGGCTATATTTTTTGTCCTAAAAATGGCCAGACAGCCCACAGTTTCTAAAATTAGCCAATCTCTATAATGGGCTCTTATGCCAAACATGTATATTCAACTTCTTTTGCTAAAGTTCCTACTAACTCCAGAAAGGAATATTAGAAGTCACACTGTAAGATTGTAACTTACCCTTCAGTAAATCTTGTGTTATCACAAGTTCTTCTATATACGTAGACAATGCAAATGCATTCCCACATATTTTGATGATAAATCTAATCAATATTTGCAGAAGGACATTTCTTTCCTTATAAATTTCACCACTCAACTTCACAACTAAATAGAATTGGGATCCCAGAAATCCCAACTCTTGTGCTATTAAAAAGTCGCTTAAATATTGTCTTACCCTTCCCCATCACAACATGTGAAGTGTGGGTGAAAGAGTTTTTTATTACTACCTTATAAAAGCAACTGAATTTTAACCACAGATTGCTACATTGGAACAAGACCTTTAAAACACCACAAAAACAGGAAACAGCAAGGAAGACTTTTATGTTGCAGCCACCTTGAATTCTTCTGTCATGTTCAGGTACTGTTGTACTGCACATTCTTCTACCTTGTAGGCATCTGTCAGTCAGCACAGCAGACATGACTGACATGAGGATATTGCAATGAGAGTTTAAACAGATTTCTGCCTGAATGCTTATGCCACTTCTAAGTCATGACTAAAGAGAGGGAAAGAAAATTTAAAACAGTGATTGCAAGAACTTGGCATATTGAGAGGGTTGCAGAAGAGGAAAATTGGTTTGACATCAAACCACACTGTTTGTACCACAGACATCCAGCTAATAAAGGATGATTTAGTTAAAATCAGAATTCCTCCCCTGTGCTGTCATTCAGTCCTGTTCCAGTTTTACAAAGTGTCCAGTAATTTAGTTATACTTTTGATATTTACCCTTTTTAAATTTTAACTGAATTTTGGTAAATTCAACACTTGCCAGGAAGAGGAGTCAGAGTCACTGAAGTTTCAGATAAGGCAAGGGCACATTCCCAGGCTGGAAAATCCTGTTCCCTTTTCTGTCAAAAAGAATTTGACCCCATGATATCCAGATTCACCAGAAGCAGCCCAAGGTGCCACACTGCTTCCTGCAGGTACCCGCTCTGCACGCTGTTTGGCTGTGCTTCCAAACCCCTTCCTCCTGCAGGCATTGTAAACCTGCCAAGGTGCTGATGGACACACTCTGTCTTTAGGGGTTTGCTGCTGGGATGGGGCAGAAAATTTGAGCTGCTAGCACCCCCTTTCCTTTAGGTCTCAGAGGAAAGCTGATCAGGCCAATATGTACCCACCCACCACGTTTCAAGAGGACCTCATTATGGATCTAGGAGGAAGACAAAAAAAGAGCAGAAGTTACAAATTTGTGTTCAGGGTAGATTTGATAATAATGGCCAGGGATGGGGGAAGTGAACACTTGAGCACATGAACTTCTGTATCTGCTTCCCAGTAAGAGGGTGTTGGTTTTTGTATGCCTTACTCCCCTGCTCCTGGAATTTATCTTTACTTTTCTCCCCTGGCACACACAGGACATTAACAGTCTACCACTAAAGCTGAACACTGCAAATATCCTCCTGAGAAAAGTACAGGTCCAAAGTTTCTTCAGGCAACCACCTTTTACAGTAATTTCATAGAGATCTTAGGAAAAATATGTCATAAATTACTGTCTGTGAGATTAACATCACTCAAATAATTTCTATACATCAGAAATAGGACTCATAATCCAGAATATTCCAGAATTTTATTCAAATACTTTTTGGGACTTCAAAGTCTTGCCAGCCCCTTATGAATGGGAGCTGAGTAGATAGAGTTTGAAGGTGTCACCCAGATGGGTCCCTTGTTCCTGTAATGCTTCTGATGCCAGGTAGGCTTTAGAAGAAGGGACAGCTGCCATCTGCTATCAGCTGCCACTCAGCAGGGGCTCTGGAGCCCAACAGGTCAGCTCTGTATCCCAGAGCACAATGTCAGCTCACATAAAACTTTGTACTCTATCCAAACTGGAGTTCACTGGATGTGCTGCCTGCACACTGCATTGAAATGTGCCCTAAGAAAGGGAATATTTTGAACAGTATTTGCATGTTTTGATGTAATAAGCAAAGTTTCCTGACTACCTTATGAACTCAGGACTTGAACAGATGTAAAGAGGCATCATATCCTTGAAAAGAACAGAAAGATCTTTAAATTGCACTATGTGGTACCTTCACTGGATCATATAAATTTAAATTCAGGGGTTTGTCAGGGTAGACAAAGAAATTGCCTTTCCTCCAGGCTTTCTGTCTTCTGAATAATAAACCAAGTTACTTCATAGTACCATGCAGACAATGAAACCAAACCAAAATCACCACATCAAAGCCAACACACGAATATGTGGGAGTGAAGAGATATTATTTCTCTCCTGCTTCTTTAGTCTTCTGAAATTCATTCATAGTTTCTGAGTAATGAAATATCAATGGCTTTTAGAAGCCACATGAGTTACTTGTATGGAGTAACTTCTGTTTAAGAAATTACTTTTTTGTGCATTAGACACAGTGACATTTCTCATAAAGAGAGAAACAGAAGTGCAGAATATGCAGCTAGGGAATTGCTTGGACAAATAGAGCAAGTTTTACATTTCATCTGTAAATTTTAGGTAAAAGAGCACTGTATGTTGATAAAATGCACTTTTTGGGAACAATTAATATGCAAGATTAAGACTCCTGGTACATGGGACTTGTCCTAATAGAATTCTATTACCTGAATATTCATGGGACAGTGTGAGCAAAGTGCAAATGGGTGAAGTAAATGTGTTCAGAACCTAAAGTGACTGGAGTAACACAGGCTTTCCACTACTGCTGTTTCAGGGCTATTTGGATGGCCTGTGATTCAAATTATATTTATACAGCAGTCACATGCAAATTTAAGGCAAGAAAGAACACAAGTGCTAAATGTTTATATTTTGCAAACATCAAAAAGGGATTGCTGCTCTTGATAACCTTTAATTTTAAATAGAACTACCAGAAAATTTTACTAGTGCTCTTTAAACCCCCTGAGATGAACAGATAAGGAATAATGCTCTCTGTTAAATCCATGCTGATTTGTAAAATAAAAATAGCTTTTAAATTTTTTATTTATATGGAAAATTAAGAGTTATTTAGTTGGGTCAGTCTGAAATGAGCTGTATTGGCCTAGTGGATGTGAGTCAAGTCCTGCTGTAGGGGCACAGACTTAACTTCTCAGAGAAAATACATCTGTATGGACATTTGTGCCTTGCAGGCTCAGTCTGAAGACAAAATACCAGTTTCTGCTGAAAAAAGGATATGGGAGCCCTTTGCTGTAAAGCAACTGTGAACAAATAAGTCAGAGCAAGAATGCTGGATCCACCAGGCGGGGCTGAGTCTGGGAAACTGGGATCAGCTCCTGTTTCTCACATATCTGCTGCAATGGGGATTTCTCCACACGCACAGTTAACGTGCTGGCCCAGTATGATTCAGGAAGAATCTTCTCTATTTCACTGGAGGAGCTCTGCTTCAAAGGGCAAACCTACTATTTCTCAGGAAATAAGAACCTGAAACTTGCAGAGAGAAGGATGTGGAGTAAACAGAGAGCTGGCAGATGTAGCGGCATGCCAGGGATGATCCCACCAGCCCATAAATATTGATGACTTTGCAGTCTCTGAATGCAGATTATTCAGGACGCTGAAGGCTGCAGCTGCACATTCACAGCTTGCTGCTCTCTGAAAGAGCATTCCTGAGAATGTGCATCCGCCTGCCTGAGAATCCCCCACTGCTCTTTTTAACCCTGCTGAAACAATGCTCTTCTCCTTCTGGAATTTGTATTTTATCAAAATAATTCAAAAAGGCAAACAAAATATTTGTTTTGCTAAACTCATTTGCAAACAGCTATAACAGGTTGCTATAAAAACAGGCTGTTACAAGAGAGGAGATAAAACTCTCCCCTTTTTTCCTCTACTGCATATATGTCCTTCATATACCTGCTTTTGTCTAACTCTGTTTAATACAAATAAGCAGAAATAACTAGAGAGCATAGTGACAGTTCATTCACGGGTGTATCACACATAACCTTAATGTATTTGGCAATAACATCAGCACTTCACTTGAGTATGGAACCAGTTAAACACTGGGACTCAGACATCCTTAAGATAAATTAATTTAAGATTCATGCTGGATCCTTAATTCAATAAGCCAGAATTGGAGCTGACATTCTGAGAATAATAAAGAAACCTAGGAAAGTATTGAAGTCCAAACAAGGGCAAGCCAAACCACAAAGGATTCAGCAGAGTATTTCAGCATTTCTGAGAAAAAGTAATCTATTAGGAGCTCAGAGCTCATCAGGGGTTGGCTCATGTTTTAAGGATAAAAGTTAAAAGGCTGCCATTTTACTTTAATTCTATGACAAATTTAGCAATGCCTCAATATCTGCTTATCACTTTGAAATAAATAGTTAATTTATTATCATATTTCACATAGGTATGCATGTACTGATGTATTTATAACTACAGAATCATATATATACCCAGACAAACTCTACCATCATTCCTCAGTACATGGCTATCACAAATTCATGCTTAAGGCCTGATTGTCTCACATTAAGTAAGGTCTTACTCTACATGTATTTTTAATGACCTACCTGTGCTCTCTGTTTTCTGAGCTCCAACAGGGTCATGATCTCCCAATCGTCATTTGTGAAAATACTCATAGGTATTGCAGAGTTGCTTTAAGCACTCTGAACATGGCCCATGTGGAAAAAGAGGCCAGAGCTCAGGCTATTAAATCAGATCTATTTTGGACAACAATGACATGTGTTTTAAATTTTCCCAGAACTTCAAACATATATAAGGGCTTTCCTGAGAAGAGATGCTTCCCTGCACTGGGGTCTAGCACAGAAAGTGCAAATTAAATTAGGAGTGAAATTGGTCGCAGGGGTGTAGTGTTACTGCATCTTGCAAGCAATCTTGTGCCTCAAACGGCATCAAAGAATTATCATTTCACCGTAGGCGTTTTTGCTGTGTGTCAGACACCACAGCTTCCTTGTTCATGAAAGGAGTTTGCTGCTGAAAGGCCTCTTAAAAAGCTTGGACTTGACTTTCTGTTATAGATTACCATAAGCTTTAGAGGCTAATCAGTTAATTGGCAATTATTTTTGAATATTAGTATCACTTTTAGTTAAGGTCCCACTGAAATAGACATAAAAATGTTTTGTGTGTGACGTTCTTAGCTCCTTCTGGAATCAAACTTCTTGTCTGAGTTCAGAGCAGTCCTTTCTAATGCAGCTGCACTAGCAGTGGTCTGTGCTTCTGTGTCCTGCTTTTGTTTCCTCCTAAGTGGCAGTTCAAACTCAGAAGCAATTCCTGTTGAGCCTATATGTGATAAAATAGCGTGAAGAAACTCTTCCATGGACTGCCACCAATGTGTGAAAAACTGACACTTTCTCCATTGCTCCTTTATGTCTTTTTCTCCCTGTCTATAGTTTGCTTACTTACAGTAGGATCATCACTAATGCCTTCCAAAACCTTACCAGGGCTGGTGAAACTACACGCAGTAAGATCTCATGCTGAAAAACATCCAAGCACTGTACACAATGTACAAAAATAAGATAATAGGTTTGAGTCCAAATTTTTTAAAATTACCTTTTTTTTTTTTCTTCAGTCACTTCTCTTGTATCATTAAAGCAACCAGATAAAACACTTTTTTGAAAACTTGAGGCACAGTGATTGATTAGCCCTACTCCTTTCTGCTGTGGAAATCTCTGGGACTCCACACAAGCTGCAGGTGCTAACCACCTGTCCAGATAAAGCCTGGGGCCCTGAAACTACAGCTCTTCAAGAAAAGCTGCTGGATTGGCAATGTTCTTTTGCATCTTAGGCTTTGTCCTCTGTCTCTCCCTTCGCTTTCCTTTCTTTAACAATATTGTGCATGAACATTTGCATTAGTATTAATTCACTTTTATTTAACATTTAAATGTCATTTTTATGTACTCAAGTGCCTCAAGTCAAGGTTTTCTGCAGCTAGACAAACCTTCAGTTTTGCTTGACTGCAAGTGATTCATCTTTTCTTTAGCAATAATATTTATTTCAACATTCTCTTCATAAGCCCTCAGTCTGTTGACACCAGCATGGTACCATTACCAATGGTATAAACAAAGAAAAATTGTAACACTGAGACCAAATCAAACTTGTGCATAGTGTCTGTGGTTGAATTTTAAATGAATGCAGCTCCAGAGAGTTTATCCACATAAAAGTAATAATTAACATTCCTGAAGTAATAACTGCTCAGCCACATTTCAAACTGCTAGCACAGACATTTGCATGCTTCCAATATGAGCATGATATGGCTCAGTCTTAAAGCTGCCAAAGCACAGTAGGTTACTCAGCATGCATAAAAAGAACTGACATTACATTCAGTGGGGACTTTATCTTGTTTGAATAATCCTCCCTACAAGATTATTTCAGTATGCAACGTGTTTCATTTGAGCAAAGTCAGAGAATGCAAAATAATGTAAAGTAATTATGCCATTAAATGTTGCGATTACTTTTTCAGCCCTCTGTCTCAAAGCATAAATAGTTTTCTCAAGGCTAAAAATTGTCAGCAGAAGATCAAATGCACCTTTTGAGTAACCTCATTAAAACCAATGAAGTTTCCCAAAGATTGAGATTGGTCCTTTACTCCACTACACTCAGAACTAAGAAAACAACAGGAATATCAATGTATTCTTTGCTTCAAATTGGTATTGGTTTGCATTTCTAGAACACCTCAGTTTGAAATCATCAAAATATTTTACAATCTTGTATGGAACAGAAGAGTTCTTTTCACCAGCATCTAGCACATGGCCAGTGGTGCCTCTCCATGCTAAGACCCACAGCTGTAACTGTGTCTGGAGATCAGCACCTGCCCATGCCAGCAGAGCATCCACTGTGGTTGCAGTCTCACCAGGCTCTCTGTTAAAATTATCTGGCTGGGGAACAGGTATATTTAAAGAGGAACAGATGCCTAATGTTTCCCAGTAATTTGTGTTTCAAAAATTCTCTCCTGCAGTTGCAAAAGAATCACAGTCCTGCAGTTTCGAGTTCATCCCTAGGGCCCAATCCAGGCATTACACTGCAGAGGGACTTCTTGAGAAGTGTGCACAGTTGCAACCTCTTACAGGAAAACATAATGAAGTACTGGGTTTAGTAATGACTGTGAGCCATTTAGCCAGTAGACTTTAATCACCTCTGATTACTATTTGATGATCAGCTGTGTTCAACAGGAGTTTGTAATCAGTCTTCTTACATCCTACAGAAGGTAGCGATGGATAGTCACAGAAAATGAGGCAGCCATTGCTCTTTTTACTGTAACTACCAGAGGTCCTTTGTCCTTACAGTTTATTCCCATCCAAGATCTAAGCATAATGGGGAAAACAAGGGGGAACAAAATCAGGGTTGCTAATTGTGACAAAACATAATCTTGCCACTCCTCACAAAGATGTCCATAAAAACTGCTTACTTCTAACTATTTAACAGCTTAGCTGCAAACACTTTTTCTGACTTCCCATATTTCTTTCTGTTTATTTCCCTGGCTTTTCCTTGTGCCCCAGCCCTCAACAGGAAACATTTCTTACAAGCACATCTTGTGTTGTTGTGACAATGTCACATGGCTTATTATAGGAGAGGCTTGCTGGAATTTATAAGGTAGGGGTTACTTACTAACCCAACATATGAAAAATCCTATTTCAGACTTTGCAAATGAATGTATTATCCAGTGGCTGCCATCTGAGCAGCTATGCAGAGCCAGTCTGCTTGTACTAGCTGATATGAATGTGTCAATCTGGTACAGTATTGACACTTGGAGGTAAAGTTAACTCCTGAGCAGCTACTTGCAGTCTCAAGTGCTGTGGTGGATTGGAGACACAGGACCTGAAACAAAACTCGTGGAACTGGATCAGAGTATTTTAAATAACTTCAGTGGATTCTGGATCAGGTCCATGCTGTCTGCTAGAGGAATTGACTACATTTTTCCAAATAAAAGAAGTTGGGAATAATATATCAAAACCTTTGATACAGGACTAGCAGGCCCAGGAATTAAGACTCAGTCCCTTTATATGATGAATTTACAGATTTCCTGACTTAGGAAACATGAAAAACACTGACAAATACTTATGTTGACATACAAATAAGTACAAGAGACCAAAGGGTAGAAAAGGTATTTTAATCCTCTAAAAATATTGAACCGTTTCAGAGCAGAGGGTCTAATGATTTCAGTCCCCAGTTGTTTATATAGCCCTAAACCCTGTATCCATGATGACATTTCATTTTACATCATTTGTTTCTTTAATCAGTTGTGTTTCATAAAAACAGTCTTTCAGCCAGGTCAGCAGGGAATGTGCTGAGCTACCATGAGCAACAACTGGAGTCAGTGATTTCATCTGCCTGCCTGCAGACGGAGCATGCCCGTGTGATCTCGACGCAGCTGCCTGGGGAGCGCTGCCTGAAGCTGCTGTGTATCCCAATACATTACCCTGCCCAGGCTTTCAGCAGTAGGATGTGTTTATTCATCCCCAGCCATTGCTTTAGAGAACACTCTAAAATTGGGTTTGGCCCTTTTTGCTTATTATTTAATGCTTTTCAATGGGGCCAAGTCTTGCCTTTGTAACTAAAAAACCACAGATGTCTTCTTAATGTCTGTGGCACCCTTCGTCTCTGCTGAGAGCAGTTTTTGACCCTGTCCCATACTAATTGAATTGGTCCTGCTAGCATGGCAATTACTGTAGCCATTGAGCGCCTTCCAATATTCATTAAATAATGTGACTTCATATCCCTTAGGTGCCATTTCTTTTTTCATCTCCCCCCAGAGGAGGCATGTGCACAGTAGAGCACCTTGGACACAGTGTCTGCAGCTTGGTGCTGTATGCTAAGCCAGTTTTTTTCATGGCAAGTTTCTCCTGGAATATGAATATAGTTTCCAGACTCAAATGGGGCAAATATCTCACAAGTTAGCTTGCTATGCTGGAAACAATTCATTAAACCTAATTACATTCACCCAAACAGAGAAATGTATAAAAACTCAACAAAAGTATATAAAAAGGAGTTCTTTTAAGAAAACATTTCTTTTACAGAAACAAAAGAACTTAACATGCCCCTCAGATTTTTAACGGGTCAGCTACTGATCGGTATTTATAGCTGCTAAAACCTGTTTTCAGCATTGAACCAAACAATCCCCTGGCTCCAATTACTGTTATCCAGTGAGTATCCCAGAAGGTAGCAGCCACAAACAGAGGGGCCAGGCAGAAGAGAAGTTATTTACTGATTCTTCTGATCCCTCCTTGTCTTATTGTTGGATGGTTTGAGCAGAACCATCCCAGATTCTCCTACCCTTACTTGTGTTCATTCAGATTTCTCCAGCACAGCTGTTCTTAAAAATAGCCAACAAAACACAAATCAATTAATTCACCTACCTTGAGGATTTTCAAGCAAAATTACCTCCAATCAAACATTTCTTTTACCAGGATGCATTCTTGCATCTACTGAGTAACTGCATGAAATTCCTTCCATCTACTGTCATCGCACCTGATTAAACATCACTTACATACGGTATTTCCAGTATTTTTATTATTTTTATACTGATTACTTGCATGCTGGTACTAATCAAAGAGCTCCAGCTGTAGCTGCATCAACACAGAACTTGTAAAATACCAGACAGAGAAATAGTCTTTGCTCCAAAGACTGTATGTGATTTAAATTGGACATGGACAAATGTTTCCATATTTCTCCTGCTGTTCTTCCCCAAGTGACCTCCAGAATAGCTTTGGTGGCCTGAAGTTTCTCAGAAAGTCCTACAATCTATCATGGTCCTTGTGACTAATTTGAGGTACCTGAAGGTAATGCAAGACCATGACAAAAATCTAGCTACTACTGAGTCTATTAATGAAATCCTCCTCTTTCCACTAGAGATGGGCACAGGTTAGCACAGATGTGGTTAATTTGTCACATTTTAGAATTTAATGTCTGTATTAGTTTCTTGTTTGATTTACAAGTGGAGACACAGAGCAGGATGTTTTTTCCTGAAAAATTAAATTTGTGATTTTTGACATGATGACTGAGTAAGGAGAGGAAGTAGATTTCAGTCTTTTATCAGCAATATCATGTGTAGCATCATCACACAACAGTCAGAGAAGTAAAACTAGCTAAATAAAAAGCACCTTTGAGTACAAAACATGTTTGTATGCTCACAGTGTTGTCAATCTCTTATAATGGTAACATAAATGCTAGGTTGGATGATCCAAGGATTTACTTCCTTTTTTTTTGGTGAATATTTCCAGCCTACCTAGGATTAAAAGGCAAGAATTGTACTCATGTTTTCTAGCCTAACAGCTAAGCCGGATACCTATCTTCCTTAAAAAAAGTATTACACTGAATCTATTGTGATTGAGTTGAGACAACAACACAAAACTTACTCATTTTTATGCTTCTTGAGCTGTACTTGCAGATCGTAGTAACCAAGATGTCCTTACGGCTCCCAATTCCTTTCAGCCCTGCAGAATCAGTGAGATGGGTTATTTTTTTTTTTTTTTGCAAAGAATTAGAAGGAACTGTTTACTAGATTTCAGTTCATTAGATTGCAGAGCTTACACAGGTGTCAGAGGGCATTTTGTGGCCTGCAGGCACTTTATTGCTGTTAAAGACAACTGAGGGGGTAAAATGCCATGTAACCTCAGTGACATGCATTTATCAAACTGGCAGCTAAGTGACTTTTTTTATAGTGTTGTATGTAGATCTCTGGAAGATACAAATCATACAGACTCACAAGCTCCTTTTTGTCCTTTTTTATTTTTTCTTTCAGAGCAAGGCTCTGCTCCAAGGCTGGAAAGTCTCTGAGACTCCACAGGAGTGTTACCATGGAGTTTCATGGGCTTGGGCTCAAGCTGTAAATGTTTAAGTAGAAATAGTAAAATGAAAAACAAAAGATGGCCAGATGCCCAAATGAAACCATCTAGAGCCTGCATGAGCTGGAGATAAGGTTAATGTGACATTCAAGATAAAGTAAAAGCAACATTTTAATTAACACATTTTCATCTCCTATCACAAAGCTGCACTTGCCTTCATAATGGAATCAACCTTTTTTTGATATTAGGTTTCTCTCAACAAAAGCTTCTTTCAACAAGCAATTGGGGGGTGGTGGAATCACATATATTGTTTTAATAAAATAGAAATAGCAAGGACATAAAAATATGAATTTTGAAAGCCAAGCCTCGGTTTCCCAGTGGGAGGAACTTCAAGTGTGCCAATTTCCAATAGCTCTGGGTTAGGATGCTGTGAGCATGCATGGTGTTTATTGACTTCCAAATTAAAGCAGTCAATCTCAAGGAAAAGCAGAGCAATGGAGGCCACTCTTTCATTTTCAAACTGTGTGTGTAAAATAGTAACAATCAGCAAAACTTTACTGAACTGCCACTACTGCAGACATAAGTGCCACACCTTCTTTGTTTATCTTGTTCCACTTTTTAGCTTTTTTTTCTGCATCTTTCAATCAAACCTATCCTTCTCCACAACCAACAAGTAACCCTAAATATCTCTTGGATTGATTTATATTTTTTTCTCACTGCAGTCATTCTCCTTCGTTTGTTAACTTTTTCCAGATGAGTGTTAGTAAAACTGTGTGAATAATCCACAATGAACAATTTACTCAGCAAATCTGCCTTCTTTTTATGTTCTGTTATCCTCCAACAAATTCTCTGTTTTGAAGTATTCACCAACTATGGGCTGGTATTGCAGGTGAGTGTTAATGTAAGCTGCTGTTAAGCAAGCAATGCAGCCTTATCCTTCAGACAAAGCTATTACCCACCAGTTATGAGCCAAACAAAATCAATTGAGACGTCTGGAGTACAGCTCCCAGCCTTTTTTCCTATAACTTGTCTTCTTCTTCCTCTCAAAGCCTGGTTCAGATCTTATAGGCTTTGTATCTTCACTTTGTTCACGCTCTACTACCCAATATTTAAGCTCCAATTAGTTTTGATAATTCTTTTTGCATGAAATTGTCATAGCTTAGAAACATACTGTCCCAGTTACAAAACCAACATTTGTTTTCTGCAATAATTCTTCAGTTCCCTGCCTCCATGACTGTTTCTGCTAGGAAACTTTTTCTTACACTATTCCATCTCAGCACACCCAAAAGCCAGAGGGGAATGAACACAAGCCCACTGAAACCTGATTCAGTGAGTGATTTCGTATCTATTGCCCAAGTTTGTTCATTTGCTTTTTACAAAATAATTTGCTAGTACCTCCATTAGCTTTCTCACCCTGATATAACAGGAAGAAGTACTGCCCTTCTGTGCCTGCAAAAAGTCACACACCCTGGGACAATCACATGGTGAGGGTGCATCTCTTTTATCCTTAAAATTCCTTTCTTATTTTCACAGAGTTCTCCGACAATCTTCAAATGTAAAATGTCTGGAACTTAAAGTTTCTTATCTTATACATTCAATGCAGATATTTATATATGATTGAATTAGGTTATGTTAGGAAGGCAGGCATGTAGAGTTTGTGAAAGACTGTTTGGTAGAATAGGAAGAGATGGGTTGATGGATCTACCACCCTAATATTTGCTGATGGAAAAGCTGACACAAATCCTTTTGCCATCCAATTATTTATCACTCATTTCTTTGGCAGAAAATAGAGAAGATATTTAAGAGAAAAAGATGAGCACAGCCTCATTTGGTCCAGTGGGCCATGGTTTGCACTCAACTGCTGTATCACACAAGCCATCTATAATGCATTTTAGCAGGACAGAATTCTGGCTCTGGTAACAGAGAAGCTCCAGTGAAGGCAGTGGCACCATTTCATAATTTTATGAAGGGAACTCCTAACATTCTCTCTCTCTAGCTTTTAAATTTGATGTGCACTTCAGAAGCCCTGTTGTCTTTTCCACATAAATTTTAAACAAAATGCTGGACATGTTATTTGCACAAATGCCCATGAACAGTACGGAACCAATTGCAGAAGACAATCCTGACATGTCTGGAATGGGTGAAAGTCTAAAATTCAAAAGTTTCTTCCGTGGTGGACCAGGTGTGGCTACCCAGGCGCTGGGAAGGGGCAACAGGGGCAATATCTGAGGAGCTGCCAGGGCTGTCCATGCCAATCACAGCCAGTTCCAGCGGCTCCAGTGGCCCCGCTGCAGGGCACGGCTGAGCCCTCAGACTGGGGCTGGAGACTCAGTGAAAGGCTATCAGAAAGGGCAAAACCCTGCACAGCGTCCAGGGCTGAGGGAAACCCGTGAGAATCACTACTGCAAGCCCCGAGGGGCAACTGAGAGGGCAGTTCTTTTATTGTGTCATTTACCTGGTTTAGCACCTACTTTAGGAAATGAATCCTGCCCTGAAAAGCTTTGTTTCTTCCCACTGACTGAAGGGGGATGTAGTTATCCCCAGTGCAGGGACAAGTGCGTTCTGATAGACACCTCCCCAGACACAAACAGAACCAAATATATTTTACTCCTAGACAGCATCTGAACAAACCATTTTGAATGATAGTTTTGGACTTAGATGCTCTAGTTATGAAAATTTGATGTTTTTACCCCTTTTCCTGGTCTCTTGTCTTTGCCAACTTTTATGATGAACACTGCGATAAATTAATAAAATGATATCAAAAATATGACTGTGAAAAGTATACATTTCATGTAGAATAATTGCATGCTGTGTTTGCTTGAAGTTTTGAGCCAATCTAATGTTTCCATAGCAACCCGATAAAGGATTTTTTTTTTTTTTTTTTTCTATTCTTATTGTGACTTAAGCAATTTTGTTTCATTTGGAGTTCATCCACGGAGGGGATAAACACAAAGTTTAGAGTGGGAATGCCTGCTTTAAGACAACGCTGTGTTAGAATGGAAATCACTATGCTACTTAGTAGTTAAGCATCTGAGCCTGCTTCTACATGAGTTAGACTTTTCCAGAGGCCTTGGCAAAGCCCAAATAAGCACAATGCTTATTCAGTTAATAAAAAGCACTGCACTTTCTCTCCTGACAAATCTGACTCCTGTGTGCTTATTAATACATAGCACTACAACAACTTACCTTTTAGCTTCCTAATGCAAGCCAAAAATTCAGAATATCAATTTATTAAATTTTCTTCATTAAAAACCAACATTCTAAATGAAATAAGTCTCAAGACTCACACTTTTCAAGACAATTGATCTATGGGCTTGCCAGACCTATCACTTTAGCACAGAGACCATTTTTGTCCTTTTAATGTCACAAGTATGTGAAATCCACAGCCATAAAAAAATTCAAATAGGTCTAACAGGCAACTTTGTCTAGGGATTTTTCCCCCATAGAAAAAGTATTCAGTGGCTTGCACAAAAGTTCCACTGAGATCTGAACTGCTGCATATCAATGGGCTGGTGAATTTCAAGGAAACACACAATTCTTTATTTTAATCATCTTTTCCTGTGCATTGCCTACCTTTATACACATATTTGATTTGGAAGCACTCATAGCTTTCATACCTTCATTAATCATTTGGAATGAACGCTGGGGACCTTTCGGGAAATTCAGGGGGATGACATCATGATCAGGATTTTGAAAATAATAATTAAAAATGACAGGAGAGCACAGCTGGGAAATAAATCTAAATTGATAACACATTTTGTCTGACTAATTACAACTTTTTAACCCACAATTCAATATGAAGTTGTTAAAATACTGTTGTGCAGTTGCTGTTTTATGACTACAACTTCAGTATGAAAGAATATAGAAGATACAAATGCAACAGACAAAATGTTGGTAAGAAGAGATCTAGCCTGAAAATCTTAGTTCACTGTCTTCCTGCCACAGATCACCCTGGGGAAGCAATTTCTATCTGTCTGGTTGATTTATGAAATGATCCAATGCTATATGTGTACTTCTGCTGCCTCACAGGACTGAAAGACACCGCATGCCTTCTGCCCTGTCCTCATCATTAGCTGCACTGAATCTTACCGTCAAAGAATTCAGAGGGAATGAGAAAAAAATTACAAAGGAAAATGGAAAAAAGGTTTGCTTCTAGAGAGTGTCCTGGGCACCTACAACAACTCACAGGATATTAACTGGCCTATAAGGAGTATAGTTTTTAGCAAAATAAATAGTTTATGCTCCTCTTATCAGGAATGACTTCATGAGCATTTCTAGAATTTTTAACTGAGCTCAGAACAGTTGATCCATGCTACAGAGAAATGTATCTGAAAAGTGTCCAAGTTTTTATTACTTTTCCAGAAGAATAATATGTCCTGGTTTTTCCAGCTGCAGACTGGGCAAGTTCCATTTAGTGAATGTTTTTAAATCTCCCAAGTATTAATGTTAGAAGTAACACAAGATTCATTAGCTGAGCTTAAAGCAGTTTTTGGAGGTGCACTTGATGGAACACGAGCTCATCCATGATGCTCAGAGGACATGGCATATTTCTCTCCATACAAAAGGGCAACTATTTGCTAACGTAGACATCAGGAAACCTTGGAGCCAGCCATTGAGATTCAGGACAAAATGTTTCTGACTGAACACTAAAGTTTTAGCATTTTGACATTGCTCTCAATTTTCTTGGGTTTTCATCCAGAAAGCAGTGATTTAAAGACTAAAGGCTCTGTGTAGCAAAAATGTTCCACTGCTTTTGCAGTGCTTAAGCCAAGAATGTCATGAAACAGCTTTTTGGCACCCAGACTAGCTATTAAGCAGCAGCTCAGCTGGGACCCCAAACCAGGTGCCTCCTGCAGAGAGCACTCAGGAGGTAGACTTTTTGTGTTAACAGCTCTCTCCAGCCTTGTTCCCCTTCCAGACCTCATTCAGGACTGTGACCTCTCCCTCTGCAAAAGCAGTTCTCGGAAGTCAGTCCTTTCAAACAAAAATGGTCTTTCTCCTGAGCTCCATATTGTCAGCTGTGTGACCACAGTGACTTCCCTTCCTGCTACTGAGATTGCTTGAGGCCCTTTACACATAGTAGGTAACAGCACATACTGAAAGGAGCATGATTTCTGGATATAAACTCAGTAGTGGTTAATCAGCAGCTCCTCCAGCATCTTCTGAAAGTTTTTAGTGGGGCCCATTTGGTCTTTTCATCACAAGCCAAATTTTATGTGGTCATGAAGAGAGGAGGCAAATCAAAAAGGTCCTTACGGAAAAAAGGAAGATGAAAAAAATAAAGGCTCAGTTTCACAACCGTGATTAAATAAAACAAACACTTTTGCCATCTGATTAGAAGTGAAGGAATATTTCCAAATATTTTCTGAAGGAATATTTTCTGAAAGTCACCTAAATATTTCAGCTGAGGGGGTGTTTGGGGAAAGTGAGTTGTGACAGATAACAAAACTGCCTTTCTTGTGTTTTTGACCTTTTTTCGTTTTCTGGAAATATATTGCAGCAGCACTTGTCAGAGTGGTAAGCTGTAAATAAGTATCACAGGATATTTGCAGAACATCAGATTCAGCACCACAATCACTCAAATGTGAAACTACTCAAAGCAATCAGGTTTATCCACAAACCAAAAGATTTTAGGTGTTTGCTCAAAGCAATTTCAGTGCTGAGTGTTTTGCTGTTTGCCCGACAGATAAAACAATACACAGTTTCAGGGCAGTGCATTCACTACATAGGCTGGCAGGAATATTAACATGAAAGTGTTAAGTTACTGAAAATGTTTTCTGACTTCAATTCTACTTTAGAGACCAGGAGTCTCAGAGTGAGATATCAACAACAGCGAGGACCATTTGAATGCTCTCAGTATCAATAAACAATTACACTGGCAAAATGTTCTTGTATTTATTAGGTTTCAGCTAAGAAGAGGCATATTTGAGAAAAGCAGTCACCAGCCAAGGGGACAGGTGGCAGGCCTGATCTTTTGTCAAAGAGGCCATGTTAGAAGGGGAAGCAATTTAATACTATGTCAGTGCCAATCAGTATTACTTTCATGGAAGACTGCAAACAGACAACTCTCAGGACCTTGCTAATTAATTCACATGGAGATATTGGTAACAGATGCTAAATACATGATTAGTCATGGAATCTTTGGTGTCCCCTTTAACATAACTATCACAAAGAATAAAAGGGTTGTACCATTAGAAGCAAGAATTGTACACTTCTGAAATTACTTACAAGTAATATATTCCTGCACTCACCATGATAGTTCTGCCCTGCAGAAATTAAAGTGCCATGTTCATATTTTTTTCAGTAACTAATTTGTTCTGAGCAGAACTAAACAATGTACAAAAGGAAAGACTTTGGGAAAGCATGGCTTAGCTCCGTTTTTTAATGCACAACAAATATCCTTTGCTTCAGTTTTCTGTTGTGAATATTAATAATTTGTTTCCTCAATTTTGAAACATTATGAAACACACAGAAATATGTGTGAAACAGATTACTTTCTCAGTAATACTGCCCACCAGTTTGAGCTTCCTGTTCAGCTCTTCCTTCCTTGCTGAGGAGAAAATATACACATACAACTCCAAAAAATCAAAGATTCTAATGTTAAAGCTATGTGCTGTTGCAAGCTAGGCCAGCTCCTAAAAAGCATGCAAAATCAGAGTAAATGGAGCCCAGTCTGGCAGCTGTGAAAATTTTCACTGCTGGTGCAACCCAAACAGATGCTTCAGCTCAGAGCAGCATTCAGCAAAGCAGCTAAATCCTGGGCCATATGGATGGAGGATGGTCCGGGCTGGCACTGGGTGCCAGGGCTGCTGCATGCCCCATCCCCTCTGCTCACATGCAGATGTCTTGTGTTATTCAGATAAAGTGACAGAGCTGGAAAAGCACGTGGTGGTAAAGCTGGCATGATCATGAAGGAAGATAGTTAAAAGACAGAGCATATAAGTAGATCTTAGCTCAAGCAATTCCAACCTTAAAGGGAGCCTATAAGCTACATACCAAACCCTCGGACAGCTGAAAGCCACAGAACACACCCCACATACCTATCAGAGGTGATAGGAAGGGCTCACAGGTGGCAATAACACTCAGGGGTTGTCCAGGAGTCCTTAAGCTCCAGCCTGGGAAGGTCTAGGCTCAACATGCTTCTGGAAACTCTAGGACAACCTAGAGGATGACCCTGTGGCACCTGTTTATCAACATCTGGCCATCAGATGCTCCAGCACATTTTGTCTGAGCAGCATCTTGTTTCTGGCCTCTTAACATGTCCCAGACATAAAAGTCTCAATGGGAAAAGCTGTGTATGTGTGCTTGGCATTTAGCCAGCCCTAGTACACCTGACCACACCTTCTATCTTCTTTTCAGATAAAGAATTTTAAAAAGATCCTAAAGATGCAAAATTTTAATGTGTTGAAGAAGTGAAAATGTTTTCTAAGACAGTCATTGTGTTCCTTATGAGACAGGCCCTGAATCCAGTGGGTATTTTGCTGTCAGCTTCAGTGGAGCAAATTTGAGCCTGACACATCACTAAAAAATCTTCCCAAAAGGCTTGAGCAGGATGACTCTCCAGACTGTAGGACAATCTGGGAGAGCAGGATGGATTACAGGAGTTAACAGCAATACAGAGCAGAGTGTCTGAATGGGAACTGTGAACACAAGCTTTCTAAGTATCCACTCTGCTAGGTCTCATCTTTATCCAAAAACCCCATAAATACATACATATTATTAAGGAAATTGCAGGTCTGTTTGTGAAAGCTTAAATCACAGATGGGTTGGCCTAAACTGAGGGGGGAAAAAAGCCGATACTGTCCATGGATAGAATATTTTGTTGAGAGTAGACTATATTAAGCAGTGTGGTGTGCTTTGCTTTTTGCACTGCTTTAACTATGCAGTTCATCATATATTTCCAGGGGTTTCCTGTTCGAGGTTCAGAGGAGTCTGAGAACTGCTGAATGAAGTTGTTTTTCCTGGGTGAAAAGATGGAATATTTGAAATGCCTTGCAAGGTCAGCTAAAATAGAAAGACATTCCCATTAAAAGATCAAATTCCATTCCACAGAAACTGATTTTCCCATTATAAGAGTAGGAAATAAATAAGACATATAAGATAGACTATGTGCAGTGAAGAAGGCTTCTCAGGGTCTGAAAATAAGGCATCCCTTTTGCTTTGCTAGGATTGCTGTCACTTTTTTGTCAAGTAAGACAAAACAGCGCAGAAGAAAATGGGAAATACAACATGAGCTTTTTCTTCCCCTGTGATCCCTGGTCTGCTAAGGTATTCCCACTGCTTGGGTTATCTTACTTTGTCTACCCATGCTAGCTACAGGTACGGTTCAGTTTTTTCAAAGCTGTCTAGGAGGAAAGAAATCACAGACCCCCTGTGAGAAAGAGAAGAGTTGTTCCTTTTGCTCCTCCTGGAACTGCATTGCCTTTTCCCAGAGTATTTCCCTTGCCTGGATGGCCCATTCTACATCCCTCCAACACAAGCTCTGAGAGCCTTGACCACGGATGTACCTCTGGACTCTTTGAAAGACCGCAGTCATTCAGAAAATGCATTTTTCCTTTCATACACAGCTTTAAAACAAAATAGCAGGTTTTCTCAGAATGAAGCCAGATTTTTGTGCTTGTTTCTGGCTCCCTACCTATATACTCAGTCTGGCTTAGCTTATCCTCAAAACACAGGATTGAACTTGGGGATAGAATATTTGGCAGTTACATTTAAGATGTAATGAACAAATCAGTTTGTCATCAGTTTATAATGGTACAAACATTTGGAGTATTGCAAGACAGCTTGAATAATATTGTGCTCTCCAAAGTAAAATGTTAGCATTTGGTTAGTGGCAACACAGGGTAAAAACGAATTCTTGTTGCTGGAATGTTACAGTTCTGTGAGGTTAACCACACTTTGGCCAGCATGAAGCCAGAAATTAGCCTCTCAGCTGCTAGGATGGCAGCCTAAATGTGCAGATTTGATAAAGAAACCCTCCACGGTTCCAGCTGTTTAAGCCCATCAGAGAAGGGATAAAGGAGTTTAGCATTAATTTAGATTTGATTTAACTAGGTCCAAAATTGCCCCCCGCTATGTTATTGATAGAAAAACATGGTACATCTACTCATTATGATTGTATAACTTAATAAGAACCCAAATTCCTTCAATGAATTCACACAGCTCCAGGGAATGACAGCTGGAGTCAAGTTTGAGTGCAAGTGGTTGCCATTCAGCTGTGCTCCTCAGGCAGGGCTTGCTGAACCAACAGGAGCTGGGGTTCCTGCATACCTCCCATTATAAGGACCAGTTTTTAAATATTTATGAATTTGCTAAATTTAAATCATTCAGGCAGAACAGCTTATTGTTGTAAAATTTGTTTCCACTTATACAGTTCATTAAAGCAACAAAGATTTGTGCACGAGTGTATATCTCAAAAAATCAGACCTTACTAATGACCCAGGCATGGTAACTAATTTTATGGTAAAGAAACATCTGTATTTTATCTGTTTCCTTTAAACGTTTAAAGAATCTACAATAACTTTTTCCCCCTGTAACCAGTCACAACCAAGCCATGACAATACAAAAACTCTCCACATGCTTGCCACAGTATTCTTGAAGTCCCTTTGAGTCTCCAAAAGATGTTTTTGCTCTGATTGCTGAATTAAAAATTTTGTTTTAAAGGGAAAATAGTTCTTCTTTCAGCAAGATGAATCACAATAGTTTTGACAGAAATTTCTTTAACTCAAATGAGAAAAATGGTTCATTTGTCATTGGCTTCTCAAAAAAAAAATAATATCCTTACAAGTATCTTAATGTTTATCCCAGACAAATTCCTTTTTATCTCTGATTTCTATCAACCTATTTAAGAGCTTAATTATTTATGGGAACACAGATATGAGTATTGTCCCAAATAAATTCTTACTAAATTAGGAAACAATACTGAGCCTTTTGATGCAAAAGAAGAACCTGTGATTCGATTTACTAGTTATAACAAAGGTTAGCAAGCCTCACGTGTTAATCTTGAGGAAAAGGTTTAAGAAGGTTGTTATATGAACGCACTACTGATTTTTTTTTATTGCCCTTGTTTTAGCAAAATATACATTTGTTAAGAAAACAAAAACTGTTTATTGATTATGAAAATAATCAGAATGCATGAGAAATTTTAATACATCATGAAGTATGCCCATTATAGGAAGGAAGGAAGGAAGTGGCAGAAGGAAGGAAGTGGCGGAAGGAAGTGGCGGAAGGAAGGAAGTGGCGGAAGGAAGGAAGTGGCGGAAGGAAGGAAGTGGCGGAAGGAAGTGGCGGAAGGAAGTGGCGGAAGGAAGTGGCGGAAGTGGCGGAAGGAAGTGGCGGAAGGAAGTGGCGGAAGGAAGTGGCGGAAGGAAGTGGCGGAAGGAAGTGGCGGAAGGAAGTGGCGGAAGGAAGGAAGGAAGTGGCGGAAGGAAGTGGCGGAAGGAAGTGGCGGAAGGAAGTGGCGGAAGGAAGGAAGTGGCGGAAGGAAGGAAGTGGCGGAAGGAAGGAAGTGGCGGAAGGAAGTGGCGGAAGGAAGGAAGTGGCGGAAGGAAGGAAGTGGCGGAAGGAAGGAAGTGGCGGAAGGAAGGAAGTGGCGGAAGGAAGGAAGTGGCGGAAGGAAGGAAGGAAGGAAGGAAGGAAGGAAGGAAGGAAGGAAGGAAGGAAGGAAGGAAGGAAGGAAGGAAGGAAGGAAGGAAGGAAGGAAGTGGCGGAAGGAAGGAAGTGGCGGAAGGAAGGAAGGAAGGAAGGAAGTGGCGGAAGGAAGGAAGGAAGGAAGTGGCGGAAGGAAGGAAGGAAGGAAGGAAGGAAGGAAGGAAGGAAGGAAGGAAGGAAGGAAGGAAGGAAGGAAGGAAGGAAGGAAGGAAGGAAGGAAGGAAGGAAGGAAGGAAGGAAGGAAGGAAGGAAGTGGCGGAAGGAAGGAAGGAAGTGGCGGAAGGAAGGAAGGAAGTGGCGGAAGGAAGTGGCGGAAGGAAGGAAGTGGCGGAAGGAAGGAAGTGGCGGAAGGAAGTGGCGGAAGGAAGGAAGGAAGGAAGGAAGGAAGGAAGGAAGGAAGGAAGGAAGGAAGGAAGGAAGGAAGGAAGGAAGTGGCGGAAGGAAGGAAGTGGCGGAAGGAAGGAAGGAAGGAAGGAAGGAAGGAAGGAAGGAAGGAAGGAAGGAAGGAAGGAAGGAAGGAAGGAAGGAAGGAAGGAAGGAAGGAAGGAAGGAAGGAAGGAAGGAAGTGTTGGAAGGAAGTGTTGGAAGGAAGTGTCGGAAGGAAGTGTCGGAAGGAAGGAAGGAAGTGTCGGAAGGAAGGAAGGAAGGAAGGAAGTGTCGGAAGGAAGGAAGGAAGGAAGGAAGGAAGGAAGGAAGGAAGGAAGGAAGGAAGGAAGGAAGGAAGGAAGGAAGGAAGGAAGGAAGTGGCGGAAGGAAGTGGCGGAAGGAAGTGGCGGAAGGAAGGAAGTGGCGGAAGGAAGGAAGTGGCGGAAGGAAGGAAGGAAGGAAGGAAGGAAGGAAGGAAGGAAGGAAGGAAGGAAGGAAGGAAGGAAGGAAGGAAGGAAGGAAGGAAGGAAGGAAGGAAGGAAGGAAGGAAGGAAGGAAGGAAGGAAGGAAGGAAGGAAGTGGCGGAAGGAAGGAAGGAAGTGGCGGAAGGAAGTGGCGGAAGGAAGTGGCGGAAGGAAGTGGCGGAAGTGGCGGAAGTGGCGGAAGTGGCGGAAGTGGCGGAAGGAAGGAAGGAAGGAAGGAAGGAAGGAAGGAAGGAAGGAAGGAAGGAAGGAAGGAAGGAAGGAAGTGGCGGAAGGAAGAGGCGGAAGGAAGGAAGGAATATAGACACAAGTATGCTATCTCACAACAATGGCAAGGAAACATCTGCAAATATGACTGTGGAAAAGATTTGGAGAAGGGCATTTGCATTTAGCTTTTATACTTAGAAAATTCTACGGTATGTTTTTTGCATAGATTTTAAGGAAGTTTTAAGCAGGTCACAGAGATAAAAAATAAAATATGAACTAAAAATGGTATTTGAAAAATTAACAGCTAATTAGTAAAAAAGGCAATTGAATCTCCAGTGTGCAGCAATGCTTTGTGAAATCAAAATTGCTTTTGATTTCATGGGAGTCAATGGAAGGGAGGAAAATAAATTACTGATTACAAAGCCCTTCAAAAATTCAGGGCAGTTCTTGCTCCAAGTTCATTTGGAGTTTTGATTGTGTATGATTTTGCCCTTCATATGCAGCAAACAGGCAAAATTCCCCCTGATCTGTTTAGACAGCTATATACATAGTAATAAAAGAATAACCTCCATATTCAGACACTACCTACTGTCCATAACAGGATGCAAAATAAATTTCCCAGAGCACAGAGACTGATTTGAAAATGTGAATCTCTATCAGTATTAAGAAAACCTTTATTCAAATATAGATAACATGAGTATAGGATACACTAATGAACCCTGTCTAAAAGATGCCCTTTCTCAATAATTTTGGCTCAATTTCTAGGAGCAAGTTAAAAACATTCCTGTTTTGGTTTCAGCTGGGCTGGAGCAGATTTACCTCACAGAGAACCAGCACCAACATTTGCCCTGGTGCTACCCAGAGTGGGGACATTGTTTCCCTGTGCAAAGGTGCTGCTGGCAGCCAAGGGTGGAACAAGAGGGAGGAAGGAACGTTTTAAGCTGGTATCATCATTGAGCGTCATCACAGGTCCTGTGGTATTATTACACCGGGTCCCAGATAGTCTGTACTGTGCTGTGAGTTTGATATTAAGCAGCTACTAGGAGGTATATATTTTGAAATAGGACTTTCTCAGTTTAAGACATAAGTTTAAAGAAGTAACTCCTACCTCTTTCAACAAACTTGTAACAAAATCCTTCCCCCATTAATCTGTGATTGATTATAAACACAACTGTGTAAATAGCAATAGACTGCAAAAATCTCAGTTCAAAATGTTTGCATTCTCATTTTAAAAAGCATCCATTTCTTATTGGTATGAAATGGAGTCTTCCTTCTGCTCAGAGTTAGGAATCTACTCTGTGTCTTCCTAGACACTGGGATTATTTGTGCAGCAAACAAATACCCTGTGTGGAAGCACTCGTCCTGGTTTTAACCATGTGTTAGTCAGGCTCTGAGATACATGAAGAATTATTATTTTCCCTCTGAGATTCTTAGTGTCACAGAATCTGGGTATTTCATGAGCATGATTGAATCTTGCAGCATTTATTAATATAAGGCAAAATGTTGTTTCTGTTTTAAAAATGGACATAACCAGGAGTGGCTAAATACCTAAAAGCAGACAAATGGGAACTGGCTTTTTGAAGTACTTAACATTTTGTAGCAGGCTGTAGTTGTACATTTTTACAGCACAACTCATATTGACTCAGCTGCCTTTCTGAGAGCTCAGCACTTCTAAAAGTCAGACCTCAGGTATTTTTAACTGGGTGCTCAGATCTGAGGGAAACACAGTCAGTGACCACCTGTGAAAGTGCTGGTGCATAATTTGCCTACCACTGCCAGCAGCTCACTAGCAAGGCAATGGACTGAATACAACTCACCAAAGAGGTAACTTGCTCTCTCAAGAACAAGATTTTCCATTCTCTTATTAAATATCTGTCTTACCTTTGGATTTATCAAGTTATGGACAGGAGTATTTTGTGATAGATGACTTGCAAACACTGATGGCCACTTTTGCTAACGAGTAAAAAATCAGTGTAGCTTTTCTGTATATTATTAGATAGACACAATAGATTTTGCAAGATGCTGAGACCTTTGTGCAAGAGAGGGGATGTTTCTACTTTCTGTAGTGCCTGACTTGTTGAATACAGCCTCAGTTGTGCTGACTGCAATTTTGCAACTTTCCATGCAAATCTCATCCCTCCATTTCACTTGTGCCAAGATTAAAGGAAGCCATATGGAAAGCACAAAGCAAAAATAAAAATAAGAAGTGGAATCATATCCTCTGTTACACACCAAGATATTTTAGTATTATGGGAAGTCATCCAGTGTTAAAATACTACATAAAATATTGACATGAAGCTGCAAAGCAGAGATAAAAGACAAATTCTGAAAATAGAGGTGACACAAACAGTATCCTACAGCTAAGCCCAAGGAAACTAGACTATAAATTCAAAAGCAACATTAGAAACATTTATGTGTTTTTCTTTTGAGAAAAATAAACAAACACATATGTGCAAACATATTATGAGAGAATTTGAAGTTTATGTTCTCCCTTTCTTCTTTGTGGTGCTTTTATTTTATTTTCTAGTATCCTATCAATAAAATAGCATTACTTCTATCATCCTTATCATTCAGACATCAATTATTATCTCATAAAGCCACCACACTTACATGGTCATGAAATGCTTTTTAGATTTGTTTTTCATGTATTAGAACTGACAATTCCTGTGTATAAGCTGGTTCAAATAAACTCGGTGCTCACTTTTAAGCCACTCTGACCAAAGCCTACATTTTTCCCTATGGTGTAAAATCTCTGATCTTAGTAACACACACACAAACACAAAGCTGTCCTGAGGCACCAGGTCTGTGCCACCTGCAAAAACTGATCTGCCCAGAATAAGAAGAAACAGTCTTCTCTTTTTGTGACTGGTTTGGCGCTTGTCTGCATCCCTCCAGAATTCAACAAAGCCATGGCTAATATTGATATTACTGATTCTTAGCTTGTAAAGTGCTTTGTCCCCACCAGAGAGCTGTTGAGTTAATCCCTTGCCTGAACAAATGCAGATAGTGTGAGATGAAAGCAGCGTGTGCTGGTGGAGCTGGCTGCAAAGCAACCTGCTCCCACTGTGGGAAGGGCAGGAGCGCTGCCTTCGGTGACAGCCCGCAGTCAGAGGGGCTTGGCCAATTGTGAAACCACAGCCTAAGCCTCCCTTTCTTCACTCCTGGCTGGGCCAGCCCAGAGCACAAAACCCCAAACCTTTACTAAAGATATATTGTGGCTGGGAAATGGAGCATGCACAGAAGTGTGGGTTTACACAGATATTGGTACGGTCCCAGCTCAGAAATTCACACAAGCTGCTGAGGAAAAGTGTAGCTGCTGTCTCATGGCCATTCCTGCCACAGCAGAAGATTCTGCTTTTCATCCAGAATCAGTGACCACATGTGAGTTAATTGCTGCAATAAGAAAATGCAGAAAATGCTTTTAAAAGTTGAAAAAGTAAATCTTAAAACTCTGTGAAGTATAAAAGGAAAACGTTTCAGCACTAGTGATCATTTTTGCAAACATGCAGCTCAGCATTTAGTTTTCTTTTTTAGAGTGAGTTGCACATGGAATATCCATTGCTTTAAACCTCAAAATTACTGCAAGATGAAAGGGAAGAAGGAAGGATTTCCTACCCTGCTCTAGTCAGCCCCTTTCCTGACTGAGCTCTCTCTCTCTTCTGTTCCAGTTTTGTGCAGCAAAGCCACACGAGGCTGTGTCCCAGCAGGGCTTCCCAGATCATTGCCATGGCATGCACGGGTACCCACTGTCCCCTTGCACAAACTCCTCTGGTGAGAGCCCAACTCTCCCTGGTCTGCTACAACCACTTGTCATGGAAGGAAAGATCCTTCCTATATGAGCTTCACTGTAAAGAATTTATATAATTTTGTAACTATCCTTTAGTCACCTAACTTACTCACTGGTGACCTACTCACTTTGGTCATTTACAGCCCTGGAAATTGAACAGGATAATTTCTCAGAAGGGAAAATTAAGTTATTCAGTTCTGGCATGCCAAAGAGTATTGCAATAGCCAGTGATGAAACCCAAAATTCCCTGCTCCAAAACATGAATTCATGTCCCACTCATGCTGTGTCTCTGTTTTTAGCCCATTCTCTTCTTCTTTCTTTAATATTTAAATGATGGTAAGCATTACATATCCTAATTACATAAACCACTCTCTAATTTAATTTATGTCTCCCTTTCTATTACAGATACTTGTAAATAAATTTATTATTTACACTATTACAGCATTACCATTTAATACTGAGTTTTATAACTCTCTAAATCTACTAAGCCTATGACAACACTGCTCAAATAGTGCTAAAAATGCACCACAACAAAAAAGATGGGAACTTTTTTGCATTCTCTTCTAAGTGTTTCAGCTGTTTGGCTGAGTATTGGTAATGAGGAGACAACAAAGCTAAGAAGAATTGAATTTATGAAAATGCCTTCTGACAGACTGCATGTCAGTAGGAAATGTTTATGCTGTCATCAAGAAGAAAATATTTGCATATTTTTAATATTGAACATATTATGGTACATGGAGAGGCAACAATAATAGATGTTTTTATATATGTGATCTAACTAATAAAAACACAATTGTTATTTATGAAGCAGTAAAATAAGCCTAACTCTTCCCTGAGGTGATATTTTATTTAAGAGGTAAACTTATAAAACCATTTAGGTAACCATATAATTACTTTATAAGAAACCTGAGGGCTTCTACTCTGCTGGAAGTTTTGTATGCAGCCTTTCAATTTTCAAACCTTTGGGTTCTCCTCATAGAAAGACAGATCCTTTCTATCAGCAATAGCAGAAGAAGAGCACCCCAAGAACTGCTTTCTGAAGACTGGAAGGTGCCACCTTCATGGAACTCCATGGGGACAGAGGATGCTCAGCACCTTTCAAGTCAGCCCTGTCTCATAGTGTGTCCCCTGTCTCATTCTCTTCTATCCTGTCCAATTTATTCATCTAATCTGGATTCTGTGAATAAAATACTTATTCTGCAGTGCTTTATGTGACATGCAGATAACACTTCTGTGAACAACTGAGCAGTCTAAACTAAAGCTTTTTAAACTGTTAAATCAGAAAAAAAAAGGTGTTATACCTTCTTGGAAGTACAATTTGAAGTCTCTGAAACTAAAACTATGGGTCTTCTGTGCACATAGGTGAGAGGAAAGGGAGTTTTCTCTTCAGACACAAAAGAGAGACAGAAGTATTTACTTACAACATTGCACAGCCTTGTCTGTGCCCAGTTTGTTAGACTTACACCACCGGACACTTGACAGCATAATGATATAAAATTATATAAAATGTAAAGGAAAGCAAACACCTATTTTGAAGAAATACTCACTTAGCACTCAGTTCAAGTGCCTGCATCTCCAAGTTCAGCAATAACAAATTATTTCAGAACAAAGTATACATTCTGCTGGAAGGGCCATGATAAATAGTTCTATCACATTACATGCCTACCATCATGAATCTTAATCTTCACATTAAAGTCACAAGGGCTACTATTGTTCATATTCTTTGCATTTTCATCCCCCATCTGAATATGCTCTTCCATTTGGGAAAAAAAAAAAGGCAAAATAAAAGGCCTTGACACATGCCTGGGCCCAGTGAATTTAAAAGAAAGAAGTTTGGTTGCTATTCCTCCCAGTTGTGAAACAGGAATTGCTTTTGTATGAGGCTGGGTCTAACAGAGTGAGACTAAACATTTATAAAATCAAGTAGGGATTGAAATATAGCTTTGTGGTTACTAACATTTTGCAGCAGCATATCAAGTTTCACATTTCATCAGCTGAATAGAGTCTGTGTGCTGAGCTATTGTGGTTCAGTAGCTGACAGCAGTCAAGTAAGTGCTGCTCTCTTCCTGGCTTAATCATTTCTATTACACTCAGTGTCAAAACAATAATGTCAGTGAAATAGGCTTGCTGACATTATAGATTAGAATTGAGTGATTCTGAATGTCCTGTGACTGAATTGCATTTTATTTCTAGAAAATTACACATTACAATTGCAAATTAAAGAGCTTAGATCTCAACAGGCTGTATCAACAAATATGGAGCTGTGGACTCTGTACTGCTGGAGAGATGATCCATCATGAAATTCATGAGGTTTAATGTATACTAACAAGAGAACAACTGCTGGAGTACTCGGCCATGTGTTGGTGAGGATCTGAAGAAAAATCTATTTTGTTAGGAGGGATTAATTCAGCTACACAAGAGGTGACAATCCCTGGGGTAATCTCAGAGATTTAAAGGATGGCCCAGAAGAAGAAGAAGAAAAAAAACCCCTAGATTTTCTTTCTTCTATCTGTAAACCACCACAATATATGGAGACACATCTCCTGAGATGCACTTTAGGAATACATTCAGAGTTTAGAGAGCAGCCACAGTAGCAGGCTGCAGAAATTCTGAGTGACTGACAGCTACCAAATGACAAGAAGTAGCATTTAAAGACTGCAGTCATCAGGACACTCACTGAGAAAGAGCAGGGCATTTCTGTCATCTGCCCTTTGGATGGCATGGACAGCAACTGTGGCCCATAACACTCTCCTACTCTAGTCTTATAATATCCAAATGTAAAACCCTTTGCCAGAATATGAGAAGCTTTGAAATACAAACCATATATTCTCTCTTAGAGTGTCCCTAGAAAATCAGCAAATCAGATATTACTCTTGAATTCATAAAATAATTTGAGGTTACTCACAAACAGTGAGTAAGACCAAGCTCAGGAAAACTGCAACAGTCAGTCACAAACACAGATAGAAATAACACTGACTATTTCAGATTTTTTGATCAGAGCAATGGGTCACTTTTGTTCCTCTCACTACCTTGTAACCTTCCAAAAATATCCTTTGTAAACATATGGAGCTTCTCAGATGACTAAAGATGGAAATTTCTAGTTATAGAAATTTTCTCATTCCACATTGTTTTGGTTTCTTTCTGTAGTAAACTTTCTTTAGCTATGCAGTCATAATTAGAAGATGAATTCCCAGGAGTTTGTATTCTATCAGCTAAGGCTAGAAAAATATTAGAAGGTTTGTGTATTTGGTTTTATATGTATTCTTCTTAATGGGAAAGTACATTAATCTTGTCTGAGCAGGAAGTGAAATTTATTCACAGCCTACAAAAGTTCATATGAATTCAGTATATCATTTGCAAGTGCTGCCATACAGGGAGAAAATTAATCATATTGTTCATACATGGGAGTGTTTACCTCCAGAAACCAAAGGAATAGGTCATCACTTTCAAGGCTTTCTGAAAGCCCATTTAATCATTCACTAGAAATAAAACAATCAAACAAGTAATGAGCTACAGATTCTCAAAGCAAAAACTAAGGAACACTTTACAAGTAAGAAAATATGAGTAGGAAATATATGATCTGAATGCAGTTCATAAATTACTACAAAAAATCTAACAGACACTCATGTGCCAGTGTCTTGTGAGTAATGGGGAAACAGAGAGGAGATCAAGTTTGTGGAATAAACTGTTCTCATCAATATAATGAAAAAATAACATTTGTGAAGAGCAATGAAAGAGAGCTGAGGAATAGAGCAAGACTCCATTAACTGACATAATCCATCGTATTATGAAAAGAGCATCAAAAGTGAGTCATCTCTGTTGCATTGGAGAGCTTATTTAAGTTTTCAGCTAATTCTTAGTACTGTTGTTTTGAACTTGGTTTGAACAGTCATTGGTCAGTCAGCAAAATTATGAATTTATTTTTAAAAATTACCATGCTTTTAGATCCTCTTCATTTACTTGATACTTTTTGACTAAAGAGTCTGCATGATGCGTTTTCAATATTTTACCTTCAATCAGTCATACACACAAGGCATTTATTTTTTAAAAATCAGCTTTTAGGTTAATCTACTATTACAAGGTAAGATTTTTTTTTTGTGTGAAATTCCTGATGTAACTGAGAATGAGGGAGAATGAGAAATTCTAGTTTTCCTCTGAAGATGTCAGCTTCAGTCCCATACATGTAAGGAATATATTAGTTACAGAAGATGTGGACACATTTACCAACTGTGTTTTGACACAATTTTTGCAAAAGCTTCATTACTTTTGCTCCATGGATGATTACTGAGAAGCCACAGCTTTACCCAGTTATGTGACTGACAACCTACCCTTTATAACTGAATGAGAAAGTTTGTCCTAATTTCATAGTTAGCAGAAAGTCAGTCACGCACATAAAAAAGGTATAAGTTTTAGTAAGGAATAAAGAGTGCCAGAAATATAACTATTTGTTATGGATAATCCCAGAACATCTGTTGCTCCCTCCCCCTGGGTGGTCCAGCTCCAAAATATTCCTAGCTTTTGCCCCTTGTGCTCTGCAGATAAAGTAATGTTGTACAGTCTTTGGTTAGTGCTGCTTGCTGTTTCCCACAGGCTTATACTGGATTTCTGGGGGAACCATAAATTCTGGGCGAATCATAGAAACAACCCTTTAAGTTAAAAAGAGAAATTGCAAGAGCACACATGAATAAAAATACAGAACTTATCCTCCACAGCGGGTTTTGATTAATTTATGTTTACAGTTACAAATATGCTTTCTGCTTTTGTCTGTCGGTGTTTTCCCAGTTCTTTGTCCAAAAAGCAATTCCTTTCTTCCTACTCTTACCCAGAGTGATGGTGGTTCCTTGGGTCACAGTTAAACTGTTTGACTCCACAAGAGTAAGTGCAATACAATCTTTCAAATGGTCACTTACAGCATTTTAGCATCACCTCTGCCTTTCGTCTGCATCTGTCTTTTCCTCCCCTTGTCTCCCCCTGCCTCTCTCTTCCACACTCACAGGCTACAGGAGGACTCTTCTCACACTAAAGCTCTCTCCAGATGCTCCAATTACATCACAACCTGTGGTTATCACTCCAGAAATGCGATGGAAGGACATTTCTTTGTAAGGAATGTTCCCAATATTAAGCCTTTATTAATGTGAGGTGGTTCTTTTCAAGTTCCTATGGCAAACTCAGTATTAAGAATGAGAACAGAACATGAAACAATAAGCTAAAAACCCCCTTGTTTGTGGACTGTAGACTGGAATGCTATTCTGTTATGGGAATGGGCAACAAGAGAGGCCTCTTGGATCTCTCAAAATCTGAAGTGCCTGGTTGCAGATGTGCAGAGTGACAGATTAAGCACTTATTTTCAGCAAAGATCTACCAAACCCTCAAGCCTTCCTCAAACATGTCTTTGCCCCTGTGGTCACTTTTACCTTCTTCTGACCCTCAAAGGTCAGTCAGTCCATTCCTCCTGTCCGTCTTCATTTTCATCACTTTTCCCACAAAGAACAGACACAATAAATTAAGTGGGCACATCAGGTAACTTTTGCAGTAAAGCAGATTATCTGCCAGATAGAGAAGCCAGAGAGAAGTAGAGATGCTGGGGACAAATTAAGGCGCTTGGCTTTAGCAGATTTTGGCACACCCAGAGGAAATGTAAAGGGCAGCTTTGATTTCCTCTTCCTCCTGCCCTCTCCCTGCCCAGGACTGGCTCTTTTCATTTCAGCGCAGTGGGAGGCATGGCTTGGGTGGAGTGCAGCTTCCTGGCCACTCCTCGGACAAACCCATAGCTGTTGCTCACTGCCCAGCCCACCCTGTCCTTACACTGCCCAGGGGTGCTCACCACAGTGGCCAGAGGTCACCACCATGTCCCCGTGGCCTCCTGGTGTCCCACTGCACCACGGCTTGGCTCACCAGGTACCACTGAACACCCACGCAAGCCTTGGCAGGTGCTGTCCCCAGGATAGCCACCTTGGGACAGCAGCCCTGCCACTGTCACCTTGGGACCGAGAACATCTCCAAGGCCCCCAGATGGCAAAACAAGCTGCAAAAACGCATTCAGGAATAAACCCTGCATCTTAAAGTGAAGGGGTTTTTACACTACAATAGAGCTTCTACTCTGCCATAAAGCATTGATCCACAAGCTAATCAACAGGTATGCTTTAAACAAGAATCCAGTCATTTCTGTGGGGAAAAAATAAAAATCAGATTTCATTTTCTGATAAAATATTATGACTGCATTTGTTTTCTTTTTCTTCACTTGGAATAAAAAGAGCAATGCTCTTTCTGAAAAGTGCTAATTAAGTCTGGGTATGTGATCTAGGAAATACAGAGCTGTGTAACCTGATGGAAACAATCATTTTCAATTGTCAAGACACTTCTGTTTCTTTTCACCCCAGTTTCAAGTACATCTGGTTTCCACCTGCTCTATATAAGATTGGTTCCTCCCTTTTTCAAATGTATCATGCTCTCTGGTTTTGGCCACGACTCTCCAGTGGCATTTAACTCAAAAAAGTCAGTCCCACCTGGAATATGGATGCAGCAAGATGGGAAGGAGATGGGTGTCACAGGAACTTTATTCTACTCATGAAGGGACATTACAAACTTCAAAAGAGGCAGTTTAGTTGGCACATGAATATACCAAGTCTCTCTGGTTCAAAATGTAAACTGCTTTGATTTTAAGAAGTAGATTTATATTTTGACTGTTGCCTTCTAAATATTTGTTTTGGTTGGTGTCCTTAAACTTTCATATCCTCTGCACAAGTTTTGCAATCTGTCTGACAGCATACATCCCATGTGACAGGAGATTTTCCAGGGCAAAATATGTTTTCTGTCTCCATGAATATTTCCCAGAGGGTCTTCCCTTTCCCACCTGTAGTGGTATTAATTGAAGATTATTGCAATTTTAAGACCTGGTATGTAAAGATATCAATTTCATTTTAATTAGCCCTCATAAAAGCAAAAATTATGTCAATTTTAAATCCAGAACTGAATTCAGAACTGCAGTTGGAACATGAGAATTTCTCCTTAGATGTAAGGAAAACATTATTTACCATTAGGATCATTGGACACTGGGACAGAAGTTGAGAGAGGCTGTGGCTTCCATCCTTACTGATACATGAAACTCTGTGGGAGATAAAGTGCTGGGCACCCTAAGCTTTATGTAGGAGGAGAGAATTACAGACTTCTAGAAGCCCCTTCCCACCTACACATTTCTGTGATGTGACTTTCAGCATGGATTTTGCTCTATTAAGCAAAAATGTAACTACTGGGCAGACCATGGTATGAAGATATAAAAGTCAATAATTTTTGCTTGGTCCTTTTCTTCCACCTGTAGCAGAAATATCTGCCCAGAGTCTGCAAAAGCCCCAGGAGGACAGGCAAAGCGCTTTAAAATATCAACCTGTAGAACCATCAATGTGTTCCAGCAACAAAACATTCAGCACTGTAAGGTTCAAGAAATAAGACAGATACCTAACACATCCAGGACAATTCCTTAGCCCTGTCCTAGAAATGAAGTTTTAATATCAGGTTCTTTCAGGGGAAACTGGATGTAATTGTAACACTAAAGAGGAAGCAGCTGCCCTCTGAGTATCATCTGGTAATGTGGAAGTCCCTGGAAAGAATCTTTTTCTGCTTCATATTGATATGATTGGGATGATTAGGGAAATCAATGTTTTCCCAGTGCAGCTGTGCTGATGCAACCACTGTAGCGGGCAAATTCCTGCTGTTTTCAAAATGCAGCTTAATCCCTGATTCCCTGAAGTACAGGATAGTTCTGGAAAAATAGTCCATATAGCAGAGGTGTGTGATGCAGCTTTACAGTGTTACAAATACAGATAAAGTGCTGCTGCATCTTTGTGCAGATTGCTCTCCAGGTGCTTTTGCAAATCTCAGCTTTGATGATGACACACTGAGGAATTTTTTTAAAGGACACTTCCTCATTTTATTTTTACTGTTCAGAGCATGATCTGTGCGCACTAATCAGAGTCTGGCTTGAATAAAAATGATTTTCAAGGCTGTCTGTGCAAATCCAACACCAGGCAAACTGGAATGAATTTCGTTTCACACAACCTGAAGCAGTTCTGAAGGCAGCAGTGGCTGCAGCTGGATTGTAGCTCTGGCTGAGGAAAAGGCTGATACCATGAGGACACCCACCACCCAGACACCCTCCCAGCCCTCACATCAGCCACACAGAGGGGGCACCAGGACCCATAACTGACTTGTCCAAGGCCAGGCAGGATGTCTGAAACCAAAACTGAATGCAGATACTTCAATTTTTAATCCAGTATTGGACATATGTTTCTATTTCTTCAGATTCTCCACTCTTTAGCCATTGTGCACATTTGGCACATTTGGAACATGTGGTACTGCCATGGAGTGAATGAGATAGTGCTTTTTCCTGGAAGAGACAAATACCTTGTGATCCCTTCAGTAAAAACCATATTGTAATGGTGTTGGATTAAAGGGTAGTGCAGTTACCTGGCAGGCTGAACAAAGACAATTTCCAGTATTGGGGTGATAAACATGGCAAATTTCAAGTTTCCACTACCTTTTGCAAAGGTGCTAGAACAATTAAAAATATCTTTAAACCTCTTTCATAATGTTAAAAGCAAAATGTCACCTTTTTTTGAAGCTATAAGCTATCCAACCTTCCCTGACTTAAATACGGAAAATTGCACTTTATCTGGAAGCAGGCATGCTGCTGTGCAGCTGAAGCTTGGAGAAAAAATTAAATTATTTAAAGTAATTGAATTACAGCAATAATTCATTGCACATTAAGCAAATTACGCAGATAGAACACAGCAGAAAAGATCCCCATCATGGCCATGAGCTGTATATGGTACTTCTATATTAGTATTTTATTTGTAGTCAAGACTATTTTTGAGAGAAAGGTTGCTCCCAGTCACTGTGCTTTAGTTCACACCCTAGAATAGTCTTGGCATGACTATTGGTATGAAGTGGGTTTCTTGAGCTTCTTTTTGAAGATGTGCTGTAGGAGTGCACCTAATTTACTATAGCCAAGATTTGTCTTTTAGTCAATGGGAGCAGGCTGGAGTTAAAGTGAAATTAAGAATCTTTGAACATGGTTAGCTTGGATGTCAAGTGCCTGACATCCATTATTTCACTCTACACATCTACTTTTGGTCCTTACTTTCTGCTAGTTAGAAATAGAAAAGACTGCTAATAAGTAATAAATGTACAATTATTGTGGATAAAGCCGCATACAACATGATGGTACTATTCAAAATGCTTGGTATTATTTTAAAAAACTCAAACAACTGAGTTCCCATTGTAACACTGCTCCAAGTGGGTGCACAGGAATGATGAGTCTACAATGAAGGAGGCAGGAAGGAGATGCACCTGATTTGGTTGTCCTCTGATGACCTGGTGTGAGTAGTCAGATTCTGAAGTCATCACTTACAGAAGAGAGTTTCTATGTAATTAGACTTCTTAAAAGCATAGGAAATCTCTGAGCTAGAGTAAGAATCACAAACTGACTCTTCATTATCGCCATTTGAAAGTAAGAGTAGATGGAAAGTGTTGTCCAGAGATGTTGAACACAGCCTTCTGGATGCTCCCACCAGCATTTTCTGCCTGGGGTTACATAACCCCTGATGCTGGATGTGAGGCACTATTGGATCACAGTAAACAGATCTGACTGGTATCAGAAACAGGCAAATAATCACCTTTCTCTGGAAGTAACAAGAGTGGAAGTTTATTCAGAAACCCAGGTTTATGCTTTTATTCGAGCTGCACAAGGACATGGAACTTGTGTCCTGTGTAGCCCACTATTGCAAAGTTAACTCATCAAAAGTTACTGAACAAATTTGAAACAGCAAGTGAGTTCACACAGGATCAGCAATTTGCACTGTTTGGCTGTGGTATCTTTGTTCCAGTGCTATAAGTAATGGATTTATTATACCATGACTCTTTGGAGAATTCAGACTATTCGGAAAAATGTGCTCTCCACTAAACCAGCGGAAATCTCTGATTCATATCTGCTGTAGCAAGTGGTTATGTGTTTTATGGCATTATCGCTTTTCCTGCTGCCACCCGTGGGCCTCTGTTTTCTGCCAAGAGCAGGCCATGGGGCCAGACAGCAGAGGAGGAGGTGCTGCACCTCAGCCTGTTTCTCCCTGAGGCTGCATCCCCCTGGAGGCTTGGTGTGGTGGCAAAGATTCCCATGAGAGAGCTGAGGAGAGGCTGGGGACAGCCAGGCACACACAAGGTGGAATTGCAGATGTACCAGGCTGCCACAGCTGTAGGGGGCCACAGCCAGCCAGCCAGCCAGAGGGAGGACTGAAAACCAGATATATTCTAGAAAACCACAGGCTTTCTATGGACAATTTCCCCATGGACATGCCATGAAGAATGCTGAGTAAATCACTGCAAATTATTGGTTCTCTCAGATTTATGCCATCTCTGAAGCAGAAGACAGGAGGGAATATGGGACATTTCTGCTTTTTCCTTACATCAGATTTCAGGGTAGAGGAAGAGAAACTTGCTGACAAGATTTTATGTTTATTTGGTGAGAAGCAAATTGAAAGCACACTTAAAGAAAAAAACTAGGAAAAACAAAAATAAGGCAAAGTCAATCCAGCAGTTGCAACAGTATTTTTAGTCTGGAAAAATAAGTCCTGATGCGCTCCAAGACTTTCATTGTTTCCATGGCTTGTCTATAAGTACACACACAAAAGAAAGACCCATCACCCAAATATATGAGAATATTTGTTCCCTCAACCTGATATTTGCTCATAATTAGCTGAGTCCTGTAACTCAGCATCATCTGGAAGGATGCCATTCCTCTACCTGGTCCAGTCAAGGGCTGTCACTGCTCAGCATGGCTTTGTGAGCATCTCTTCAGTCCTGATATGCATGAGTGGTGCTCCTTTTTTGGGTTTCTGGGAGGTTTTTGGGTCATAAGGACTCTTCTGGTCAGTTAACAACTGCTGTTATAAAAAGAACAGTTATATTTCCTTTGTTTTGGCAATCTCACATCAATAATTAATTGCAGGAGGACTGTATGTTAATGACTCCATAAAAGCCATTCCATAGTATGGCAGCAAGGCCAGTTTTATGAAAGGCTGCTGAAATGTTGTGGAATACATTCAAAGAAGTACATTATTTTACTTGGGAATGCAAGCACCATTTTAAATGAAAAGAAAATGCTTAACTGAATGTTTATTATTAATTAGAATGGACCTAATGATTAACTTTTATAAAGTTATTATGTCGCTCAGGGGCAAGCAGTATTACTTACAAATTCTCAAATGCACTTTCCTGTTGCCCTTCTTGCTGTGACTGAAACGAAATATTTACATCACATCTGGGGCCTCTTCTTGGCCCAGTCTACTATTTCTGTCATTGTTATGTTTCTCTTTTGGGGTGGGTGACCGTGCTGCAGAAGCTAGCTGGTAAATCCAAAATCCAGGTGGTACAGCCAAATATCATACACAAAGAATCAAAGCTAACCCAAGCATGAAGTCAGCTGAAATACATAGCCAGATCCTGATGATTAAAGTGGGATTTATACCATCAGCTCTCTGCTTGGCCTCCTTGGGTCTAAGAAAAGGTTTAAAGAGGAAGGACTGAAGGTGTAACACCATGTAATAAAAATTGTCATAAAAAGCATTTCCTCCACAGGAAGCCCTGAATTTCTGCGTCAACAGTAGTAAGCAAATACATATTGTGCAATCACTTAATTCTGCAATTTGGCACTTCTGTGTGATTATTTAAAAGATTTTGTAAGATCGGGTGAATAATTTACCCTTTTCCAAGTGGAAGGGCTGTGGATAATAATTTCAAAAACATCCCAATGCTTCAGAAAATCTTAGAAGTGACAGGCAATGCTTGCTAGTACAAACACTGTTTTTTACTCAAGAGCAGCAAAATGTCTCTGAGCATTAAAGGAATGAAGTTCAAGTACAGCCTTGAAACAAGAGCATGGGAATGGGGGAAAACACTGAAAAGAGAGAGGATAATTACCCAGCAACACTGAAAGTGAAGATGAATAAATTATAGCACGTGAAAGGCAAAAATAGTTCCTAAGCACCAAAAATGCAGAACTTCTGACATTCTAATGTTCACTCTTTCCAGGGATTGAAGGGGAAAGCAGTAGCCACAATGGGGAAAAACCTGTTAATAATAAAATATAGGCTTAAAATGCTTATTCACTGTACACATGTGCATATCTTGCTACTGCAAACCAAGATATTGTGAGGGGAAGAGGAGGAGCAGACACTGATCTCTTGTCTGTGGTGCCCAGTGACAGGACCCAGGGAGTGGCCTGAAGCTGTGTAGGGGTAGGTTTAGGTTGGGTATCAGGAAAAGGTTCTTCCCCCAGAAGGTGTTTGAGCACTGGCACACTTCTCCCAGAGCAGCACCTGACAAAGCTCAGAAGGTGTTTGGACAATGCTCTCAGCCACATGGTATGATTCTTGGGCCAGGGTGTTCAGGGCCAGGAGTTAGACTTTGAGAGTCATTATGGGGCTCTTCCAACTTAGAATATTTTGTGATTCTGCAGTTTTGAAGAACCAGAGCAGCTGACATTGGAAACTCAGAGGTGGTTGCACGTTTATTCTTCAAATCTTGACCTTTCTTTGAGAAATGTTTTTCCAAGAGCTACTTAAGTCACTGGCATGGGGAAGACCCAGTCCACTCTGGAGGTTATGGAACCTTTGTGTCTTTAGGACCAGGATGGAGAAGCGTCCCCCTGATTTTGGAGTGGCTGATCTGACAATCAGAATGGGAGAAGAATAACTAACATATATTTGGTTCTTTCCAACTGGATTTTCTTCATGCTGCGTAGAGGTTTTAATCTGAAGTCATGCAAGGAAAAAAAAATCATCTAATGCAACATTTAATGACTTCCACTACTTGATGAGTGAAATATTCATACTCGATACCTCAAAGCTGTTACTTTTTGTTGCTTCCATGTGCTGAAAGGCTGCTTCATACTGCAACAAAACTCAAATTATGTGTGTTCCAGTAAAGCAAAAACCCACTTTCAGCCTGTTTCAGAGGGAAGTGCGGGGCTGTTGGCTGCCTCCCGTGTTTTGTTGCTGGCTATCCCGCGGAATGGAGGTGGCAGGCGCTGGGAGGAGAGGCTCGCCAGCTCTCCGCTCCCAAAGCAGAGAGAGGATGCGGGGCCGGGAGGGGAAATTGAGTTTTTCCCAGCTCCAGCCGGGTTTAGCCGGGCAGCTGTTGCCATCTAATGGTGCAGGGCCGGCAGTGGCGCGTCCGGCGGCGCTGGAACCGAAGCGCTCCCGGGCAGGGCTGCAGGAATGCGGTGGTTTAGGGGCTCTCACACTTAGAGGTGGCATCCTGCAAACTCTGCCAGGCCTCTGGTGAGGACAAAGTTGTGTCTAAAGTTACATTGATGGGTGTGAAGCTCTATGTGGTTTTCAGTGCGGGATTTTTACTTCCAGCTAAGCTTCTCTTGAAAACACCAAACCAAACAAAAAAAAGACCTCAGAAACCTCCTACAAAACCCAAACAAACAAATAATAAAATACAGTAACAAAAGACACCGACAAAATCAAAAAGTCGAGCTCTCTTGGTCATTCTCTGGGAACTGACAAAGATTCCATTACATAATATTGTTATTTAAAGCTCAGAAGAATAATTGAATCAATCAGAAGTTGAAGAACTTCAAACTCAGATAAGAATACTAAATGAGATCAGTTCTCAAGGCCCATATGGCAAAGAGAAGATAAAGTGAGCCTTTTGCTGATGTTTGGCATATCTCCTAGAAATCAAAATCCACTTGTGGTCTCATCAGGCAAAACACAGAACTGTACCAAAACTGTAAGGAGTGAGGTTATAAAAACAATATAAACATGCAGACTCACCAACATACTCACTTCAGATTTATATCTTGATTTACACATTTGTATCTATTTATAGGCTTGTATCCAGTATATATTTTTTTTCCTAATTGCAGCAGTTATCCTGGGAGTCTGATTGAGAACAGCCTCCCATGCATAGACAAGCTGAGAATGACCCAGGAACCCCCAGCCAGTCACCACAAACCCCCCACGGGTGCATGTGGTGATGCAGCCTCTCTGCGTGGCAGGTACAGCGTCTCTGCAGCCTGTCACTACAGAAAGCTGTGCTGGTAGATTGGGTTGCTATCTAAAGGCCACTAAATCTCCTGAAGACCCAGGAGCCGATGTCTCTTGTCCTCTGGGTCACTGACAGGAGCCCCAGCCAGACCACCTGGCCGCGTGTGGGCTGGTGCCTGCACGCCGGCCGGATTAGGTGAACATGCACAGCTCGGTCTGGTGAGCGCGTGGGTGACAGAGTGTGAGCGCGTGAAAACAGTTTGGTCAGATTCCTCCTTCCCCATTGTCTCATGGCTCAGCTTTCCATGTTGCTACTGTAATCCTGAAACTTTATTCCTACAGGGTTAACATAACTGAGTACACACCCTGAATGGTAAGAAGGGAAGTTTCTTTGATACTTCATCTTTAGATGATACTCATGGGTGAGATATCTGCTCACCATGAAAGCAGTACAATAGAAAGTATTGTGTAATAATTAGCCAAGAATGAGCCCTTAGACTGGATGTTATTCCAGAGAGAGATGAAGCTCCAGAAACAGGTAATAATTGGATTGCTTTCTATCCAACCAGTTTTCTAGGCCTTTGGCTATTAATAAGTGTATTTCTGTGCAAACATACGCAAACACACAAGAAAAAAGAATATGTTGTTTGATTGGTGCTTCTAGGAATTCAATTACTCCTTGATTTAATTTTAAAATTCAAGGCTAAATTTCAAGGCAAAATTCTAGGTAGTGTAAACTTACCTATAAGAACTGCCAAATGACTTATAGACAACCAAAGCCATATATATAGATATAGATAAAATGGCTAAAGTTTCCAGTAAATTGTTAAATGTCCCGTAGCTTTCTGCAGTAATGCTGGAATTTGTTAGGATTATGCAAGACACTGGCAGGCTGTAGCATGCAGCATTTTCATTGAGTAACTCTAAACCTGAGGTTCTGAGCCCTCGGTGTATTATCCTGAGCAATGAGTGCCAAGTCGCACCAGCCAGTGGCTCCAGCAAGGCATCACCAGGATTACACCCCCACAGACAACCTGTGGGACCTTGAAAAGCACAAACACAGGGGAAAACTCCAGGACTCTGCTTTTATATCAGAGTTATCAATACAGCCATATTCCAGGAAAAATCCTTTCTTTTGGATTTCAGGTTTGAGGCCTTTTTTTTTCTGAGATTGGTAGATCCAGAGAAAGCTGCAGCTGGGCTGTACCTCCCCCCTCAGCCTGTGCCCACCAGGAGCTGACTGTGGGAATGTAGTCATACAGCGTGATGGCAGGGCAGAAGCAGCAGGGAAGAGCATGGCACAATGCTTATGCCCTTCCCTTGGCCTGTGTGCACCACTGGCAAGGATGCAGGGAGAGAAGCTACAGGAAAGGTAACTTGGTGACCTCCCTGGAGTCAACAAAGCTCAGAAATCCCTTAAAAACCTGCATGCTACCAGGATCCTTCCACTGCTTATTTCAAAAGCCAGTACATCAAGACAGGTAACAAGCTGGACTTTCCCTTGTTCCCTTGTTCCCTCCATTCTGCAAATCTTTGAGGGATAGCTGTGGCAGCAAACCCACATAACAGTGTTATACATATCAATATATAAACTGAAAACTGTCTGCATGTTTTGTTTCAGGCTGTTTGCATATCAGGAATCCTACAAAACCACCTCAGTTTGCTTGAGATCATAGAGTTATTGTGACAAATACCATGTCCTCTGAGTGACCCAGGATGTTTGTTTGTGTTGGCTACATGACAGCACATGGGAGACAGGGAATACTAACCACATTGTATGATTTGGTCCAGCTATAAAGTTCTCTTTTCTTTCTCTTCAGGAGAAGCAGAAAAGGTTTTTAGAACTTTCACTTTATGGCAAAGACCTGCTGAGTTCAAACAGAAAAGGCAACATAAATTTAGTGAGATGACTGTCTTTTATCCACACCAGTGGTATACTTCAAATAGTGTAGAGGTAATAAAATATGTAAAGAACATACAGTGTTTTTAAGAAAATTATCTTTTCACATATTTAAAAATGTTTTTCATTAAATGTTGTCATGTTGGGGTTTTTTGGGGAGGGGTTGGTGGGGTTTTTTTGGGGGGGGGTTGTTGTTGGGGGTTTTTTTGCTATTGTTGTTAGTTTTTTTTGTGGTTCTTCACTATCTTGAATTACACTTTTGATAATAATCGCTGCTGGGTATAGTTCTTTTACATGCAAAAACCTAAGATGGAATTTATTCTAAAATGACATCCATGGATGCTGTATCCCCATTGCTATTATTTAATAATTTACTCTTATCTAATCTGAAAGGTATCAAAAATTAATCTTGCTGAATCCCATTCATTTATGCTCAATTGATATTCTTTTGTACTCTAAACACATTCCACTTGCATAAAAAGCACTGTGTCTGTCTCTCATTTTTATCTGTTTATCTGGTTCACTTCTATAGTTTGAGACATTTACCAAATCTTTCTTGTGAAAATTTCTAGCTCCAGATAATGTGATCTGCCCATGGGATTATTTTTTATATTACAAGCAGTCAAAACAGGCTAGGGGTTTCTCCAAATGAGTCACAGCGATGATTTCTGTCCCCAAAGCCTACAAGTTTGGGAAAGTTAATTTAGTGTCCAAAATGCAAGGCATGCTTGCATTTTGGACATTAAATGCAATGTTTTTGGACATTGGACATTTTTAATGTCCAATATTTTGGACATTAAATGCCCTGGGCATACGCACCACACAAGGGGATCTCCTTACATTTACAACTTCAGGGCCATCTTATCCACTCCCGTCAGCAGATTAATCTGCTAGATAGTCATAAGAAAGCCAAACCCAAACCTTAACTCCTAACCATCATCAATATATTTTAAGCTGAATGCATGAACTGGAGGGGGTAGGGAGAAGTCAGAGAACTTCAGACAGAAGCATTGTAGTATCAAACAGAGACCATTTGCTGACTTGGTAGCTCTGTGACCTTCTGGGCTACATCAAGCCATGTTCTCCACAGGATAATACTGCAGCAGCTTGCCTTAAAACTTGGCTTTAAATGCTTCTTTTGTTCTGAATGACGTGAGAAAGCAGAGGGGGAGAGAGGAGATAACACATTCTGAGGCAGAACTACTTTTTCTGCCCAGAGTCTAGTGAGTGCTCCCTGCTTTTCAGGTTTACAGAAAGATGGTAAATTGCATTACAAATAAATTCCAAAATACCATTCCCATTCCCATTCCCTGCCAGAGAATGATTGGAATAACATAACATATTACCCCAGTCATTTGCAGGTTAATAACTGTAATAATTTTTCTTCCATGCTAACAAATAGGCTGCCTGTATTTAAGTTTACAAAGTACATGCAGTAATAGCTTTGATTTAGAAATGTTATTTCTTAGGAGCGTGAACCTTAACTTTAAAGCTTTTTAAATGTTGCCTTGCAAATGATGCATCTACCCAGGGAAAGAAATAAATTGATTTTAGCTGTCTATGAAAAAAATCCTAGAATGAATCCATCCTTAGGACACCTTTTGATGCTGTATTAAATAAATTGAAATAGATTATAGGGAAATTGTCAGATTGGAGGTGAGTAGAAGAGTGAAATCCTACTTTTAAATAGCAATTAGCCCTTGTTCACTCTTGAATGTATAGAAATGCACCAGCATCTACCCAAGTCCAGTTTTCTAAAAAGAGTTATTGTTTTGGACAAAGAACTTCAGTATTATAATCTGAAAGGTGTCACAAACCCTTGTGAAGGTCTGAATTGGAATTCAAAAGCTCTTGATAAGTGGAGAAAGTAGTTTAAAATATGCAGGCAACTCATAGTGGATTCTGGATTTAAATGTGAGTCAGTGTGAGAGGCTACTGCGAACTGAGAAAGTCATGCAACATATTATAGTGATTATTGTTAGTGTCCTCTCTGCTGGTCCAACCTGAGCTGCTGCTTTTGGCATTCCAATCAAAAGAGAAATAACTTTCCCTCTTGGGTGGTTTGTAGAGGAGCTTATCCCAATTTGGGGCAAGAACCCCAAGGAGAACAGCAAAATAGGGAGGGTTTAGCATACATGTAAATGAGATAGAAAAGCTGAAGGCTGCCTACCACATCTCTTCTGAAAGAGGAAACTGAAAGATTGCAAACTGACAACTTTCCGATGAGGAATACTACATGCTCACCTGTTTATCCTGACCACAGTGAGGATAAAAAAAAATCCTAATTTAATCAAAATCCAGTTAAATTAGCCATTAGAAAAATCTTGTCTGTCTGCAAAAATACTGGAGAGCATGAGAGGGCATGGATTTTCCAATTTTAAAATGTTTTCAATAGATACTAAACTATCACTCACAGATTTCTGCACTTGTAAGTTTGAGTTTATCCTTCTGCAGAAGTATAGACCAGATGACCTCTAGAGGTCTTTTCCAGTTCTTCACCTCTGTGAAGCTACAGGGAGCTCTGAGCTAGCAGGCAAAGGAAACTGCAAAAGCTACTGAGTAACAGCTCACTTGGTTGAGATTTTTTTTTTATTCCTGTCACTGGCACATATCCATATTTTGAATTTACTTGATGCTGAATTGCATCCAAATAAGTGTCTGCACATAGCTACAAATATGTCCTGCAAGCCAAAATAATTGTTTCTTTTAATATGAATCATCTTGAAGAGCATTTTATTATTATAAATGAGAAAGTTTCTAAAAATATATTATGCCCTATTTGGCATGGTATTATAAAAATACCATTGTATTAGATTTGAAAATGTTCCCTCCTTGCCAAGTCTTACCCAAGCTGACTTGTGTATCTGAGAGCAGAATTTGGCCTACTGTAATTGAATCCAAATGTTGCATCAGAGTTTAACTGATACAAGACTTGACTTTTTGATGTAAAGACAGTGGTAATAATTTTTTTTGTCTTTTTTTTAGTGTCTTTGGACTGCAACAAGCTTTCCATAGGTTTTAATCGTGTGATGAACACAATACAAAGAAATGTGTCTGCCCAGCATGAAAGAATAGTGGGATTAGAAAGGTAGACTTTATAGCTAGAAGTGAGCTTTCCCTTTCTCATTCCTGCTCTGTGTTTATAAGGACCAGACCCTGATGCCAGCTGATAGAGAAGTTCACCTGAAATGAGTTGGTAATGCCCAACATGAATTCTGAATCCACATGTTCTTAGACATACTTGTCTGTCTCTCTAAGGGGAACTGCTGACCTAAAGTAGCCCACTGTCAGTGGAACATACAAGGCTGTATTCTTCATCTTCTAAATTAATTTTGTGAGTCTTAAAAATTGGAATGGAATCTTCTTTGGGAAGTTTATCCCTCACTGTCATAAACCTTAGTGGTGCAATGCTGGCAGAAGGCTGGCATGGGATATCACTCCATCTTAGCCAGAAAGAGATTTTTTTATTCAGCATTACAAGAAAGGAAATAGATGAAGTAAGAAAATGAGGGCAGGGAAGAGAAAAAAATATGCAAAGGTAATGATAGGTAGGTAAGATAGGTAACAAAAATAAAAGTTGAAAGAGTGAAGCTCTACTGTGTTACTTTTCCCACTTTCAACTAGTTTGAAATGCCTTAAATGTCTGACATTTTAAGCTAAAGCATAACACAGTAATTTAGAATAAGGGATGTCTTTTCCCTTTAATGTCTTTGCACCTGAAAAGAAACTTATTCTTAAGGATTTAATAGGACAAACTTGCTCTGAGTACAAAGAAAAGGGCAGATCCCTTCCATTCTACTGTATTTGCTTGTTCCATCAGTAGGGTTGAATCTGATGACTGAATGAGGAAATCATCCCTAGGGACCATAAGACTTCTCATCAGAAATGATATGTGCACATCTGCTTGTCACAGGTTGCCTATGGGGCTTTGTTATTGCCCTTATTGGGGAGTTTTCCCCAACCCTGTGGAGAACAAGAACAGGCTTGGTGCTGGTTGCCTAAAAGTCATTCCCAGCAATGACATGGTTTGGGTTTGGCTCAAAAGAGCAAGTTTTAATGGGGCTGACGTTTGAGAACTGCATGTTTATGGCAGGAAAAGTCTATCTGAAGGCATTACTTTTTTGATGGGGTACAGCTTTTGGAAACCATTTGGTCCAGGACAGAGCTCTCTTTTGTTGGCTTACAAAACCATTTTCCTCAGTACCCAGGATGGGTGGCACATCAGATAGAAGACAGTGGGATAAAAGTTGTAACAATTATACCACCTTGTCCACTGCTATTTTTGAAGGAATATTATAGGAATTGTTCTTTAAGCTAAAAAATAGATTCTGCTTTCAAAAGAGGTGTCAATTTAGCATTCAAGGGAGAAACAAAATAATTGTGAATATACTGTAACTGTGAAGAAAGTTGAACTCACATGCTAAATAATAGAGAATATCTACAAAATCTGCTATATTACATGCCATTTTTCAAAAGTAATCTATAACTTTATGATAATTTGATTTCATAGCTTGGGAAAAAAAGGCTTCACAAGTAAATTAGTATGTTATGGAATGGAATGAGAATTGGATAGAATAGAATAGAATAGAATAGAATAGAATAGAATAGAATAGAATAGAATAGAATAGAACAGACTGCTTCAGCTGGAAGGAACTTAAAATGATCACCAGTACCACTGCAAAATATGAGCAAACCCAAAGGCAGTTATTCAAAATGTTTGCCTTTTCATGGATCACCTCTGTCCTCTGTGTTTCAGAAACAGCCCAGATCATAAAACTTCATAAAAAAACTTCTGTCTGTTTTAATTGGTCCTGTATTAAAAATATTTAAATAGACTTGGCAGAACTAAGAGAGCTGGTATTATTAGATGTACCCATTCACAGCAGAGTGAAGTAAGAAATTTAAATTACATTTACTTTTCTGTTTGTATTATTTATGAAAAGATCAAGTCCTCAGTCAAAAGAATTCTTCCAAAAAAAAAAAACTCATGGGCAAAATTTTACAGGTAAAATATGGTTGTGTGGGAAAGAAATGAGCGACTCACACTAACAGACAATTAAATCCTAAAGATAAACAGAGACTGATATCAGAAACTGATAAGAGACTCTGACAAATATAGCAACCCTCAAGAAATTCAAAAGAATTCCTCAATTCCCTGGATATATGTAAAAAGATACACTAGGCAATGTAGGGTGTCTATATCCCATACACTGAATTAGGAATGCTGCAAGATTGAAAGGGAGGGGAAGTGGAGGAGGATGAGAAGGTTCAGCAGTAGATTACATTAAGACTTGGAAAGATGCCTCTTCTGAGACATATTAAATACAGAAAAGGTCAGCATTTTTGGCATTCAGGCCAAATCTAAATGAGAAGGGTTCAGCGCTGCACAACCCCTGTAATATGCTGTCAGCTCTTTAGCAGCTAGAAAAGATGTTATCAGCAGAGGCAAGAATGCAGAGGAATGTTCTTGGAGGCTTAAGGCAGATAAAAGAAAGGAATAAGATATCACTTTATTTTTTTGTTTTCTGAGGTTAAAAAGATTTATCAAATACACAATTTTATAAAATAGGGTTCCTGAATAGAAAATGTTATTCTGAATGGAATGAAAAACAAAAGTTATGCCTTGAAATAGCTCCTCAGTCCATCAAAACTATTTACCTCTTGACCTTTTAGTCAGGATGCCAGTGACGTGCAGCATTAGTTGGTATAAATACAAGACTGGCCATGTGACATTCAGATATGATAGTCTAATCACAGTAAATGGAGAAGTGGAAAGGATACACAGAAAAGTAAGACAGGATTAACAAAGCCCCCCAGACTTACCCTTTTGTGTATCCTTAAATGAAAATTTTATCTTTCAATGGCTCCTTTTTGCAAGTCTGGAGATATAAGGCAAAGTAACACTGTCAGCCCAAACCCTTTAGCAGGGCACGTGGAGATGTCTTGGTTCAAAATAACCAGCTAAGGCTCATTGAAAGAAGCAGCAATCATTGGATGCTCTTAACTAAGATAATAACAATCCTAATTAGAGGGGGGGATAAAAAAGGTATTTTTATATTTTCTAGTTAACATAAAAGTGGCCCAGAGTCTGGAATTATATTTCAGCCACTGCCCTTAATGGACTGCCTAGTAGGTTACAACAGCTAAACCTTTGCTTCTATTTTATTGCCTCAGTCACAAGGTTTTAAGCTCTATTTATACAAGTGGTTTGAGTTATAAAACACACATTATTACTTAAAAGTAATTGAAAATAGCCTCCCAGACAAACAGAGATCTGGCCACCTGAACTGTAAGTTTGCCTAGGAAAACTATAATTTGATAGGTGTGCGACAAATGGTAGATATCCGGCACTAATTCTTCTGCTTGTCATTCGATACAAAGATGTAAGGAAAACAGTAGCAGAAGTATACACAGTTATTTCGAGTTTAAGTCACTAGGAAAATTATTGGGAAATTGCAAATGTCTCCCATTAACTTTTTAAATTTATTAGTATGTTTTCAATTTAGCTGACAAGCTCCTCCTTTGCAGGTCCTCCAGGAATGTGTAGAAAAAAAAGGTACTTGATAAAAGGTTTCCATGCAGAATTTGGTTTCAGCTATGCAGTAAAATGTACAGACTTAGGCTTTTTTATCTGGTGGAAACTGGAAATGTTAGAGAAAAGTTGTTTTGCTCATTGCAAGATAGGCTTTTTTAGTAATGCACCTTACATGTCTAAAGAGAAGCAAGTATGGAAACTAAAAGCTGCAAGAAGAAAGAAAACTAAACATACTAAAAGAGGTAAAGAAATTTCTGAGTCTTCTACTGACAAAAGACTCAGGACTTAATACTGCTGTGGTTAAAGTCAAAGTAAATTATTTAAATCAAATTGGACCTCCTTCTAACACAGGAATAGGGCAAGTACATCTGGAGTTACTCGAATAAAACCTATTCCAAAAGGAATTTTCTGCGGCTAAAGAGGATCATGGCCAATTTTAAGTTGTTTCTAGTAAGCCTGAGTAAAACTTTCAAAATCAAATGAATGTCCTTGAAGTCTCACTCCTTGAAGAGACTTAGGCACTTCAGAAACTTTTACTCCATGCCTCTTTCCAAACCACTTTTGTGCGTTTGCCTCCAACATATGCCCTTTAAATTGATGCCATGAGTGCACTTCATACTGGAATGCAGCCGACAGTATAAATAGCTGCTCTGCTTAATTACAAAAGGGACATTGTTTTCTTCTAGAGTCCTTGCATCATCAGTATAAAAATCTTGTTTCATTAAATTTCAAAATCTGAACTTTAGCTGTTCACTTAAATACTTCCAGATATCTATTCTAGCAGAAGTCATATGAATTTAGGATAAACATCAAAAAAGCAGTGTGTTTTCTTTGCTGCAGGAAGTGGCTTTCAGTAAAAACTGAGATAATAGATCTAAATCTCCATAATCAGCACAGTTACATGTCATGCTAGCAATTGTTCCCTTTCCCTTCCACTCCAGAGAAACAGCCTGCTTTCAAATTTTAGTCACTGTATTGCCCTCCCCCAGTTAATACTGCTGCCCATAAGTACTGTGGGCTGTACTACAGAGGGTGACCAGCAGCTCAGAGCAGCTTGGAAGGGAAATGCAGTTGTTGCTCCTTTACAGATGGTTGAAGAGAGTCAGAGAACGAGCTATATGCTTTTATACTCTCCATCAGATCATCCTGCACACCACAGAGTTGACTTTTCTTATTTCCTTAACTCATTCACTGCATAATAGAATTTTGTGTGTATGTGCACACAGCCCACAAGCCCCTAAAACCTAATTAAGATGCTTTCACTGATAAAATAAACATTTTAAGTTTTGACCATTCTAAGCATTTCTCAGTCTACAGGATGAGTGAAACTTGAGCAGGGTTTGGCTAAGCAACTACACTTGGCACTAACATGAACTTTATTCTGCCCTGTGGAAGCAGATTAACACACTATCCTCATCCCAGTATTATCAAGTGGAAATGGGAGTGACAGGCTATTGCACAGAGCTTTTCCTGGGTTGAGGAATCTGTCCTGTTTGGAATTGCTCAGGCATGGCTCCAGCTGGCTAAAGTGATAGCATTGCCTGAGTCAGGGCTGCCAGAGTGTCCTTGTTCGTGGGACTGCAGCCACCAGCCCTGGCCAGCCCGTGCCCACAGCAGGCAAATGCCTGTGGTCTTCAGGACCACCAAGAGGGGCTTGGAAACAACGGCGCTGCCGCAACGCGTGCCACACGCTGCTTTTAATTAGTCACAGGCAGACTTCTTCAAATAGAACAGGGTGAAAGTTTCCCTCCTGGAAAAAATGAAGAGAAGTTTAACATTTCAAAAAGTCTTTGGAGCCTCACTGAACTGCGGCAGATCAGACGTTTATAAGGTGTGGTTTTACTTCAGTATTGCAAACGTCTGAGACAAGGAGGCACTGAAGTTTGATTTCCAGACCAATTATTTCCCAATAAGGATCTGAATATGTTATTTGACCAAACTTTTTTAGGTTTTCAAAGTTTTCCCACCCATCCCTCAGCAGCTGTACTCTTCAAAGCCCCGTGGTTATTTAATCCAGTGGCATTCTGAAATCATGCTGGCAAAGCATGCTGGCTATGGATTAGCCACCACATGGTGATCAAATCCTTGCTGAGCATGAAGGAACACACACCAGAACCGCATTTTCTATTTGGGGCATTCTGTTTCTGAAATCCAACTGTGTCATGGTGCTCAGTCTCCTATCATCAGTACCTAAACTTTAAGAAGACTGAAATGGTCTGGACAGCTCTGGGCAGCAGAGTTGGGTTCACACCATGCTGTGCAGCTGGCACCTGGGGACAAGGGCAGCCAGGGTGAGGGCAACTGCACATCTGGGGCTGAAGTTCTTCAGCAAGCTCTAGGTCTCTGCTGCTGAAGAGTGACCATAATTTGGATCCTCTGGAAATTGAGACTCTTCAGATATTGTAGCTATCATTCTGTATTCATTTTGTAGTCAATAAAGAAAAATATTTACTTTATACTACAATTTCATGAGGGTATTAGCCATGCTCTCAGAGTACCTCTTCTTCTTTATTGTCCATAAAGTCCATGATTAGTTCACATGCAGGCAATAAAAACATTTTCTTTCAAAAATACTATCTTTCTAATTTTTTTTTTTTTTTTTTAGAATAGACTAGCAAAATAAATAGGAAGAATTAATGTAAAAAAGAAACAGGAAGTAGTAAAGTTTAGTTATGAGTGAAGAATATGCCCTTTCTGAGTGATCTACTGAGAATGCCCCATTGGGGAGGCTGAGCTGACCAGTTCAGATGTTGACACCTATACTGAAGATGTTAGATTTAGCTAGATTAGTCCCTTCCATTTTGGCCACATTCACCACTTTTCCTCATCAACCACCATCCTCACAGCTCCTCCTTCCAGTTTTTCTTTCCCCAGCTCAAAACTCCTCCTCCTGCTCAGGAAGCACAGATTACATATGCATGTTATTCACCTGCTGTTGTTGTCAAAACCTCTTCCTTTCCTCTGTCAGGCTTTTATCTGTGGGGATCTCTGAACTTCACAAAAACTCTCCAAGACCTCATCTCTTGTCAGTCTCTTACCCATGGAGTGCCATGTCATATAACACTTTGGACCAGTTTGGACTGTTATTAGTGAGCATTTTCAGCTATTCAAAATCTTAGACACTCACTGGGACAATTCAATTCTGCCTTTTTTTTTTTTTTTTTTTTTTTTTTTTTTTTTTTTGTTATCAGCTTTTTAAGTGTTGAACCACAGTTTTACCCATACTGATGCTTTTGCAAGGCTGACACCAAGAATTGCACCATGCAAGTTTTGATGCCTATGGAAGGCTATTCAGATAGGGAAAAAAAATCTCATTTCTAGGTTTATGACTAGAGGCAGTTTTGTTGCTACCTGTGGTGCCTAGAACTAGAAGAGATGTATTTGAGCCTTCGAGTCCTCCTAAACTGAATGTTCTTAGCCTAAATATACAATAGGACAGGGAAAAAATGAGCTCTGACAGAAAAAAATAAAACTAAAATAAAAGAAGTCTCCTTCTCGGAAATAAGAGGTTGGGACACCTTCAATTAGAATATCAAGCTGAAGAATTTGAGACATTTTAGAAAGCCTGGATAAAACAATTACACTTATTTGCCTGATTTGCATTTTAAAATTCTGGGGTGTGCAGGAAGAGACAAAATACCACAAAAGTGTATTTTTTCTGGCTGACTGTGACTGGGGAAATACCAGAAATATCAAAGGACCTTTGTCTTACATTTGCAAGTAAAAAAAGATAAAATGTAAAGAAAAACCCTAACAAAAATCCACAGCTCAACTTCTCCAATTAGTGCTGAGTTAATACCCATGACCTAAGGTTTCTTAGAGTTGAGTAGACAATTTCCTGATATTATTAATAAATCATATCAGGATGAGAGATGGAAGATCTAGCATAAAAAGCTGTGAACTATAAAACAGAAAGTCTGGGCTTCTCTTCTTTTCCATCACTGTCTCTTTCTGTGACTTTGTGAAAGGACAAGTTCCCTCTTCAGCTGGCTTTCCCCTTGTGAAACAGGGACAATAACATTCTCCCATTCCACAGAGTGAGCATTATTGTGTGTAATCTGCATTCTTTTCATCAAATATAGGATATCTGCAAATATTTTTATAAGTAAAAAAAAATTTGTCTTCTTGGCACAGACCTTGGGTTGTCTTATTTGATTTGATGGCATTTTTTATGTAAGAAATACTTATTTTCAAGTTAAACAGTTTTAGTTCCCCTATACATTTATGGCTTCTGTAACTGCCTATCCCTGAATTTAATTATTGATGTTGTCTAAAATACAAAATTTTAACAATGTCTGATAAAAAGTATGAAACAAGAACTGTTTTTAATCTAAATTATGTAAATCTATGTATTTTTCTAATGCAAGAATCACTTTGGTAGAACTCCTCAATGTATGAAATGTATGTTCAGAGAACCTGGAGTCCCTGAGCTGAAATACCCATGGTGTGAGATGTGGCAGCCTAAGCTCATCAGTCAGATGAACAACCACAAGGTGGAGATGTTACAAGGTCTTACTGGCAAATAGGAAGCATTGTGCCTAACAGTGATTTTCTAGTTTTTGTCTGGGGAAATAGGATCGTATTTTAAATTAAAATTGTCTCCAGTTAACAATTACAGTGCAATAAAAGTAAAGGAAGTCTGTAATAACAAAATAATTAAAAGGAAGGACATTTGTATCTTGACCTTGAAATTAGTTCCTTATATTTTATAGAATTTAATGACACTAACTTGATTATTTCTCTCCATAAAGGAACATGATTTATGTTCATGAAATAAATTGTGTGCTTGATAATTATATCTCTAGACTGCAATTCAGCTTTGCACAGTCATCCACATATCCCTTAAAGCCTTTGCACAGCCATGCAGAAACTCTTAAACTGTAGGAGGGAGAATAGCAAAGAAAGAGAGCACAAGCTGGGGTGAGTTGTTTTTAGCTCTGATGTACACAACTGTATGAGGGAGTGCCACCAGCTTTGCCATATCCTCACCAGAGGAACTTTACTTCTTTTGAAGTAAAAGACAAATTTCACAATTGATAACATTTGCAAGGATAAGGAAGAGAAATAAATAATCCTGGCTTTTTTTTTTTTTTTTTAATATTCTGTACCCAGTAGTCAGAATGCTGTGCAGGTAAGGAAAATGTGCCTTCAGCTCCTTTCCTGAAATCTTAAAAGTAGAGGTTTGACTACAACATCCTGACCATCTGACACTTAGAAAATATCCTTTTAAAATGGAATCTACAGATTCCAAGTCCTACTTTGAATAAAAAAGCAAGACCATCTAATTATTCTACTGCAATAGGTGTAACCTTCTCCTGACCTACATGATTTTTAATTGCTCTTGTGCATCTATATCCCAACTTTTATATGATTCAGGCACTCATTTTGAAAAACACTGATCTTTTATTGCCCACATTTTTGGCAAGACAAATAAAAAAAGAGGGTTTTAAGATTGCTCTAATGCACTAGAGCTTACAGAAATTACTGATTTCTTTCCCCTTTTGATCCATTTTCTAAATCCCTGTTTTTTACGTAGGCTATGGAGGTATGTCCTGCAGGACTTACCAGAATGCAACATACTACTGTTGCCAACAATCTCAAGGTTTGTGAATGCAATAAATGCTTTCTGTCGAAGTAGAACTTAATTTGACCAGGAAGAAGTACAGCCTATCATCCTGAACTGTTTTTACATCAACTATCTTGAGACAATTAAGTCATTCTAGGTATTTTGAGACATGAGAAACATCTCTGGGGAGTAGTAGTGGTGTTATCTACATCTGTTAAATTTATAACTTCAGAATCATTTAAACTTAAGCATAAGTCATCTGTTCTTTTCCTGGAGATACAATCTGATACAGAAGGAACTAAAAAGTTCAGGAATCATAACAGCTTTATGTCTCTATAAAACATGTTATAATGCTATATAACTGTTGGCTAAAAGTTATGTATATATTACATATTCATTTAAATTTATGTATAGCTGTAACTTCTGGAACCAACTTCTATCAAGCACATCCTTCAAACCAGCAAAAATTACCCCTGTGGAGTTCTCATATTACAGAAATATTATAGCTATGTTATGGGAAGTAAAAAATGGGGGTTAAGAGAAATTTGCTCCTGTGATTTGCAAATACTATTTGTGTACCTCCAAGTCCTGTAGTAATTATGTTATTCAGAATTAGGAAAACATGGATGTGTAGTTTATATTTTATGTATATCATTATCTATATAGAGAGTTATTTCCCTGATTCACTTTTTAAAACATCTTTATTGTTCCTAGGATGCAAGAATCTTTTACTGCTAGTATGTTGTACAGCTTGCTGTTATCCTGGCAGAAGTAGAATGTTACCATTGCTAGTATCAAAGCTTATAAATCCCCCACACTCACTGATGTCTGGTTTAAAATGCTGGAGCCTTACTAGTCTTTGTGATTACTGTATACATTGGTTTGGCTTTAAAAACTGGCTAATGGAGATAGAAGAACTGCAAAATACCAAAAGCAGACTCTAAACTGTTAACTTCAGGTGAAACCCGCTCCCTTGCAAAAGCAGATGACTGCTGCAGCTGGCCCTCCACACAAATTCTGCATCAAGCCCCAGAATGAAGTACTTAAGGCTGATCCAGACAAGTAAAGGGTGGAAATAAGAAGAGCCTTACCGTGGGAGGAAGAAGTGTATTTGGTTTATTTTCTTTGTTTTTTCAGTTGGTCTCCATATCCAGAGCATTTGCAAACACAAAGGCCCGAGTGGTGTCAATTTTTTCTTATTATCAGTGCATAAACCCACAATTACACATTCATTATGAGTCACTACACACTTCTGCATGAACAAATGTAGTTAGGCATTGTTCTCTGAAAAGGGAAAAATGCACCCACAGCTATTTCTAGCCCACTTAAGGAGGCCCACTGAATAAATGTCTATGTGTGTTTAGACCAGCAAAGACCCTTACAAGGCAGCAAATCCTTAAAGTCAACAGAAGTGTGAGCTGGTAGCTACTGTAATTGCAAGCAGTGAGTCATGTTAACTGAAAAATGGTGAAATATAGCCTGTTTTATTATTATTATGAGGGGCTATAGCTAGATTCAACTGAAGAATATAGGGCTCATGGGAAGCCTCATAAACACTGACATAATCAAGTATTGGTTTTAATACAAATTCATAAATTTTTATAGGCGTCGAGTTGTAAGGCAGATAATATATGACCAAAATCTGAATAAAGTATACAGAAAAAAGCATTCCAGAAGGACTGCAAATATAATGTGATACAGTGCAACGCCACTGAGGACTGCAGCTCTGCTGGAGTGAGCAAAGGGGCACACAAAGCATTTTTGAGCAAAGGGGCACACAAAGCATTCCAGGCACAGCCTTTGAGGGGCTGGCCTGCCCCTGAAAGCCTTCTGTCTTCAGAGAAAGCTTCCTTGAAATGGTTAACTGAAGCTAGCAGAGGAACATGAGCCATAAACATTCTGAGTGTATTTTTCACAAGATTTCTTCTTTCTTCTTTACAAAGAAACAAGGATTATGAGGCTGGAAGATTTGCTGAAGGAAGAGATGGAGCCTTGCTCCAGTAAGTTAGAAGGCTGGGCTTTGTCCAGAGAAGCAGTTTTGTGTGCATCTATTAGCTGTGCTTCCCCAGTCAGCAGCAAAGCCTCACACAGTGTGCATGGAGCGCCCCTGTAAAAGATGGCAGCAGAAGGAGCACAGATCACCTCACTCTCAGCTTTAGGAGTGGCTTTCTAGCTCCACAGTCAACACATGCAATGAGTGGGCTGGAGGAATATTCAAACAGTGGCAGCCCACACTGGATAACACTAAGGGGGAATAAAGCCTGAATGACCACTGCAGCAGCCAGTTTTACATTGTGGATTACATAAAGGAAGCATCTAGGAGTACAGATGGTTGCAGCTTCTTCCTGGCTCTCACACAGAAGAATGCAAGGCAGGGGCCCCTTTCCTTCTCTGCTCCATGGCTGCTCTGCTTGCCTTGAAACTCCTCCTCAGTGCTGCAGTGTGCTGGCCCTGAGCCACTCGCTGCTTCCCCACAGGCAACTACAACTGCAGTTGCAGGATGGAGGGTGTCTTGCCAATTGTGAAATATTATATTCTGACTTTATGCAACCTCTCCATGTAAAATAAAAATGCATGCAATCAGCAAGCAGAGTGGCTAATAAAATGAAAATAAATGGAGGGAGTCTAAAGAGACAGAAATTCTAACCTTGTTGAGATCAATGGCAGAATTCCCACTTTTTTTAGTGAGCCAAAATTTCACCCTAGGTATTCATAACCCATTTAAGCTGCATTTTAGATAACTTGGCAAATTCTACAGCACTTCATGCCATGTGTATAACTTTAAAGATTTTTATTCAACTGATTATGTTTGGGCCCTTTTACTTGGGTTAAGTATCAATTCCCATCTAAAACTTATTAGTGCATGGCACAAATTACAGTTTTTCCTAAGAAGTACTGTTTTCTTGGTGCTTGGAAGAGGTAACATAGGTTTTAACTTGGTTCCAAAGGATCTAAGGTGTTGATACCCAGAGTCATCATTACACAACCAAGGGCTTCTGTCTGGTCTCATGGAGTCAGCTGCCCTTTGCCTGTCCCAGAGTAACCACCATTGTCCCCATGCAGCGTGTCCCTGACACACCGAGATCCTGCTTGTTACGTGGCAGCTCCACTGCAGCCTTCAGCCTTGGCTGCTTCCTTCTGAAGGTACTGTAAAGACCCATCAAAGCCCAGAAGTGATGCTGCAACTTCCCTCTGACAGAAAATTTGTCTATTTTGATCAGTGTCAAAGACAGACCTGACACAGTGACCTGTCAGTGCATAAACCTTGTCATGCACTGTGACAATTCAGTGTATCTGCTGTTTCAAGCTCTGCTGGTGCTCAGGACATCAAAAGCTAAGTTTCAGGACAGAAGAGAGAAAGAGATAGGGATTTCTGGAAGTTATCTGGACCTATACAAATCCACAGCATATTATGTAAAAAGGAGCCCAACTTTTATAGAAAATTATGCCTCCCGGCCTCAGAAAGCTTGGCTGGAAAGAGCACCTAGGAGAAAAACTGAATCAAGTTACCTGATCCATTTTGCAATCCATCATGTGCCATGGTGCTTGTCTTCAGTACAAAATTACCCTTCATCTCAGACTGGGAATGGTTAGCAACCTTTGTTCAAACTGAGCAGGAGAAAATAATTCATATCCAAGCTTGTGTTCTTTTAATAACTGGGTCTGTTTGATGAATTTGTCTACTTTGGACTGTGCTTTGATCATTTTTCACTTCAGACTCTCTCTGAAGCAACCTTATATGTTATACTCTTAAGGAGAGACAACCTTATAATTTATACCAGTTAAATATATATTACAGTACCTTATAGCTAACATAAGCCTTTTGTTTTCCCTCAGAACACTACAGCAAGCCATATTATGAGTCAATAAAATCTGCTGCCTTTTCCCCTTGTTCAACTGCATACACTTGGGGCTGGGGCAGTGCCAAAAAAAATCAACACATACCAATGGAGGTCATAAAGAAAAAAGTCTTGACATCTTCTCCTGCCACTCATTTTAACATAGTTAGTCTGGCTGGACACATAATTGACTTTTTCAGATAATGTGCTAGTTGATTACTATTGCTTACCTCTTAGCAGATATTTTGGTCAAATTTCTGCATTCTCTGAGCTGATACTTCTATTGTATGAATACTTGTTGGGCTAAAAAATATCTGTAATAAAAAAGGGCATTTTTGTTTCCTTTCTTAATTTGTCTGGAAGTGAGAATTAGGCACTCTGAAGCTCATTCTTCAGAGAAAATTGAGGGGGGAAAAGACAGCAAACGGTAGAAAATTTTAACCCTGTGGGTATTTCTTATTGAAAGTCCACAAGAAACAGCATCATTTAATTTAGGACTAAAGGAAAATCTCTCACAAAACATATGTTCCTTGCCTAAACCACAGCATTTATTAAATGTTGCCAACCACAGTTCATAGTGTATGTGCTTACTTTTATGGAACACCACTTCGTCACACAAGGCTGTGCTTTTGTAAGCAGACTGTCAACACAAAAAGAATATTAACTTCTGAATTTCATTTTCCAGACTGTTCATACTACAACTACTCAGAAATTAACCAACTCTGTTCATGCTGGAGATGGTAGCAAACCTTGTATGTTCAACAGAAGCTGTTCAAAGGCTTAGCCAAGGATGAAAAGCAGTCAGGAGAACTGGATCTGATCTGGGACTGATTCCTGCTTTTCAACGCTTCACAAGAAAACACTGAAATTTCAGTGTTTAGCCAAAGCAACTCATTTAACATCCCCTGAAGTCAAACACAAAAGCCCATATACCCTAATTTGTATCTGCATCTCTAATTAGCAAAAAAAGCCCATTGAAAACTAAGTCTAAATAACACTCTGGAAAGGCAGGCACTAAAGTACATCTTCTAAATGCTCCTCTGAATCATGGCTACAATAAGAAACCATAAGAAGAACCATGGGAAACCACGGGAAACGTGATAATACTTCTAAATAAATATGATAAAAACTCTAAAATAATATATTTTACAATTTTACAGTTTGGGGAAATAACGCACAGCCATTTTAAGTGTTATATATTACCAAATCCAGAAAACCCTCTTCTCCCAGCAGTGGCCTAACAGTACACTATATTTATAATGTCTGGTTTATAGATCTGATTCTGCAGCAGAGCTACTGCACAGCTGCCCACATCACAGAGTGGTTACAAATGACCTTGCTAAGCACAGCTGCCCTGTCAGCTTGCCAGCACTTGCTGGATTTTCCTGTGGGCCCAGACCCATCCTGTCACTGTGATACTCCTCCCATTTACTTTCACAGTGTTGGAACACATCCATGCTCACAGAAAAGTTCAAGCAGAAGCAGGCCTTAAGTTTGCAATACATTTCATTAATGTTTCCTTTAAAAAACAAACCCTCATGAAAATGCAGAAAAAGTTCTTTTGATATGGTCTGAATGTCAATAGAATAACTTCATTGCTTCGTTTTGAAAATGTGGCTTGGTGAGATTTTAGGCTGTGCTTACACAAACACTCCAGGTAGAGGGGAGTGAGCATTTTGTTATACTACTTTCCTGGGTTTACTTTCCTTGTATTAGTCCTCCCAGTTGTACCCACTACTGTGAAGCAGTTAAAAGTGGGTGCATCCCTCTGCTTCTTTTGGAAGTGAACTCAAGCCCTTGAAGCACAAACCAGCACAGACACCAAAAACTCAGAGCACACAAAACCCCCATTTCCTGATTGAGGGATAGTTGCTCACTTTGACAGTTGTTGAGGTTATTTTGGACACTTTTTATTTTCTCTTTACATTTTGTACCACTTGTACAGAACATATGAGGAGCCACAGCTGTGGTGCAGCTCTTTTCCAGACAAGCAACAGGGACCACTCAAAGGTATGCCTTCACCACACCAGACATAAGGGATGACACCTCCAAGGTGATGAATGTAGGTCCCTTGTCACACTGCAGCCTCTATGAGATTGAAAACCTGCTCCAAGAAGGGTCTTCCGTAATTTAAGTCTGCAAAACCAATACCATTGAGAGAGGGGATAAATAACTTTTTTTGTCCAGAAGAGCTAAATGTAAAACAAAACACAGGTTTTTAGCAGCTAGAGCAACTGCTGCTGATGTGTGTAACCATTGAAGGGCACCACCCTGATTTGCAAGACCATCCTGAATTGATTTATACCTCAGGGCATTCATTGCTCATAGCACTGTGATTACTTTGGAGGGGGCACCACACTATTCAGTTCACACACACTTATCTTGGAGCATTCTTTGACTGCTCCTCAGATGATTAAACTCCCTCAAGGATATTGCTGCTTCCATAAAAGACATCTGCTGGGAGGGCAATGGGAGGTATGAAGCCGGCCAGTGTTCTTCTGTGCCAAGGACACCAGGTGCCAAAATCATCTTGGATTGTCTGAATAAACCAGGACCTAAATGATTGCACAAGATAATTTTCTCTAAATAAATCATGATTTCCCCATTAACTAGTCAATGTAGGCTTTTGAATAACAAGGCTCTACATGCATTTGCTGTTCTAAATTTGCTGCACTTCATTAAAAATGTTGAGGAAGCATGGTCCTCTTTTTCCTCTCTCGATTTTCTCTCCAGTTGCTGTGAATCCTTACAGATTCTTGGCAGCTGGCTTCTATCCATAGAAGTACCAAGTACAGCTAAGCTAACTGAAACATTGCCTTCAAATGAGAGAACAGAGGAAATCGTAGAAAAACCTATTTTGACTTTTCTGTGTTTGAGAGAGCTTTGGCTTAGTTTGAAAGAGATGTAAATTCTTGGTTTATTTTAAAAGTAACAATGTTTTAGTCTGTTTTTCTTCCAATCATGTGGCCAAACAAATACCAGTAGTCCCACCAGGATCCCCTTGGCTGTTCCACGAACTGAGGCATATTTGGTACGCTCCTTCAGGAGTGGGTTCTCATGACTTTTATACCCCAAGATCTTCTTATAACTTTACTGCCATAGGTAGCAAAGAGAAAAACTAATCTGATCCAAGGATGGGTTTTGTGCAATGTCCTTCTGAAGGCTGCCATTGCTGCAGGAAGCCGAGGACAGTCCTGGGGAAGAGAGGATCACTCTGGGCTCGAGTCAGCGTGTCCAGACCTGCAGTGACCCACCATTCCCTCATTTCCTCTCTGCCTCCAAGTGCCCAGGGGTGCTGCCGCTTCCCATCCTTGCTCTCAGCCTGGTGTGCTGCTTCCTGCTGAGTTTCTGCAACTGCAGCATTTTGGGGTTGCTGCAAAAGCCCAAGGGGGCTTAAAGCCTGATATCAGTAAAACTCTGCTGCCTGTTTGATGGGCATTTTGCCACCTATCTTCAAAACATCTCCATCTGTCAGATATCCAAACGTCATTGGTTCTAGGAAAGTGTTGGTGTGTCTGTCCTCAGGCAGGCAGGTGAAAACTGTCTAATCAACATTAGCCTGCTTCCTTGCTGGTCTAGCAGCATCCAGAAAAGACTTGCAGAAATTAGTCACTGGGTGATGCTATGTAACTTGAAGCAAATTTGGGTATTGCCTTTTGCTATGTGGAAAAACTGGAACATTCAAGCTAATTAATCATTCCGTAAAAAAAAGTTCTAGTGTCTTCTGGTAGAGAGCAAAGAATTCATACTGAATAAAATGTAGATATTTCTAAGGAGAATGAAAACACAGTTTCAAACAGGACAAGAAATATTTGGAAAGGATGAGACCAGCTTGATATTTTTTTACTCACCCTAGCAAATAATTCAGTGAAAACCTCTGAGAGAACTCTTCAAAAGTACCTGCAACTTTTATTCCACTGTAATCAATTGCCACATCAGAAAACAGAGTTTCTTGGTCCAGAATATCATAGTGATAGAAAATGAACTCTGTTTCTCACTAGTAATCAGTATAGGATTTTTAGGGCCACATTTCAGTTATTGATTCTCCCTGAACAGCACCATTATGGTTAACCTTTTCACCCAATTTATCTTTTTTCCTGTGTTCCTGATTTCTCCTGTGTTGTAGAATAAGAGTTGTCAACCAGATTTGAAGACTGGTTGTTTATAGGATTAGGTTAATTGTGGAAGAACAAATTCTATAGTTAATATGTCAACATTTGAAGAAAGCCTTGGAGACACATGAGCTGTTGTTATTCCTCTGGAGCAGTATGGACCTGTCCCGTCCCAGTCATTTTCTTGCTGTTTTCAGTAAGGGTGCAACTTGGGCAATGCTCGGCACACCTTATGGCAGCAGACTCCTGAAGAAGAGGATTGTTATGAAGAAGAGGCATGTGGCTGCAAGGGGATGCTTACTGGATCCTGGTGGACACAGGTTTGGACATCTGCAGGCTGGAAAATGCCTTGGTCTTCAGTAGCCTGCTCTGATGTTACCTGGAGTTGCAGTTCCTGGTGACGTTACTGATGTAGGAGCTGCCATGACAGTGGAAAGGGAGAGTGGTGAAAATCTAACGGAAAAAACACAGTTTGTCCAGAGAAAGTCTTCAGCTTTGAGATTTTCAAGCCATGAGGCTTTTCTGTTCTTCATTGATCAAACTGGGCACAGGACACATGCAGCACTTTGTCCAAAAAGCTCTCCTGAGACACAGAGGTGCCTTTTATGTTAGTTCCAATTATGTTGGCAGTACATGGCGTTTATGAGCAACAAGATTGCTGTAGGACAAGAAATGTTTTTAATGAAAGTATTTAGTCCCTGAAGCAATTGTTTTGTGATTGCCTGGCAAGGACATCTCTGCCCCTGAGCTTTCCACTGGAAGGCAGAAACAATTCTGATGTGAGTGTAAATACCCTGCTGTAAAAGACTTGACTTTTTCTCAGTTTTTAGGGATCCTGTGCTTTCAAAGTAAGCAATGTGTCATTAATAATTTTGTGACACACAGAAGAACTGGGAACAAAATGATCTTTATTTTCTGGCTGTAGTAATGTGACATTCTTCTGGGTGAGGTTACAGCCAGTTACACTTTATCCAGTGGCTCTTACAGTTATTGTTATAAAGCTTTATCCTTGCTATCATCAGGATGGTGCTGAATTAATTTTTTCCTATTCTCACAGTGTTGCAGCCAACAAGGCTCCTATCATTCTGCCAGACATGCTGGAATTGTATTGTGTGGTTTAAAGCAGATTCTGTGAGAACCTTTAGCCCACACAGAAAATTTTGCTTAGATTTATTCCAGTAAAAACAAAAACCAGTTCAAAAAAAACAGAGTATGGAGTTGCATGTTTGCAAACTGAGCACAATGTACATCTGTTTACAAAGTAGATTAAAAAAAAATTCCTATCATTTTACTGAGGCTATATTTACAGGCCACCAGGCACTTTCCTATCTCCTGAGAGTGTGGAGATAGTCTTCAAATGATCCTTAGCTTTACAAGGCATAAAAATAAATTTGGAGCTAATACGGGCAGATTCCTGGCAGGATTTTCCTTCACTCTGCCCTACGTAACTATGAGTGCAAGCCAGGGCTAATGTTTTTGGCTGTGAAAAAGGGAGCTTATGAAAACAGCACCACAATGTTTTGTTCAGGGTGTGTGGCCACAGTCAAGCTAAAATAATAGCACCAGTATTATTCCAGTATTATTGCAATAAGCTGTCTATGCAAAGAATTTGCTGAAGTAAAATGGTAATTTTTTAAGAGTTAACATTTGCACTAGGATTGGTCTATATGTTCAAGAATATTTATTGCACAAGATGAGAAAATGAAGGATCAACCACTCTTAAGGATTTATGAATGTTACAGTCAAATTCCCATCTCTGCTTGTGTATGAACTTTTTCTAACAGAAGAGAGCAAAGCAGGATCTCTCCTTTTGCAGTTCCAAACTCTGCCATTTTGCTGTAAGTAGGACACACTGACACCCCCAGTTAAGACAACTTCCTCTAATCTTAATGGGACAGATAGCCCAGATTTGTGAGAGCCAACATTCCTACTTCATTCATGTCCTCTTATAGAGTAGGAGTCCTAGTAAAATATATGTATTGTATAAGTGGCCTGAGAGCTGTGGAGGAAACATGGCCTTTGAGTCGAGGAGCTGTGACAGCCAGGAGCTGTGAGAATATGGCCTTTGAGCAAGGGGCTGTGTGTGTTGTAAATGGCCTTTGAGTCATGGGGAAATGTATGTATTGTACTTGGATATCTATATTCTATTTGAATATCTGTAAGTAAAAGTAAAAGGGGAAATATAGTAGGAGTCCTAGTAAAACACATGTATTGTATAAGTGGCCTTGCCCCAATCCTATTGTTCTAAATGGGCTGCAGCTGTGATGGCCTTAACTGGGTGGCAGCTGTGGCTAATGAAGGTAACTGGGATTAAAGGGGGTGGGGCAGTCAGGGAGAGCCCTGGAGGAGCCCTGATGAAGAAGCAGGAACAGCATTGCTGTGAAGAGCTGCTTGTGAGAAAACCACCCAGAAGGTATGGGACTCTAGAAATATGATAGCAACAATATGAATATAACACTGGTGACCCTGATGTGATAGAAGATAGGACAGCTGAGAGCTGTGGCAGCCTGAGAGCTGGGACTCTAGAAATATAACAACAACACTCTTATCAGTTCATGTTTTCATATTTTGCTTGGCACTTAAGAAGCTCTGAAGAGCAGATTCAGAGTTTACTCTTTCAACCTTGCGCACCTTCTTCCTCTCTCTGAACTGCCAAAATGGAGATCTGGAAAGTGAATTGTTTTCTCTATGCATTTAAAAACAAAGCGCACACAGGAAACAATTTCTGGGGAATTGATAATAGACAAAAAGTATCTGAAAGCATGCACTGGAACCTCTCCTGTCTTAAATTTTTCCACTCACCAGGTGTCCTTACCCACACATCACTTGGTGGAATGAAACTTGATCCTGCATTCTAGATAACAAATCACTTGCAGATATCCTTTATTTCATGCAGTGCTTCAGCATCCACCTGGACATTCCTTCCAGGAATGTATCTGAGTACTGTTCATTTCAACTCCACAGGAGGTTCTCACCCTTTTGTCTTTGTCTTTCATCACTTTGTCTTCTCTTAAAAAAACTTCAAGGATATTGTGAAGGATTTTCCAAATGTGTGTTTTCATTTCTCTCTTTCCCCTCCTCCACAAGTTATGCTTTTTGTCTTCAGAGAAGATTCAAATTGCAAGAAATAGGAGGAAAAAAATTCTGCCAACACCTTCAGAAGGGGGATTGGCCTCACTGGAAATGGCAGGAGGATAAAGCAGGGCAGAGCAATGATGTACAGAAGTCAAGGCTTCCTTGCTCTTCTGCCTTTTGCCATCATTGTCAGCACCTACACTGGGAGCCCTGCAGCTCCGGGAAGAGAAATGGGGCATTTGCAGGGAGGGTTTCAACACCTCATAGTGGTCTCTGCTTTGTAGTTTGTTGCCTTATTTGTTCAAATCTCTCCAATAGCAGATTGTAAATAGGCAACTTCACCAGTTCTCACCCATCACCACCAGGTCAGTGCTTATCTTTGTCCCTTGTCTTGAATTAGGCTGCTTGCTGCTGCCACTGCTCCCCCTGGTTGAGTCTGTGTTGCTGAAAGCTCCTTAATGTCTGTTTGATTTCATATTTCTCACACTATCAAAAACTGTTGCCTTGATTATTTTATCTCCAGGTTTGAATTAGCTAATGCAACATTTGCTGCTCAGTAACTTCTGCAAGTGTCCTAGAGCAGAATGCATGTAGCTGGAGCAAAACTGGAGGACAAAAAGATAGAAAAAACTTTCATGGCTGCAATTTCACCTTTTGCCAAAACTTGGGTGGCAAGATGTGAAAGGGCCTTTCCTTCCTAAGAAGAGAGTCCAGATGCAGATAGCCTAGAAAGGAGCTGCCTTTAAAGAATTGAGGTTAATTGAGGGAAAGTGGAACATAATTGCTGATGAACAGTTAAGGACAAAACCAGAGAAGAATTAATTTAAAGAGCATTTTTTTAAATAACTTGATCTTAAAAACAAAATAGCATGAAAAATCTGGAATTTGCTGTTTTTCACAGATAGGTCACATACCTATGAAACACATGAGTTTCTGTTTTGGTCATCATTATGAAACTTTCAGGCTTTTCAGATGGGTTCTTTCCCCTGTAGAATCGGTTCCAGGTCATTACAGGGTAAGGTGTGGGTGCTGTACAATGTATTCTAAGAAATAGACAAAAATTGCTTTGGCTTCATTTACAAGACAAAAAGGGGTGCAAAAATCTTTGTTCACTGAAGTTAAAATCCAGAAAGCTACCGATCTTTTCACGCACAAAGAACCATTGTGTGCTTTTTACTCAAAACGACTTATTTCAGATAAAATGGAAGCATGTGAGAAAGAACAAACCTCAGAGGCCCCAAGAGGGAGTTCAATTCACTCATTTCTTTTGGAACAGGCTGTCTCAGCTCTTTGCACAGCACACCAAACAAGCAGACTCCATGTTTCATTAAAGGGCTCAAGGCAGACAAAGTAAAAGATGAGCAATGATGAACAAAGCCCCACTGTGCAGGGTGTATCTTACATACTAAAGGAGATAAGAGACATTGCCCCAAAGAGGTCACAGTCACAAAAGATGTATAGCTACAGAAGTCTCATTGCTGCATAAGGCATCAGATGTATTTCCAACAAAAATAAGCTTTTTTTTTCCTCAAAAAAGCATTCTGTCTACCCAGATGTGGTGTTAAAAAAAAAAAAAAAAGGATTGTAATCCATATCTTATGGAAGAAAATTCTGTACAGTGTTCATCAGGCAAAAAAAAAAAAAAAAAAATTCCATTACAGCAGAGTTCTGGTATCTGTACATCATCTCTGGCATGTTCTCCTCCTCATTCTTTATGTTGATTCTGCAGTAATGCCCTTGTGCCGTCATTTTGTGCTATATGTTTTTCTTTTTACAGCTCTGAACAATATGTTCTCATACGAAATGCTCTTATGGTTGTACTGAATAGGCTGTGAAATATCTAAGTATTCTCTTTTCAGATCAAGGGTTGGCATACTTGATTTACCAATCATGATGGATAGATGGATGTAGAAACATGATCTTTAATAGATATTACTAAAAACGCAATTTTAAAACACTAGCTTAAAAGTGGAGAAATTAAAAGCTAAGGCTCGGAGAGCAACATAATTTAATCTGTTTTTTCATTATTATTTTATTCTCTTATGCTCTGGGACTGTAGGGACACATTTCAAGGGACTCCTCAATACAGAAACACTAATTCAAAACATCACCATAGAAGAACACTGCAAAAGTCACAGACATTTTATTCTATGGATTAGAATGCAAAGGAAATACCTAATATCTGTAGATTGCAGAGGCATTGGCTAAGGCTTGAGCTCTCACAGGTAAAACAGCTTACTTTAAAAAAGTAATTGGCATGAATCAAGACTTTATAAAAATATCCATCCAGAGTTTTATGCAAGAATTCCACATGAATTCACCTTCAGATAATGGAAAATTTTCTAAAAAGTCCAAGGTACCTGAAAATCAGTTTGATGTACATGGCCTCAGCAGTTCCAACGTGGCCTATATTTCCATGGAGTTTTACATCCTGGAAGAGTCCAGAAAAATTTTAGAAATTGAGATAGTCTTGACTCTGTGTCCCAATAACAATAACATTGCCCTAGTAATGTTATTGAGCATTTTATTTAGTCTGTTTAGGAACCTCAGATGAAGCCTGCCCATTGGTGTGGTGACACACATAGAAAAACTCCTCAAGACAACGCAAAAATATCTCATCTTGTAGAATAACTAGGAAGAACACAATACTCAGAATACAACATCCCATATGAAAATTTGGATATCACAATAAATAAACTAATTCTGCAATGGAATTTCTTCATTAAATTAAATTTAAATTAATTTATCGAAATGGATAAAACCTGGAGGTGTTGGTACTCCCTTTGCTGAGTGTGTAGGCTGGAAGCCTGATTTGATACTGTTGAGGTGGCTTTTAGGACCCTCTCTGACATTTCAAAGCCTTGGTAGAGTAGTTTATTCAAGTCAGCTAAAAACCAACACTCAAAGAAACAGCTAATCAGTACAAACAGTTCAAGCTGTGGTACAGTCAGCTGCAAATGCTGTGCACAGAGATTCCATGTGGGACCATTAACTAGGAATTTTACAGTATTTTCATTAAGCCAGAAAAAAAATATTAACTTTGTGTTTCTGAAAATGTTTCTTGGAGAAGCTGTTTTGAGTGTATTTTTGAGGTGACTATAGTAGAGGTGGCCTTTGAGTCCTAGTAAAATATCGGTATTGTACTTGAATATCTGTGTATAGGCCTTGCCCCACTAGGTCCCAGTTGTTCTTGATGGGCTGCAGCTGCAATGTCCTTCATTGGGCTGCAGCTGTGGCTAGTGAAGATAACTGGGATAAAAGGGGGTGGGTTGGCCAGTCAGGGAGAGCCTGGAAGGAGCCCCGACTAAGAAGGAACAACATGCAGAAGAAGGAGTCTGTGCTGTGAAGATCTGCAGCCATAAGAAAATACTGAGGAGGTATGGGACTTTAGAAATCTGATAACAACAGTATGGGACTCTAGAAATATCATAACAACAATATGATAACAACATGACTGGACCATAGAAATGACTTTGAATGACAGCAGTACTACAGCCACCAGTATCATGATTCAAAAGCAGTCAACAATTGCATTGGTCACAAGACAGTTCATTCTGGAAATAAACCAAATCACCACCTGAACCTTATTAAATTTTAAAATGTAGAACATCAGTTTGAAATTTTTGCACAACAGCAGATGTGATGGAGCTTAGGTGACTATTGATTGCAGAACCTGACGGAAAGCCTGTTCTGTGCTCTCAAACAGGAATACTTGAAAAAAAAAAGGTAAAGCCATGTTCTCAGTTGGAGGTTTGGTTTTCCAATTTAAGAATTTTCCGGAGTAGTATTCCTAAGGGTAGTACCAGCCATTCTGAATCCCAGCCTTGAGCCTAAGGCTGTGTTAGGCTCTGGCTACAAAATGCCTTGGAAACTTCAACATCGAGTAGACAAGTGCTGTGAAGGACAGACCACCTTCCCCTTCATAACCCCTTTTCTGTCTCTTTCAGATTCTGTTCATTAGAGATTTCATGTGTTTAACCATCTGATGAATCATAGCTTTGATCCAGTATCAGATCCAGACATTACTGGGATCTTGCCTGCAACTAATGACTAAAAGGGAATTTTTTAAAACTGAAGGGGGCCTCATGTGGCAGTCACAGAGTCTGGAGCATTAGCAGGTACTGAGCACAAGGGCTATCTTTCACTCTATAAAAGGTTCTGGCTCATGCATATACACACCAGTACTACAGATATTATGTTGTTTCTTCTCCTTTCTTTTTTTGGGGAACTCCTTTCACTTTACAGCCATGCAAGTTGCAACAAAGCTCTGCTCACATAACAATCCAGCTGCATCCCACTATGACAGTAATCCAAAAATCTAAGACCTCAAAACTTCAAGAGTCCTTGCCAGATTTTCCCTCACCCTTCCTGGGTTAGCACTGCAGCCAGTTAAAACCACATTGAAATTACCTTTTAAACATGCCCTTAGGCAAAGAGCTAAAGCAAAGGTTTGGCAAAGCTCATCCTGTTCTTAATGCTCTAATGCCATATTATTACTACTCACTGAAAAGCTTAATGCATTTAAACTCAGCCCTCATGCCAAAATACACTGACTATTTAAGAGTTTGCCATATAATTTGAACTGATTGTGTATTTATTGTTGGAGCAGTCTCAGATGGTAAAGCCTCCTGGTTTCCTCAGAAGTGCTTACTCCTCTCAAGCTCCGATAGTCTCTTCCCACACAATTGTTATTCACAGCAGACTTCAGGGAATTCTTTATTTAATAGAGAATATTTATATTTCTTCTGCCTTCCATCACTAAAGTTTTAAATCTAGGGTTCAGAGATTTTCTGCTAAAAAAGTAACAACAATCTGCTGCAGCAAAAGATCTCAGATTCTCCTGTGTCAATACACTTCACCCTGGCGTACCCTGAGGAGCAAAAGTGCCTGAACAACTGCATTTTGGATGTGTCTATACATGCACTGGGATAAGATGATCCCCATTTTTTGTGGAAGGTGTAAAACCAGTGTGAGCTGCAACAAATACATTCTAGGGATCCTTCTTTAATTCCTGATGCCATTTTAAATTTGAAGGGTAGATACTGAGAAACTGGGAAACTGTCAATGGCCAGCCATTCTTTCAAAAACAAATCCACAACCCAGGCATCTGGACTAGGAGCGTGCATACTCAAGAACAGAACATGCAACAAAAGTCTTGGTATCTGTGTGAATAAATTTTTTTTACCCTATCACTTAAATTCCTCCTTGCCCTTATTTTGGTACATGCTTTTTACTTCTGAGGCAAATTCACAGTTGGTGGCAGAAAGATTGCATTTACAGAAAGACACACTTTTTGCAGCAATTATAATACATCAAATGCCAAAAAATACCAGCTATACCCTCAAATTCCACTTGGACAATTTGTCCAGTGACAGTAGCTCCTACCAAACCACTCAGTTGACCCAGTCTCTCACAAAAGTTCTCTTCTTCCTTAATTTTCCCTTTTGCTTTCTGGTATTCCTGCATACACTACACAACACCCAAGAATTGCTGACTACTGGATGTCTTTTCCCCATCTGCTTTCAGGAAATGCTTCCTTTTACTAAATTATGATCTCATCTACTTGAAATACCCAGAAGTAACCTGACTTGAAATGACATGGAAACACACCAGTGCCTTTATCATGGAGATGAAGATAACTCTGCTATGGCACAGACAGAGCTGTTCAATACTGGATCTTCTCTCCCTGCTTGGAAAGCCCCTTTGGCAGTGTGTTGAGGGAGAGAGGTGTGGGCTGGGCTGCAGCCAGGGAGGGCAGAGCAGGTCTCAAGTGCCCCCAGCGAGTTCCTGCAGAGGTGACTGGCAGCAGGGAGAAGTGGGCTCTCTTACACTATGGCTCTCCAGATGGCCTCCGTGCAGGAAGGCCAAAACAAGCATTTGACCCTCTGTGTATTTAAAAGGATCTGTGCCGGGAAAAGAAGAAAAGAGCCCACACACAGTCTGCAAATTTATCGAGTATCTTTCCAGAAGTTAGAAACAGTGAGTCTTTCTTGGGTGACAACTGTGCCTGTGTTGTAAATCATCTCTTCCGCAACTGAAGATGGTACAGAATTCACATTTCTTTTTAATTTTCCTTTCAAACTTTTAGTTCTCTACCTTGCAAATGGTCAATTCACAAGCAGCTGCAGAGTCACCAAATCAGGCCTTTCTAACTGAGATGATTTTTCTATAATTTTATCCATCAAGCATCATGTCCCTTGTGCAAAAGTGAGACTATAAAAGAGTTAAACACTGAAGTCTTTAATTTCTCTGGATATCCCACTGATGTCAAAGAAAAATACATCTGCAGGCTAAATGGAGGTACTTATGTATTTGAAGGGGATGGTGCTACTGAGGATATGGGAGGCACGAAAAGAAACAAGACAGAAACCAAAACATACTGAATCATGCTGGTCAATTAAAGACTACAGCACTGTCATCCAAATGGAGGGCAGCAGGAATCCATGAAACTCTCAGCTTTCACCACATCCAAACAGGGGTATTTCACAATGGAGGCTTCTGTAGGGATCTGCAGTGAATCTGGAGCCACCCACACATAAAGTATTTTGTTTGTTTTAAACTGACATGCTCCTTTCCTGGACTGATAAATGAACAGGAGATGGAAGTGAAAGGGAATAAATAAATCTCACATGTAGAAATAAATACATTTTCATCTTCATAACATCAGGAAAAGAGTTCTTGCCAAACTCTGAAAAGTGAGATGGCAACTGTGCGTTGTTTTATCATCTGAAGCTCATGGAGATGACTTTCATTGGAAAAATAAATCAACTTTGTCACAGAGTCTCTTTCAGCTCGATTTCTTGGCACTATACCAGCTAATACAAATTCACTTATGATATCAAAAGTCAGAGGCCAAGAGCTACAAGAACAGCCAAGAGATAGTATTTCTTTAACATCTGGAAGTAAAGAACTACACATTTTCTTAAATGGCTTTTATCAAACAGAACTGTGAAGAGGGACTTGTGTCCCTCTTTGCACTCAGACACCCCACTCTGCTGAATGCCTCTAGTATTGTATAGCTTTGTAATCTGTAGGCTAGGAGAGATTTTTACTAATTCCTTAGTAAGGCAGCTTTGAGTGTAGTGGAAAGTTGTCATCCAAAGAACAACAGCCCTCTGTGGATGAATCCTTACATATCTCTCTGGATCCTACAGCAGAAGCTGCTGCTGCCTGGCCTGGATAACTCAACCTTGGTAAATGCTTTTCTGTGACCTCAAAAAATTTGGGTCACAAAATTTCCTTAAAAGAGAAAGAAAATTACATTGAACAAGTGTGTTAATACATCTGCTTTTAAATAGGCAAGGTCTGAAGAACAGACCCTAGACCATTTTCATGAGACGGTGATGATGACCTTATCATCACAGTTTTTACTAGTCCATTCTCTGCATTCAATGTGCTTAATAAATTTCTCCCTTAGAGATTACCAATTCAGATCCTATTTTTTAAGTTTCTTTTTCCTTTGACAGATTTTTCATGAAAAGCAAGTCATACCAACCTTTCCCTGAGGAGATTTTCATTCCTATTTCTTTACCTCCAGACCATTCTATGCAGTGTTTTGAGTTTCAGTGAATCATAAGAAAAGGAAGGATGGGATCTGCCATCTGGAAATGATTATGAAAACCTATTGTACTGCATAAATATGCTTCTATTTTTCCTTGCTAATTCCAACACAAAGCAGCGATACTGAAACAGATGCCAGACTAAACAGTGGAGAAAACAATGCAAACATGAACTTTGCCACCAGCAACTTCAGTATTCAACTTGATTATAAAGGAAAGCACAAGCTGGAGTGCATTAATATTCTGAGGTGGGTGAAATGGTCTGTTAGGGAAGGTAAAAAGAAGTTTAGGTAGGATTTTTGGGGTTTTTTTTCTTAATGTCAGCATAATCTGATATCATTGAGAACTAGCTGGACTTAAGCTGCTGAAGTGCAAAATCACAACAGAAAGGTTTAGTTTCTCAAAAAGCTCTAGGAAAACATGCATCTCTAGCACAGAGGAAGTCAGAAGGAAATCAGCTACAAAGAATGTCTGCTCTATTTCCTCTGAGACAAAGGTATTTCTATCTCCAGAAAAGGCGAAACAATCACAGCTTGCCTTGGGCCTCAGCTCTCTCAGCCAGCTCTTTTTTGGGTTTTGTAATATATTTGTTGTTGTTGTTGTTGTTGTTGTTGGGATTTGAGTGATCTGGCACTATGATCATTCTTCTTTTAAAAGGATTTATTTTTTGTCCAAAAAATCACTGATTCTACATATAGCTGGGAATACGTCATTGGATTGCTTGACCTTATTGAATAATTCTTTTGTGTCTTATTTGAATGCCTACAAATTCAAATAACATTTTGCATATATTTTCTGGCTCATTTATTCTTGATTCAATGAAAACCAAGTCACCAAAATTATCAACAGCCTTCTAAGGCTGATGACACAGCAGTGCAAAGCACAGACCAGGGCTCACAGTGTTCAGTACAAAGAGGTACCAACCTGGGAGACTTTATAGTCAGTGCATGCAAGTGGGAGTGTAGGGAGAGGATGGGGAGAGAAAAATTATGCCTAAAGATCTGCTCTGGGTGCAATCAGCTCACCAGGTAGGGAGGTAAAAGCACAAAGGTTTTAAGTACTCCTTCCATTTGACATCTGATTTTTGTTCACACTAAGTAACCTTCACCTTGCTGTTTCTCTTACAGGTGCAGAGGTGATCTTACTGGTACAGAGGTGTAGGCACAGCTGGCAGGCAGAAGGCTGGATTCACTTCTAATTTTCCCTTCATCCTTTTTCCTCAGCCTCCCTCTCCATTTCCAGACTTCTTCCACTTCCTTTACCTTTCTCAGCCATGTAACCCCATGGGACCTGATGATGCCCTAAAAGTGTGGCGAGCCCTAGTAAATAAGCTTACCATTATTTATTAACTGTGTCTGTGCTTCTAGCTGTGGCACACCTCAAGCAACAGGCTCCTGTCCTGTCCCATATCCAATCCCCAGGGGCAGGATCCATGATAAGCAGCAAACACAAGACCCTCTCCTACCCATGTATGCATGGCTGCTGCACAGGAGCCCTGTAGAATCTCTTCTGCTCCTGCCCCATGGAAGAGCCTATATACACAAGGTCTTTAGATTTTGTCCATGCTTTTCACGTAATCAGAAGCTGGACTTGCAATTCTATTCATTACACTTACTTTTATGGAGAGATTGAGGAGATATTAATGGCTGGTAGGCATAGAGTACTGCAAGTCAGCTGACATAAGAGCAATCTACAGATTATATATCAGGGTATAGCCTATCAGGATATTCAAGTATTGATGTTGATCACATGCACATTACAAATATCAGATGGCGGCTGACCTTGTAAATCTGAAAAAACATGCCTCAGCTTATTTATCACTCAAAATCATTAGGATGTGACGTTATTCAATTTGATCTTCTGTGTTTCACTGAAATGTCAGAATGAGCCAATTCTCTGTAGCAGTATAAAAAGTAGCAGTTATGAAAGCATTAAAAGGCTATGAAAGTATAACTTTTCTGTCTTGCTCCACTGCCTTTTATCAGTGCAGCAGGGAGCATTTAAAGTTTGGAAATTCATATAAGCAGAGATAACTCTGGTAAGCAGACAAAACAGCCCAGGAAATTGGTTAGCTGGGAGCGGCCACACATTGGGATTGCACAAGCTGTATCCCAGAGTGTCTTTGTTAGCCATGGCCAAATGTGGCCTCAAGTCACCGGCCCAAACTGCCTGGAGGTCTGAGTGCTTGGCAGGGCACAGTTCAGGGTCAAGCTGGTTCCCATGTGGGGCTTGGATTTTCCTGCCTGAGAAAACACAGTTGATTTGCCTGAGGCCAAGCTGAAACATGAGCCAATAACAGGAAGTGAGGATGGTGGGAGAGCCTGGACTCAGGCCATGAACCAACGTGCAATTAAGCACAAATAGCATCATGTCAGAAAGCACTGCTGAAAACCAACAAGTCAGCTCTGCCTGGAACTACCAGGGTGTTATCAGGCAGTTATCTGGGCAGGTATTTAACTGGAATCACATTATCATCTGATTTCTATGCCACAGAAGGGAGGGGGCTGATTGCCCTTGTTTTGCAAATCTTCAGATATGACTAAGACCCAGAAATGAGAAAATTCTCGAACATCTCACCCTTAACATAGAGACCCAAACCAGCAGGAACAGCTTGGAGACAAATCACTCCATCTAGCGCATCAAATACCCCCATGTGCTGCTTTCATTGATCTGACCACAGAGAGGAGTTCAAGTGGGAATTTTCAACAGCGGAGTGCTCAAAAGATATGTTTTGAAATTGCTACTCAGCCTCAGGATTTTCAGCAAAGTCCTGCAACAGGTCAACTGCCCAAACTTTTGCATAAATACCTTTCTATTCCTGATGGCCTGTGGTTATCAGTTCTGCTATTGGCATCCAGGTGCCTAAACCCCTGTCTGGTTAATGTCTTAGAGCTAGGGGATATCTGGAGCTTCTGCCTCAAAGGAATGAGCAAACTTTCAAACAAGAGCAAGCTAAGTATAGGACCTTGAACAAGAAGGATGAATGGGCTTGAACAGACATCTCAGGCTCACCCAAGTAAGTGGCACAGCTGAATGGGAAAGAGGTTGGTGAGGAGAAAGAACAACATAAACTGGACAATTTGTGAAACAAGAGGAACACATGTGGGTGAGTAAGGAGGGCAAAACAGAAAGCACAACACACAGAAGGAAATTAAATCTGGACAAGAGGTGGCCAATATATTCCCAGAACACCACTGAAAAGACAAAACCTAAACTCAGAAAGGGCAGGGCAAATTGGCAGGAAAAGGTTGTTCAACAGGAGTGGGGTAAAACAAGCAGATTAAAACTTTTAAGCTTATACATAAAATTGTGTCTTGTACTCCTATGAACTGTAAGACAAGCTTTATACCTGAATGCTGCTGGCCCTTGAACATCATCCCACAAAACCAAACAGCAGCTCTCCTAGATCAGACAGCAATGGAAATCTCCTCCTGACTCTGAAACCACAGTTTGTTGGTTCTGCTTAGTCCTAAAAAGCCCTTACTGAGGATATCACACATCTGCATTGAGCTATTTCAGGCACTGAAGTGTAGTCCAAAGTCTCTGGTCCCTTAGGAGCAACTCTTTGTCTGCAAGCCTCTCAATCAGACACCTGCAGAGCTCTCTGACGTAGCAGTCCAAGCCTAGGCAGGAAGCTTTCATCCTACATATTGGCTTTTAAACGTGCAAGATTTATAAATCAAGGCAAAAAACTACTACCAGCCTAGTCATAGCCAATTCTACTACAAAGTGCAGCATCTGGAAAACAAATTTCAGCTTCTTAATGGTATTTGATAATGGCTAGTGGCACCACACATTCCTCTCTGTATACTCACTGCTTAGCAGAGGAATTTCAAAAGCATGTTGATAAATTGGAGAGGCTGCAAATGTGATTTGAGTGCTGGAGAAAGCACACTACAGTGGGACTTGGCAAATTCAATCTGTGCATGTTATCAAAAAAGTGGAGGATGAGTTGACCATCACATAAAAACTTTCAAAAAAGACAAAAACAGGGATTCAAGGGCTCTTCACTTTAAGGACAGAATGACTGAGATCTCTGTGCAGTCAGAGGAGCCAGACAAAAAATCAAATTATACTGCAGGAGTACATTTTAATTGTGACAGTGATAAACTACTGTGATGAAACTACAAAGGATGTGGTGAGTTCCCAAACTCTTGCTACTTGTCATATCAAGGGTAGATGCTTTTCTGGAGAAGAAGATTTCAGTAAGCAAATTAGAACTGCAGTGCAGATCTGAGCCAAACTCTGCAGCCTTTGTTATGCAAAAAGTAGGGCAGGATTGTCTGACGGTTCCTTTTGGTCTCAAAAATCCGTGTGTGGATTTAGGAACCCCTTTGCTCAGTTCTGTGCACGGACAGGAGGAGAACTCCAGCGCTGCTGCCAAGAGCCCCAAAACCCCACGGCTCTCGCTCTGCACCCGGGGCAGTGTCGGCCACCCCAGCCCTGCCTGCAGCCCTTCCCACGGACACGGCTCTGTGGGGACACACGGCTCTCTGAGGACACACACGGCTCTGGGGGGACACACGGCTCTCTGAGGACACACGGCTCTCTGAGGACACACGGCTCTGTGGGGACACACGGCTCCGTGAGGACACACGGCTCTGTGGGGACACACGGCACTGTGGGGACACACGGCTCTCTGGGAACACACGGCTCTGTGGGGGGACACACAGCTCCATGGGAACACACGACTCTGTGGGGATACACAGCTCTGTGGGGACACACGACTCCCTGGGGACACATGGCTCTATGAGAACACATGGTTCTGTGGGGACACACGGCTCCGTGGGGACAACCAGCTCCGTGCGGGACACACGGCTTTATAGGGACACATGGCTCCGTGGGGACACACGGCTCCCAGGGGGACACACGGCTGAGTTGGGGACACACGGCTGCCCAGCCGGTCTCCAGCCACCATCCACGTCCCCGAGGGGGCTCACTGGTTGACATATGTGGCACATACGCATGTAAATGTCCCCAAGCTGACCTCCAATACTCGGGGCGGATTATCCGTGCGGAGCCGGCTGCGAGCTCCTGTCGGAGGTGACTTCGCTCCTCTGTCCCGCTACTCCATCGGAGGTGACTTCGCCCCTCAGCGCCCTCGGGGCAGCGACCGCCAGGGGGCAGCGCCGCGCCGCCAGCGCCGGGCCCGCGCCGCCTGAGGGCCGGGGCAGCGGAGGCTCCGAAAGCCGGGACTTTTCACCCAAAACAGCCGCAGAGCGGGGCGGCAGAACGCTACGAGGTGGTTCCGGTCACACCCCGGCCGAGGCATTCGGAAGGGATGTCACGGAGCTCAGGGAGCATTTGCCGCTGCCTTGTCTTTGCCCGCCGAGGCGAGGAAAGTCTCCCACGAGGGGAGCAGCTGTGACGCACGGCCGGATTTATGTTCGCGGGGAATATCCGTGGGGAAACACAAGTTGTAAATGTCTAATTCTTCGGCTTAGGGACTGGTATGTTTTCGGAATTTACTATCCTTGTAAACTTGGAGGATTTGGAGCTTTTGTTAAACGACCGTGTGGTGAGCCAGACCTGCTGTCTGTGTCACGCCGAATTTATGTGCTAAGCGTCATTTCTGAGCCCATAAATGCCAGCTCCAAAGCACTTGCAGAACTTGCTACACAACAGCGGTTTTGCTCCCTTCACTCCAAACCCAGAAAATGTGCAGTTTTACCATAGCGTGAAATTTGGCCTTTATGTTTAGCACACGCTGAAAATTGTGGCAGAAATACAGTGGCAATAGAAGTTTGCAGCACAAATATCCATCAACTTCCAAAGCACTCGGCAGATTTCCAGAATTTGTACTTGATACATGGCAACACTTTAAGACACAGTAGGGGTGGAAACATCCTAATTGCTCAGAAGATGAGGTTTGGCCTCTCTTTCTTCCCCTCATGCTGTGATTTTTGTGTTTATTAAGAACAAACTATCAGGAAATTAATTTAAAATTTAAAATTACTATGCACTCAATGCCTATTACATAAAAGCCCAATCATTAGGACTTCTCAGTGTTCCCAGTTAGCCAAAGTGAGCTGTCTTTGCCATTGCCACTTTTCCTGAGCAGTCCATATCCATGCCTTCCTCCCTAAATCCTGCCTGGCTCTTTCTCCTTCACTGATAAAAAGCAGCAGGAGAAATGACTCAATTCTTTTATCTTTGGATTCCTTATTTTTTCAAACACATCTTTTTCACAAAATTTGGACCCAGATCTTGAGGGGATAAGGAACAAGAAGAGTTTTTTGCGTCTTTCTTCATTTTTTTTTTTTATTATATCACTAAAGTTAATTATCTTTTCCTGCAAGTTTATAATCACTAAAATAGTTCCTTTTAATGAATAGTTTCTGATCGATTACAAGTTATGTTCCCTGTGCTTGAAAGGGGAATGACTACAAATAATTACTTTTAGAAGATAAAGCAACAGGAAAGAGCTATACTTCAACATCATGTGTAATTTTTCTTTTTTCTTTTTTCTTTTTTTTTTTTTTTGGTTGGTTATTATTTCCTGTGACTACAGTTTATCTGGAATGAAGGGCTACATGCAATCTTTTCTACATGAGAGACTTCATTAGCTTTTTTGGTATTGTTTGTAGATCTAATGTCACAAACGTGCAAATCAAAAATCTCGCTCATTTCAAACAATCTGAAGGTTCCTTCAGCCATTGCTGCTACCTACTCACTGCCCCATTTGATACTGGAACAGTTAAAAATGTCTGCAATTTCTTGACTGGGCCAAATTGCTCCCTGGTGCAATTCCACAGAGCACATCAGGGATGAATTTAGCACCATTTCGTCAGCATTATAAAAGCTGTATTGAGTCATTAGCCGGCTGATAAATTATTCAGGAGATTTTCTTCCATGTGGCTCATTAGGGATAAAGAAAATCCTTTTGCAATCAGTCACTGTCTCGTGTTTATTTTCGGTACAAGTTTAAGCACACGCACCCCATTAGCGAGTGATTGATGTCACTGGCAGGCAGTGGCGATGGACCACTGCTCCCTGTGTCCATGAGGAGCTGCAGCTGGAGCCCACATCCCGCTCCTGACGAGAGCAGCGTGGGCTGGCAGCGGCAGCCCGGTGTGCTTTCCTGCTCCCAGGAGAGTTCCATCCCACATCAGCCGAGGGATAGCCCCTCGGTGCCCACTGCAGGTACCTCTGGCTGCTCGCTCCTCCCTGGCGTGCTCGGCAGAGCTGCCAAAGCGCCGATTAACGCTGCTCCTGATGGGGAGCTCTGGTGAGCACACGGGTCTGCAGCAGCAAATCCTCACATGCCAAAAGAGATAACTTTCTGTTAGCACTGGCAGAGGCCAAGGCTAAAGCTGTGCAGTGAAAACAAAAGTGAAGCTTTTTTTTCCTATTACAGAATTTGGGAGACGGACACCGAGCCCAGCACATGCAGTTTTGTGAGGAGTACGCGTGAGGAGTATGTGTGTCATTGCCACAGACAGGTGGGTTTGAGCTCACGTGCCAAAGCCCCACAGTGCTGATTCTCCTGCTTCCCAAACCCTACAAATGCCCATATTCTCTCAGAATCAGCCTCTGCCTGCCGTGTCCAACACAAGCACACATGACCTGAGCCCAGAGCTCCTGAAACATCCAAATGCTTTGCAGTTTTCACAGCTGCTGGATGATTATGCCCATTTCCTTGCTATTCATGTTCTAATAATAGTCAGTGAACACAGGGAGAGAAGAGGCTGTTTTCTCCATTCCTCCCTCTCCAACCATCAGTTCTTGAATGACTGCAACAACCAGCTAAATAGTGGGAAATCTCAGCTAAAATCTCTCTCCCACCAGCTCTTTAAGAGCAGGACATCTAACTTCAATCTTGCCTCTCCTTCTTGCCATCAACTCTGTGGTGAAGCGGTGCTGGATTCTTTGCTGAATTGTTTTCATTTTTTTGTTTTGTTTGTTTGTGGAAGCTTTTAAGATACAAACCAGAAAATGGGGAGGGATTGAGGTCTCCCAGATGAATGTCCAGGATATGGGGCTATGTGCTCATTGCCCTTCAAATTAAATAGTTAATTGTACTGAGGAAATACCATCAGGGACTAACATGAGTATCTGAGATAGGTAAGCAGCCAAGAGGGAGTGAATTTTTCATAATAGCCCAAGAACAATGCAATTAAGGTGATTAAAGGCATTTTTCAATTTAATATTAAAAGAAACCCAGACAGACAGAACTACACTTAACTGTATACACAGAGTTTTATTTGGATCATTTGAAGCAGGCCTGCCACATACATTAATGTTGAATTTGTAAAATAGAATAATACAATTGATCTTTTTCTGAGTTCTCTTGCTTCATGGTATCTAAAAAGAAATGGAAAGTTTTCCATCTGCCTGTCAGGGATGTCAAGAAACTGATCTGCAGAAAATGGAAAAAAATTAAAACTATTTCTGAGTTCAGAAGTGCAGCAACTTATAGGTGAAACATTCACATCCACCTGATATTTCAGAATTGTTATATGTTGTGGGGAGGAATTACAGAAGTTTCTAGCAGGCATAGAGGGAACTATGAACTGTACTAAAATTGTCTCCACAGAATGTCACTAGTTTGATCCCCATCTGAGTTGTGTAATTCTTTTCACATATTCATACCACAATATAAATGGCTGGCCCGTGTTCTCTTCTAGCGAAAGAACAAGCAAACCCGAGAGTCAGGATATGTCTGTCATACCAGTTTGGGCTCATTGCACCAGGGCCCAAAAGATAATGCCCAGCTCTGCAGCACAATACTCACTGCTCTGTCATGAGGGTGAAATTAATTCACATTAGGAGATAGAGTTGCACACTCATAAAGCCAATAACTGTGCCAAAGCTTTGATGCATTATATAAAAACTCAGTATCAGTTTTCACTCCCATTCACTTCTGCCTTACTTTAAAAATTCCCCACTCAGATCTGTTATTTCCAATCCAATCCAACACAAATTCTTTGCAATATAAGCACAGAGCTCCGTCCTCTCAAAAACCAGATGAAATTTAAATTAGCTTCATCTATTTGCTTATTTAAAACAGCATGACAGCAGGGATAGCTGAGCTCCACCTTGATGGTATAATGAACTTGAACTCAGTGTTATGTGCAAGGGGATTGATTTATGCTGTTGACAGATTCTAGGCTTCAACAATGAATGTGTTAGAGGGGATGTAAATGCAAATGGCCACATGGTTTCCTGAAGACATGAGGGCTCCTCGTGGTATTATACTAATCACTTCCACATTTAGCTCTTATTTTTTTTCTCTATATGCTCCCTGTTTTTTCCCAGGAAGGTTATGACCATTCACACAATGCATTTATTCACCAAATCAAAGGTTTTGGAATAATGGGCATTGATTCAAAAAAATTGAACCCCCCTCCCCCCCAAAAAAAACCAAACCCCTTTCCCCCCCAAAAAAAGCAAAAATAATTTCACTTTCAGGAGTATCCCTTGAAGATACCTACTAATATGTGCTAGACCATGACCCTGACTAAATGAAAACTGACATAGGGTAAAAATCAGTATAAGAAATGTCAACCTGCATTTCCTATGTTGACACAGATAAATTTATACTCTTTTTTTCACCACCTCCAAAAACTTCAATCAGAAACACACATTTGTGATGACAACCTCAATTTTTGCCAACAGGTAGTGTTGGTTTTCCCTGGTTTTATCAGCCTTTGTCACGTTCCCATTCTTGAGAACCATGGAACAGCCTTTAGTGCCTCCTCTCAGACTGACTTTCAGTGTGTGGGTGTTTTGGTGGTGGCTGGCAATGAGACAAAATATTCCCAAGATGTTGTTACCCTTCCCCAGAATTTCTATCTTGCTCAAATTAAAACATAAAAATTTTGAGCTATAGGAAACCTGCTAAAAAAAGCAGGAAAAGGAGAAATCCTGCCATCTTAGCACTATACCTGCCCATTGAAAAATGACTCAGTTCTTATCAAGATAATGCAGCTTTGGCCATGCTGCCGGTGTGGTAGGAAACACTGTGCACCTGGAGCTCCTGAGCAGAGCCTCCACAGCCCTGTCCCAGAGCACTGCCCACCGCAGCACCCAGCTCCTTCCCAAAGCCCAAGTGCTGCCTGCAGGCATTGGTGTGCTCGGCCTTTTGGGGAAGGAAATGACCTTGCCTCCGAAGGGGCGCAGTCGCAGCCAAAACCGCAGCTGCCGTTCTGCAGAGGAACCACCGGGACCTCAGCTGATGGTGCCTTTTTTTCTAGCTGATTCTTGCACTAAAGGAAACAGAATACACAAATTTAGAGGAATATCTTGAATGGAAAGAAGTAATTGAGTTTTCAAGCCTCTGACACAGCTCCCAGTGACGTAAAGAAAATTATAAAGGCAAAGGGCTTGACCTTGTATGAAACTGGTATATTGCTTTGTGAAGGAAAAGAAGTAATGGAAGGACAGACAGAGCTGTCCACCCAACTCCAGCCTGGCAGGCAGCAAGTACACATACCCGGGAGATCATACCAGCCAGCAAGAGGTGCCCACAATTTCCAGCATGAAGTTATTTCCTTGGTTGTTTCTATACTGGGAACCTAATAGCTCAACCCATCCTCTTCCTCTGTACTCTGAAGGAAGCAAATGCAAGTGAAAGACTCTCAGTTTCTCTGTGGAATCAATGGTCAAAATTAGTCTTACAAACTCGTGATTTGTCCATGCTGTGCTCAGTAGCATTTTGTCAAAGTATAAACATCAAGGGCTCTGTTTGCCCTTGATGTTGAAACTTTTGGTCTTATTTTCATTTTTAAAGAGATTTACTGCCAGAATTCCAGAAAATGGAGCCTTAGGCTAAAACCAAAAAGGTCACAATGTTCACAATACCCTTGATAACTCTGAGCACTGCATATCTTGCAATAGCCTTCCAGTCTCTGCTGAGCTATCGTGTAAAGACTCACAGAAGAAAAGATTTGGTTTAGCAACACCCAGATTACAAGAAGCCAATCTTTCAAAGCAAAACAGGAAGTCAGATCTCTGTGCCAGCTACCTGACTCATGGCAATGGAACCATTGGTAAAGTGCTGTTCAACACCCAGTTGTGAAGGCCTTCTCACAAAAAAAAAAAAAATTCAATGACCCGAAAGGTCACTGCTATGTTTTTTATTCTTTTTGCATTATGTCTTGTTTTTATTATTCAGGACAGATTTACTTTCAAAAGATTTTAAATGCTATGGGGAAGTCTATTAAATCATTACTCTGCACTTCCTTGTTCTAACATTTAACCTTTTATAAACCTGAATTCTCATGGTGTTCTCAAATCAGGCTTAATCACTGTTTTAGAGAAAAGGAAAGAAAGCAGGTCACTGCAGTCAAGGCCAGGATTTGATGTCTGAGTCACGATTATGACTGTGGACCTCAGCCTGTCATTCAGCTGTAGTTAGGAATGGTCTGTGGTGAGCAAGGGTCTGTCATAGCAGGGCAGCATTTTGAGCTTCAGCCTGAGCTTGCAGGGAAGGTGCAGTTCTCTACACAATTTACAGAAGGGTTTTAGAAAACCAACAGTTAAAGTAAAGTCAAAGTTCTAGCCAAAAAAGAGAGCAAAACTGCAGTTTCATTATTCTCAGCTGTTTCTAAAAAAACCCCATCAACCTGGTGCTGGTGTATAACACAAGTTTAATCACCTTAATAATGCCCAAAGAATTCATAGCTTGGCCAGGTTTAGAATTTAAGGAACTGTTGTTTGTGCAAACTCTGCTCAGAAGTGTTTTGCTGTCAAAATCTGGAAAACATCCCACAGACCAAAACCTCAGACACTGTGTTCATTTGCCCAGAGCACAGTTCTTGGATACTCTTTGTGTGACCCACCTTTCTGAGGCAGCATATGCATCATTCTGCCTGGAAAGCAAAGCAGAGTCACAGAGGGCTCAGAGTTGGACAGTATCAGATGAGCAAGAAGTCAGCATCTGAACAATTGAATCACATTCACTGTACTGGAGTAATTAGGTTGAAATAGCCAGTGGTGCTGCTGTCTTACTGGGAGTTCTTTATGACAGACAAGGGAGATGAATAAAATACTTTACTCTAGATTTATTTTAGCTCTGGCATTGCCTGTTGCAATATTGCAACTTGATCAACACTCAAAACTGCCTTAAGCCATTGTCAGCAGAGTATCTCAAAGTAGTGAATGCTTTATATTGAGACATTTTGCATAGTCTAATAACTCCGGCTAGAAAAAAAGATAAACCTCCATTTCTAGCATAGCGCATTCACCTTAAATCACAATCCTCTGAACTCTGTCTAAATTTTAGCAAAATGGTGGAAAAGGCACCTCTCACTATTTCAACTTCTCACTATCCTTGCTGTAAATCTCCACACAGCCAGCCTGGATACCAGCACACTGACTACTGTGTTTTTTAAATCATGGTTCATGGAAGAAGTTGCATATGCTCTTGAAGAAATAAATTAGTTGAATGCCCATGCCTACAGGATAATCACTTTCTAAAGATTTTAGTTTTGTTTATAGAAGTATCACCATTCATCAGTTAATTATCTTGCTTGGTATTGCTGTGATTTATTAAATGTTCTTTTGTGTTTTGATCACAGTGTGGAAACACAAAACAGGTACCCTGGGAGAGACCAAGATTCCTGTCCTTAACTGTAGGTGGCATTCTTCATCTGTTCTTCTAAGTTATTGCTGAAGGAATTTCAATATTGCTGAGACAAATGAGTTGTTTTCATGTTCCCTTGATTAATGTTATCAGTCTTCTCCTATGTTTAATTAAACAGTACTTTTAATTGGAAGGAATGCAGGTTCATAAAATCTAGAGTTGCATAACTATGTTACTTGGAAGGATTAGAACAACTTTCTGCTGTTCTTGCCCTAGAAACTGAGGAAATGACATGTCTTTGAGTGATCTGGACTGTTTCCAGATAAATTCTTCCACCGTGTGCTATGAAGAAGAAAAAGCTGTAAGGCCTGAAGGCCTAGAGACCATTTTCAATTACCTTGCAGCAACAGTGAGTAAATCCAACTACATTTTGAATTTTCAGTGCTATCTCTAGAGAAATCTCAAATAATTTCCTCTAGTAGGTGGATTTTGGCTTGCCCAAAATTTCTCATGCATACTTGGTTATCTGAGACAACTCTGCACTCTTCTAACAGCTTTAGAAAAGTTACAAGGGGAAAAAAAGAAAGAGAATTTTTTTCTTAAATTTAGCAAAAAATGTATTGAGATTAAAAAAGAGAACTAATCATGCTTTGCTAGAATCAGACTGAACTACAAGAAAGCAAATTATCTATGAGTATCCTATGCAGCTCTGAATACATTTTGCTCTCTAAGCTTTTCCAGCCATGATCCTTCTTCTGATGTAATTGCATCAGTGGTATCAGATTATGTACATCCTTCACGATGCAGGCAAACATCCACAGAGGAGTAGACTTAAGGACACAGGGTTCATATGGTCTTGTGACCTGGGAGAGGAGACAGCTTCTAATCCTGGGAATAAATCTTCCAAATAGAAATGCAATTCAATTAAATTATTCATTTCCCTTCTCAGCTTAATCAAAGATTAAGCTACGAGAAATACGTACTTGTGCCAGATAACTGAAAACAGATGGCTGAAATTTGTTTAGCTCACCAGAGAAATTGGTAGGTCAAAGACATCAAGTCCCTTATACAGAAGGCTTTGCTTTATATAAAACAACTTAGTTTAGGGGTGACTTATTTGATATTTACATTTTTATTTCTGTTGTGACAGCAAGGTGTGGTCAGAATTGTTAAATGATCTGTTATTTGCATGGATGAGGGGATTACAAAAAAACATTTCACAGGGATGTATTAATTTTTTCACCTTTTTTTAATGTGTGAATAGTGTTATCAAAATATTAATTTCAGCCTTCTTTGTGACTGAGACAAACCCAAGTATTTTGATCTTATTGAAGGGGAAACATTCAGATGAACCTAAGTAAAATATTCTGGAAAGTTTAATTTTTTTCATGGCAGTTTGTGGCCTAATTCAAATAAAATAAAACACTGAATTCAGCTACAGAACTAATATTAGTTTTGATCAGTTCTAAATATTATCACTTTCTATTTCTGCAGCACTGATTAACAAACTTGAAGGAATATGAATTCTTTGGCTCTTATGAAAGTTCAGCTGGATGATAGTGCTGTTAAATTTCTTTTGTAGAAAAATTAATGATTGAAAGATAAAAATGACTTAACAAACCCCTCTCCAGGAGCTCTGCTGAGATTTCACTTTGCATTGTATGTATTTTCTTAACACAGTGAAGGGAGACTAAGTAAACTGTACTTATCTTTTTCCTCTGTCTCCCATTTTTACAGCTTGGGTCATTGTGCCTTCACTGATAAGGGACAATGAAGAAACTGGGATGAGTCTTGTCTCTCCCATTCAGAATGTTGCTGGGTTCAGCCTTTAGCTTATAGGAGCAGAAAAACAGATCAGTCACCATAAGAAAACTGGGAAAATCCTATATTATTCCTGAATACAACACTTAGATACACATTTGTCTTCATAGCTAGAAAGGTTATGAAGAACACTGTTCTTGTTTATGGTTTATTATTATTAGACATACACAGAATGCTGTATTAGAACTGAGGAAAAAGGCAATTAATAACTGGTTTTTGTGTTGGTTCATCTGCTAAGTAATTTTATAAAAACTTGAGACATCTGCCCATTGAAATCCAGCCTCAGTGGATGTCACACAAAGAGCTGCATCCCCAGGCACCAGGTGAAGGCTGGACTGCAGCCTGTGGGAAATACTATGGGAGTGCAGTGTATGTGTGATGACTAAAGAAGGCAGGCTTAGATTTGCTGCTGATGAGCACAAAATGGCAAAATATTTCACAGAGTTCGCTAATATCAAAAGGATTTTAGAATATTTAGCTCAGATTTGTGGACAGAAAACGCATTACTAAAGCTGGTTCTCTACCCTGGTGATTCCATTACAGTGCAAAATCCTGACCATGTTCAAGCTCCAAACTGCAACATGGTCCCTAATAAGTCAAATAAAAAAGAGAATTGTGCAGCCCAACCTGTCTAAGCTCATGGATGATTTAAATCTCAGTCTTTCTTACCTGGGTTTTGTAAAGGGTCATCAGAACAAGTTCTTTTTCAAATTGGACCAATGTAAATGAAGTCTTTAGCAACCTGGCTGATAAAGATGAACAGCCATATTCTGTGAGGAAACACACCACAGTTATATAAAGTCATCATCTTGTATGTTTTACAGTTCCCTGTATGTTCTCAGATCTGGAAAATATGCTTCACAGTGACAGTTTAACTAGAGTACTGTGAGCTGAGGCATGCAACAGGTTTCTAGGTTTCATTTCAGCCAGAGAACAAAAAAAAAAATAGGTTTGATTTTTGCAAACATGAGCCGTTTTGGCATTAGCTCAAACTTGCAACTAAAGTCTGTTTCAGATACCTGTGGCTTTGCACAGATCTTTAGAGGAAAGCAGCATATCAGTAACTCCCTCAGCAGCACACCACCATGCAGAGACAGCATATTTATAATACGCATTCATAAATTCACATTCTATAGTGCAATGTTTTTATCACTTCAGTGAGGATACACCTGATGTGATGCTCCAGATGAAGTCATCTACATTACAATTCTACAGCAAATCTGAGGTTAGCAGCATTGCAGCCACCTTGGCTGCCTGGGATCATAAGCATAAGTATCTTTAATTAATAAGCAACTTTGCAGCTATTTAGTCTACTTTAAAACAGTGCCAGTGTCTTTCCTGTGAACTGTTACAAGGGCAAACATGAACAAGTCCAAGGCAAAATCCATCCTTACTGAGTATAGCTAAATCCCACCTCAGTCATACCCCTTGACTGTGGAGATGGATTCCCCAGGCTACTCACATGGTTGCAATATCTCTCCATTTTGCACTCAGTAGAATGGAGAAGAGATGGTCATGGATGCTCTGCAACAGCCTGGGAACAGAGCCAGCACATCAGGGCAGCACAGAACCTCATGCTCTGTGCCATGACATGTGATCCTTACTGGTAACTGTGGGAATTAGTTCACAAACCCCTTTTCTCAAGTCTAGTAAATGTATTTGGCTAAAGTAAAGATCACCATATCATCTGGAGACAAACATTCAGAGGAGTCACCACATTGTGGATTTAGTAATGCAGTTTCAGGTGACCCACCTGGATCATATCTTTGCAAATCTTGCAGTGATTTTTCTACATCAAATCCATTCAGTGTTTTGAAACAGTGCCTTGGGAAAGGAAGTTAATGATTCTTCTTATAAAATGTGAACTCTGTGTAGGCATATTTTCTAATACCATAAGAACAGATAGTGCACTTTCCCACTCCCCTAGAAACTGAGTTAATGCAGAATGACTAATGCATCTGTTTGGACTGTCAAAATACTCATTGTAAACTTGATGCATAATTTAGCCTAAGTACATCACAGCAAAGGATGCAGTCCAAGCAACACAGTTTCTTTTCCCTTGATTAATAAAGGCTGAAATCAGGCTTAAGAGCATTCTGTGCTCCCTCAAGGTCAAGAAAAAGATGCAATACTTAGAAGTATTTCATTCTGAGGCATTAATCAGTACTTTAGCTCACCCCACATTGCTCAATAATATGCTTTAAAAACTTCCATGTGGCTTCATCTACCCTTCCCCTCTCTCTGCCCAATGTTTTGTTTCCCTGTCAGGGTGGGCAGTGCAGACCCCAGGGCTGCCCAGGCAGTCTTTGTGCCACAGTCAGTGGTAGCTGGACAGAGCTCTTGGAACAAAACATGCACTTGTCTTCTGTAAAGTGTCTGATTCATAGGAAATATTGTGCAGACCTCTGACAGAGACTAGAGCAAACCCCCAAATTTATTTGCCTTTTATGTATGATTTCTTGAGTTTGGAATTTGCCACCAGATAATGCAAGCTGACTTCATAAGGGTGATATAAAACATAGGGAAAGGTCAGGATTTGCAAGAACTACAAGGTCAGGTTCTTTAGGAGCTATGTGCAGCATCAGCAAACATTTTCCTTACAGCTTTCTTCCCAGCAATTTATTTCCAAAATAAACTGCAGTGATTGTGCCAGTACTAAAACAATCATTCCCCTGACTCACCAGTGCTAATAAACTTTCTGACACACAAAGTACAGGGGATGTTCAGACAACACCAGATCTTCTTCTGTCATAACACTGGTGAATAACAGTAAAGAGAAAGGAAATATTTGTGAAGAAAGACTACCAAACCAATGAGTATCACTTGCGACTAACCCAACTGATGTGGGAGAAGAAGCTGGATCAAGGAACAGCCCCCATGAAAGTTCATGGGGACACAGTGCTGTACCCAACAGCCCTGGTGAGAAGGTGAAAGCCCACTTGGCACAATTGAAAACTTACCCCTGTGACACAGCTCAGTGGTGAACAGCACACCTGCAAAATTCAGAATTTTATACCTTCCTAATGCTTTTTTGGGTTTTTAGCCATTTTACAGAAAAACAGTGATAACATGGTTCAACAAGATCTGTATGCTTGTTTTCCATAGAATCTTATATAAAATTTGTTAGTAAGTCTGAAGAACTTGGCTATAAATAATTTAAAATTGTTTGTTCAAATGACAACACACTGAAAGTATATTTTCTCTCCTGTGAAAAAAAAAGTCTTTGAGTAGCTTCTATAATATGCAGCACTGAATGTCTTGATTAATGAAACCCCAAGGGACATAGAATAGAGCCCATATCACAGGAAAAATTGGAAGGCTCAGAAGCCTATTATTTTGTAATAATTACTAAGAAATTACAAGCATTAATTGCAGCATGTTCATTAGCAGCATTTCTATTTTATCATCACTGAAATACTCTAATATATGCTGATGAGCTCAGAAATGTGAGCTTGATACAGGAGGGAAACTGTACTTTTAAAGGGTGGAAAGTGCTCATAGATCTATCTCAGGAGCCAGTTTGAACATACCAAGCTAACATTGCTGGTTAGAAAGGAAGAAGCTTGGACCCCAATGACAAACATGAATGTCAGCTTCAGGTTTGTCAACACGGCATCATAAAATCAAGTATTTTAAGTACTCCAAGTAGCCTGTGTACTTCAGGTGCCTTCTGTTCATCAATAAAAGGATAAAAACGCTAAAAATTGAGGAATTGTTTTCATTGCATTTATGAAGTTGAAATACCAACTGAGAACAGCTGCAGTATCTTTTTGCTGCTCCTTCAGGATTTATCAATCAGCTTAAAAAGAAATGATAACCAGTTTTGTCGTTAGAATAACAAATAGCTGTAAATAAGGAATAGTAAGGAAAAGAAATGTGCATAAAAAACCCATCAATTTCACATCGTAACACTTATTTCCAATATCCCTTTATTCAATTCCATATTTATCTAATCATATAAAATTAAATAAAAAATAAACTAGAGGCAGATAGTCATTATGTGAACAAAAGATATAACTTATTTAGTGAAAAATTATAAGGATTGACAACAGCAAAATACTATGATCAAGGTAAGAAGAGTGAACTAAAATGCTCCTCAAAAGTAAATGAAACTTTAGTGAAAGTGTGCAGTGGAAAAGAATATGGGAAAGAAAAGTTCAGGAAAAATGCAGTAAAGGGATATGGATAAAACAAATGGGAAAGAAAAAATAAACAAGGAAAATGCTGTTTAAAAAAACAGAGCTTGAAATATCATATTCTCCCTTCATTGAAAACAAATCTAGTGTCTATTTCTTTTATATGCAGAAGGGTAAACACTGGCTGAAACACGCTGGCTTCCAAAAGCATTGCCAACATAAATACTGCCAGGAAACACAAGCTATCCCTTGCATTTGCCCTGCAGTTAATTCTGTTGTTCTGACTTCCACAGGCACAAATCTCTGTGCAGGTTGTTGGTTAATGCTACACCTGAACAACAGGCATTAACCCACCCGCTGCTGGGGCAGGCTCGGGTGTGTGCAGGGCTGCTCAGCAGAGAGGGGTACGTGAGCTGTCAGGTCTGCGTGGTGCCCTGTGGGGCAGCAGCCACAATCCCACAGGCTCCCTCTGGTCTGCTCGTTAAGCTGTGCAAACAGGGTATCTTTCACACTTGGCATTTCACCTCAGAAATGCAGGAAACCTACAACTGCATCATATTTCACATCAGTGTCCCCACAGCTAAGGAGAGTCTCATAGCTGCACACTCGAGCTAAAAACGTCTCTCAAATCTTCATTAGCTGCCTTGTTTTTCCAGAATGCATCCATCCACACATGGCTAAAACAAATTGTCTGTGATCAAGCTTCCCTACTGATAAGTGTGTGATAAAATGCTAGAGTAGGAAACCACAGAAAAATTTGAGGACTTTAAACAGATCTTTCTCAGGTCAGTTAGAAGTTGACAGGGTTGCCAGGTATGATGGACTACGTGGAAAACCTGCCCATTGGGGCACAGCTGCCAGCATCTGCTGAGGGTTGGACATAGAATCATAGAATTGTTAGTGTTGGAAAAGATCTTTAAAACCATCGAGTTTAGCACTAACACACTTAACCTAGCACTAAACCATGACCCTAGGTGCAACACCTACATGTCATTTAAATAACTCCAGGGATTGTTACTCATCTTCTCCCAGGGGTAGCCTTTTCCAATGCCTCACTACTCTTTTGGTGAAGAATTTTTTCCCAATATCCAATCTAAATTTGCCCTAGTTCAACTTGAGTGTTTCCTCCTGTCCTGTTTCTTGTCACCTGGGAGTACAAACCCTGCCAACTTTTCTGAAGGCTTTTCTAGCTCTGTCAATATCCTTTTGCTTGGTGACTTCAGTTCCTTGCTAAGGGAGCAGGCAGGGTGGTGAAAAAGCAGTTCTCATTGTTCAGAGATTCTGCATAGGGTCCACAACATATGCCTGGCATTCCACATACCTGTTCTTCCTGGGGCTGGAATATTTGTTGCTGACATCAGTTTAATTGCCCTCACCTTGATATATGAGTGAGATCATGGCTCTGTAGCCAAAGAAGATCCAGATTGAGATCAAGTCCTCAAGCAAACCTCCCTGAGGCTGGGATGTGCTCAGTGCCAACAGTCTGTCCCGCAGCACCCATGAGCCAGTCCATGCTTACCAGTACCATTGGGACAAAATCTGGCAAATATAAGGTTGTTTTAAGTTTAGACTATTACTGAGCCTGGATAAAAGCCACATTCTTTTTCCTTTTTTGGAGAATTGCTATGGGTCCTTTATACCCTTAAGACAATCAGCACTACAGTTATTTGGGGAGGAAAATATGAAATGCTTTTATATCATGTTTCCACTCATTTAAAGAAAACTTTACATGTCATGGCTTTGCCTTGAATATTCTTTCTTTGATGTAGGAAACAGAGGTAACATCATACTTGAAATATTTTCATGGATGAATGTAATATATACTGAATCTGTGTCAGGAGCAAACATTCCTATCCTTTCTTGCTTCACCAATTAATTTTGCATGAAATGACAACATTTGCCTTATTAAAATTTCTGTGCTTGTGGAACAAGTAAAAGTGTGAGTGAGTGACTTTTACAACTGAAAGTTTGAGCTAAAAATCTTGACTTGATTGCTGTCTCCTATATATTTGAAAAGGTAATGTATGAAGGTAGTCACTGAACCAAAAATATGCAATGATCCATGAAGCACTCAAAACTATTTCTCCCATAGTCTAGAATCTGGAAATTATTTCAAACTAGAGAACACTTAGATACAGCACGCAGACAGGTAGCAAGCAGAGTTTTGAAATCACCTGTAAAGGTTCACATACTGCTCAGTATTTTCTTACTCAGGAAGCAATGTTCAGCCATTTCAGCTCTTGAAATGAGGTAGCAAATTTCTGTTGACAATTGTGAATGCACTTGCAACTCAGATTTCCCTGCAGTCCAGGTCTTGACTCCACAAGACTGATTTCCTGTGTCACCAGTAAGTAAAGTCATTATTTGATGTTAAATGTATAAAGGCAAAATGCAAAAAATGCAATTAAGTAGCATGAACATATCAATAAAAAAAGGAAAACCTAACTTGAGAGAGGACTGGCCAGCCTGTTACCAAGCAAAAATATTGTTTCCCAGAGTGGTAGAATCACTTTGTTTTTTTCTCATATCCTAGCTTGAGAATGAGCAACAGACAAATAGGACAACATTTTTAAAACCAGCCAGTGCTACTGTTTTGAAAATACCAAATTTCTGAATATTCAGAATTAAAATTGCATTAAAAATGATTTAAAATACATGCATGCATTGCAAACATACATGTTTTAAGTGTAAAAATAGAGTGCTAAATTGATGCATGACACACTGTGCAACCTCTTGGCAATTTTAGAAGGGAAATCAAGATGTCTGATGTTTTTCTGTTTGTTCAAACATAAACAAACAAGATTTCAAGAAATTTTGTTCTGTTTACTTATTTGTTACTGTTTTTTTAATTGCCTTTGTTTTCTTTCACTACATTCTCATTTAATTTGTTCATAGGTAAGCGTTCTACATTTATTTCATTTTTTTAAAGCCAGGCAAGATCATAAAAAAAATAAGATTAGTGGAAAAGAAATACATGCTGTTTTAACTTAGAAACTCAAGAAAGTTAGAGTAATTGTTCCCAGGTAACAAATTCCAGATCTTTCTGCCTGCCCTCTGTGTTAGTTGCTGCTTCTTTCTCCTTTCCAAGCAGTCTGAATTTACAACAGTGAAAATGCAGAGTAAATACTGCTGAGAGTGCTTGACAAAAAAACCCCCAAGCTGTGTCTCAAATGGAAAGCTTAAAAAGATATTTTTTAATGGCAAAGATTTTGCAAAAAAAAAGTTTGCTCTTATAAGCCAATGATTCAGTAGCATTTTGTGATCAGGAAATCCTTTCTCCACAATGGATACTTTGTCATGCCAAAAGACAGATCTAAAATTGCATTGTGACTCATTCATAAGGCATTCAAACATTTTTATTTTCTTCAAATGTCTGGAGTTTGAATCATCCAAATCTCCAGTAAAAAAAAAAAAAAAAAAAAAAAGGGCAGCAAGCAAGCACTCTCTCCTTTCAGATGGGGTGTTTTGAGGAGAGGCTACACCTTTCTCCAGCCAGTGTGGCCACATGTGGCACCCAAAGTTTGGTAACAGCACTCAGTGGTGTTTGCTGTATCCTGGGGGCTCAGGGGCTGCTTACCAACTTGTCTCTACAGATTTTAACCTCTAATAGAGCTTTTCAAAGAACAAAAGTACTTTGGCTGGGGTAAGGTATGTGTACATCATTATGACTTTGTACAAGCTATGTACTGTTGAAATTAATCTGTTTAGACAAGTTCCTCATCTGATTCACAGCTTAAGTAACATACCCTGAAAAGATTTTCATGAGGTTTTATTAATTTCCTGTTTTGGTTCTATTCAAGTATTGCTGATGTAAAATTTTTTAGATTAACACAGGAACAGCAAAGATCTTAATCACTAACATTTATGAAACTCCACAAATTGCTCTCAAAAGAGATTTTATTCTCTGGTATGCTATGTATTCATGAAAGCACCAATAATGAGTTCTAAGGGGGCTGAAAGAATAAGTGCACAGATATTTTAAGTCTATTCACTTGTGAAATCTTAGTAGTAATCTGTCAGAATTTTTGTTTTTATTCCTGAGAAAACCTACCATGTTTTTTTTGTTCCTCCTTTTGTTCCTCTGCTGCTCTGTTCATTGCTGAGCGCTTTTCACTTGCACAAAATAGAAAATGGAGCCATATATGGAGAAAGTTAATTTTGGTATTTTCTACTTTTTTCTTCTACTTGGGAGCAATCAGGTTTTGATAATAAATTTAAGAATTACCAGATACAATTTATTTAAACTTTATATGACAAGTACTACACAGTGTAAAGGATCAAAAATCTTGCTTTTTTAATCAAGTGCAAACAATACCATGCCATTTGTTGATCAAGAACAAGTGCATCACATCACATGAAACAACTACTCAGCTCACACAGTTTAAACCAAATCAGTATTGAAATGGTTGGTAGAGTGACTAATGGCCAGGGTTAACCTGTGATCACAGATTCAGGATCAATATCTTGTCAATACAACAGATACACTCCCGAATCAGGAATTTAGGAAATGTTAATAAACACCTGAGTATTTCTAAACACATTTCTAGCACAGTTGTAGCTACTGCTGTTTCCATCCAAGGTCCCACCACCAGATGCAAATCTTCATGCTTCTTAGACCATCCACCTCTCCCAAAACGTATTGTAGCTACTAGTAATAAAGAACTGTGAAAGATATAGGTTTTTGCTCAGCCAAGCAAATTAACAAAGTTCTTACAATTTATGCACTTAGCTGTCACTGAAATGAAACAAAACACTTCAAATTTCACTGATCCTACAGACTCCTACAAGCCTCTATAAGATTGCCTAACTTTACCCACAAGAAGCAGGTCTGTTTTGGCATGGACACACAGAGAATAACGAGAATAAAGCAAACGTATGCATGTTTGCTAGATTGGTACTCCATGGCTTAAAAGTTGGTATAAGGTATGAAATATTTAACATGTTGATTACCTTGACTTTATTTTAATGACAATTCAATTTTTAGTCTTTTCATTGCAACAGAGATGCTACAGACAAGAAGCAGCTGCTTGCTACAAGCCTTAAAAAGTATTTTAAAGTACCTAGAATTACACCATGAGGTTTTATTTTTATTAAAATTTGTTAATTTTATTTTATTAACATTTATTAAAAATAGCGTGAATATTTGATTAGTCAGTTCAAAAATTTTAATTAATACACACAAAAGGTTCCCTCATTCATAATGAGGGAATCTAAGAAAAACCCAGCTGCTTGCACAGCTTGGGAGCTGGTATTTTCAAATTCTTCAGAGGCACAAAAGGGCATACCTGAGATTCCAAGCCTTGGCTTTACAAGATTTCCAAGCCCTCAACCTTAGAAAGCCTTATGAAAAGAGAGTCCAGGCTCTCCACACCCTCAATACCTGCTTCTGGCTCTTGCAAAGCAGGCACTCAAATGCTATGAAGATTGGCATGCACAATTGTTGATTAATCAAAGAGATATGCCATGGCCCCTATACCATGCACCTGTCTGCATTTCCACAAATGTATCTGTCTGCAGCACAGTTTTGGAGGTGTTAAATATCTAATTCCATATTTTGCAATCTAAAATTAGAAAGAAGTTGGTTTTTTTTTTCCCAATTTGTCTCAATTCTAATGGGCCTTAAAAAATTAATTTCTACAGAGCAGTTACTGTATTCACCATCACCTAGAACATTACAGAAAAACATTGTACCTTTTTCTACATCAGGATATTTGTTCAGCAGAATTACCTTTTCAGGTTTAGAGATATATGTGCAATATACTCTTTCCAGCCTTAGTTCATCTCCGTTTGGAGCTGGAACAAATCTATATAAGAATTGCCAACTGGAAAATACTGGTGGGGCAATGGATTTGCTGAGGGCTGGATTACACCATGCAACCATAAAAACCCCAGGAGCATGTTTCAGCCACTCTTTCTGGAATAATTTGTCCTTGTCTACTGTAGCAAGTTGAATGAAATATAGAGCTAGTTCAGTGGCAGCCTTTACTGACTGTGACCAGCAGCAGCAAGTGACATTTTAAGGTAGATCATTGTAGGTAGATATTTTAAGGTAGATGATTTGGGGCAAAATCCTAATCTTAGTCTCTCTCTCTGGAGTGCCATTGACTCCCGTGGACAGGGATTGAAAGATGGTTAGATCTGAACTGCATTTTTTTGGAACATAATTATATTTCAGAATATTTAATGACAACATAAGTTGACACTTCTGATAGGCAGCATTTTAACTTTCAAAGGAAAGTTACAGCCAGTGAAAATCACTACTGCTTGCCCCTAATTTGCAGAAAAACTGGCTATTTCCACAGTGTTATGTATTCAGCTGCCATTAGATTAGGTGGATGTTTTCCTTGTGGGGCTTTTGCAGTCCATACTGTTAAGAAAACTTGTGTAGTAGTGGACTGAAGCTTGACTCATTGAACTGAACTGTAAACCACAAACTTCCCTGGAACAGAATATCCGTAAATATACCAATCCATCTTAAACAGCTCATGAATGGTTGTCACAGCACAATAAAATTGCTTTGAATAAAAACCAATTAACTTCCAAACACTCCAACTGAAACTAACCATGAGGTCTACACAATAGTAGAGCCAACAAATAGAACCTACTGGGAAAGAGCTTAGGCTATCACAGCAAGCCATGACACGTAATTTCCTCTCTACAAGTCTCATGAATCCATGAAAAATAATCAAAATGTGATTAATTCCCCTCTGCAGTCCACCAGTCTCCAGGTACCGGATTGTCTGTGCCTTTTGGTTGCTAGCACAGGCTGGAACAGAAATCCAGATTACCTCAGCTGTAACAACAGAAAAAGAACAGTCCCACTTGAGGAAGGAAAGCTACAGTCTCTGCTCATCCTCTCCTGGCCCTGCCAGCTTAGTCAAGAAAAGTTCAGTCCTAAAATACTATGCAACGCAGAGGAATAATTTTGCATTCAAAGCAAAATATGTGATGAATATACCCACAAATAGCTCAAGACTGACAAAGAGCCCAGGAGTATTACTGCTAAAATGCTCCTCCAAAGGGGGACACGTGGCATTCTGCTGTTCTGAAATGAGTTATACATAGTACAAACAGCCCCTTGGTATTGATCAGGAAGCTAAGTAAGAAGCTTTGTGCTGTAGGAAATACATAGTGCAGCTCATTTACTTTTACTGTTCTGCTCCTAACAAGAGTGATCTGTCTCCTGGAAGAAGGCACTATCAGTTTCTTTGGCCAAAAGACAGATGGCAGGAATTTCCTTCAAGTACTGCAGATGGCACAGTGGCCCCCGTGGACCTACCAATCCTCCCAGCTACAGGGTTACCCAAAATAGGATTCTCTAGGGATCATGGGGTGAGTGTCTTTCCAGATCCATCACAAAGCAGGCCTTCTGATCTCTGATACCAGCATAGGAAACTGGCAAGAGGAGTCTTGGTCTAGAGAGAGTAAGAAGACAAGCAGAGAACTGTGAAAAATTACAAGCAATTACTCATAAATCTGTATTTAGTCACTTATGGAATAAGATGATCATGGAAAAGTTACCTTTTACTGTATTCTGGTCATGCTTTTTGACCAGACTCTTATTTTAGAGGACCTGTCAGACCATTCCAGAAGTAGACATGGCATGAAGAGCAGCTCTGGTTCTTACCATCCCCCATGACCTCTGCCTGTGTAATTCAGTGGTGCTAGAAAGATCCAGAGGTTGCTGACATCTTTGTACCCACACCCACACACAACAGCCAGGCGTGTTTTCTTTTAAGGAAAGCAAAAAGTACTCAGGTGAACATGCTCAAGCCAGGAGAGAAAGTGAAACATGTCAAGCCTCAGTTATTTTCCAATTGACCATTGCTTGTTCCTGGGGACTTTGGGTCATCCCAAACCAACAGAGTTTCAAATGGAGTCATCTCATTTTCAGATACAGGGCAACAGGTTAACAAGGCATTAACCTTGTTAACCTTTCCTAAGTAGGGTTAAACAGCCTTACTTAAAAAAAAAAAATAGATATTTTTTCACTCATTCTTTCTTTTCACTTTACTGTGTGTGCTAAAAACTTCTGTACTGTGGCATCAGTAATTGCAAAGCAAATATGCCATGCAATCTTATTCTGCAGCTCTGTTTCCTCCATGAATCTCAAAGCACTGTAGGAAAGGAAGGGAAGTATTGCTATTCCTATTTAAAGTGGATGGCTTCTATTTCACAGATGTAGTTACCACACCACAGGTTCCCCTTAGACAGCCGAAATGCCTCCTCAGTGCAGCTCTAAGCATAAAGAGAATCATCCCAGTGATGCATTTGGACCAAGACACACAGGAGAGATGAATACCTCAATGAAATGCCTCAATGGCTTGAGGCGTGTTATTTCAAAGTCTGTGTCTCTCGAGGACACATGAAGAGAAGACCTTTCTCACAGACACACAAGTGCAAACACTTGTATGTTTTTGGGCTTTATTGTACATAATGATTTCTTTTCCCCTTCTGTTTAACAGCACATCTTCCCTACAACTGGAAATTGATAGAAAACAGCAGGAAAGTGGGGTTGGGAGGGAAGCAGGGGAAAAACAGAACGTTTGCATGCTGCTTTAAATATTTTCCAGATTTGAGGTTTCAAGGTGGAGGGAGAAAGAGGAAGGGTCTGTTTTTCTAAAAAAATGTGTGAATTCAGAAGTCAAAACCTTTATATTTTAAATGCCAAAATTCAGTGGCCTTAAGTCAAAGCAGATGTTTTATTTCAGTTTTGCATTTTTAAGATGGACATAAGTTTGGATATTGTCACGTCATAACAAGAATTTCTGTTTAAAAAGGTCTATAAATAACTTAATTTTCCTTTTTCTGGAGTTTTTTTTTTTGAAGGGGGTGTTCCAAGGGAGATCTTAGCAGGAAAAAAAGAAAGGTCATTCTGATCTCCTCTACTTCCCAACCTGACTTTAATCTGCAATGAAAACAGCTCATCTCATAATCTCTATTATGCTCTGCTCAGAAAAAGATGACCCAAGAAGGTGTTAGAATATTCCCTCTTGGAAAGTAGATGATGATATAATGTATTATGGACAATGCAGACAGTACCTTTTATCACTTACAAATTATGGAGAAACTACAGGATATAGTACAAAGTAGGATATAAATCTGAAGAAGAGGAGAATATATTTTTTATTTTGCAAAGCAAAAATGTGTATTTCTTACAAATGTATAGGTCTGAGTTGATTTTATTTTTCTAATTTTTCCTGATACATTTGTCATAATGTTTAACAAAGTTTTTATGTTCAATGCTTGACATTTGACATCTTAGTTGCGTTTTTTTGAACTATGGTATTATACTCACTTGAAAGAATAATAGAGCAGACCATGCAACCATACATATGCAAAGGCCCATGCCTCAGTATTTTAATTTTTAATCAATTTAATATAGCATGCTGTAATACAAAGGGTGGGAAATAATTATAAAGGCACATTTTCTTAACTGTGTGCTATATTGAAAATATAAAAGCTTTGTGAATTATATAGTTGTCATATTTGTATGGAAATGCAAAATCTTTTTTAAATTTTGGAACTAAGCACCTGGCTTCTGCAATCCAATTCCTTTGAAAGGATTCCTGCACCACCACAGTGATATTTATGCAAATATGCCCTCTGAGATGAGCCTGAAAAACTGGGGAACAGATAAAGAGATTTTTTTCTACAATGGATAAGAATAATCTCAGAGGAAGAAAAATACAGTTTCAAACCGCAGAGCTAATGGTGTGGATCCTGTGCAGAGAGAGGGAGCAGGGAGGGAGAGAAGGGAATGTGTCTCAGGATTCAAGCTAAAAAATACTAGAATTGCTTTGTGAAAGGCAGAAATAGCTCTTGTGTCTATTTTTGTCTTTTGCAAAGTAAGTTTAAATAGCACAGTAGAGCCTGTGGTCAGACTTTTTAAAACACAAATGATGTAGATAAGACAATTTGGGTGCAGAGAGAAGTGTGTTTCTGTCATCCCTTTGAGAATCATGAAGTGAGCAACCCATTTTAACTTTAAAAATCAACCCTCACCTCCATGGGCAGAACAATATGAGAGAGTAGCATTTCCTCATTAACATGTTCTTCCATAACCCTTCAAGCCATGCTCGTGTCCAAGACCCATTAGGCAGAGAGCAGAGTGCAGTAAGGCCACCACAGTACAGCAGGACACCACTGTTAAATCTACACCCTCAGCTGTCCCTTTGTTATACAGTGCCAGAAAATGCCTCCATTACGTCGGGTTCCTGCATAGCAGGGCTGAGCCTGTGATTTCACAGCAAGAAGAAAGCCTGCAGTTTTCTGAAAGAGTGACTTTTGCTCCCTGTGTCTGGACCTCAGTCCCACGCTGTCTGCAGGGCTGGGGCAACCTCATATTCACCCATGAATTACCAAGAATCAAACTTCAGCTTCTGGTGGGGTTCATTTACACATGACAGCATTTCCTGGGGGTGATGAGGTGGCTCTGGAAGTGGCTGAGTTGCAAAACCCAACTCCTCCGAGGAGCCAGCACTTGCTCTTTGGTCCCAGATAAGCAGTGATGTGTCACCGAGTGGGGAGGGAGGCACAGGATCTGTGGCAGCTCTCTGCACTCCAAGTCAGCTCCAATCCAGGCTGTCAGTGTGGAGATTCACTACAGAACAATGTTCTGTTTACAATTAAATGTTTTAGCATTGCTGTCCCTGTGGTGACTCTTGATTCAGCTTGCCTATGGGGCAAATAAATCCCATTTTACATTGGCAGCATGCATTAATGTGGGCAAGGTGGCTTTTGGTCTGAGACTAAGCAAAGCGCTTCTGTGCTTGGAAAAAGGTCAAAGCACAGCAGCAGCTCTGTCCCAAAAAGCTCTCTCCTGTTTCTACTGGGATATTTTCTGTTCTCATGCAATTTTCAGAGTAATCAAAACCAAATGATTCCAAGCAGCAGCTAAATGAAGTTAAGGAAGAGGTTAATATAAATGACATGGAAAGATACATTCTTGAAAGAGTTTTCAGTGTAAGCAGAGAGACAGTGAGATGAAGGAGAGCACATACCTCATTCAGCAGGGAGCTGGGGGGAGTGGTACAGCTTTCTGCAGAACTGGAATGTCACTCATTTCCCTAAACCTATGTGTCACAGTCCCCTATGCCACTCTTCACTGGCTCAGGAGTGAGTCTTCAATTCACATTTCAGTTTGCCATTTTTCAACTTAGTTTTTATTGTTTGGGTCAAACTTCCTCCTCAAGTGTGTGTTAAGATAGGTATTTCTGATTAATTAAACACAATATGTTCATATGTGCACTGTGTGCTTCAGGACTGAAGCCTTATTTCAGTGTTTACTAATATTTACAGAACACTATTTACAAGTCTCTTGACAATCACAAAATTGTTGTTACTCAGAATGTTCCCTTTCCCCTCAGAGTCATCATTCTGAGTTCTTTTGTTTCTTTCTCCCTGGCTTGTTTGCATTCCCTTTACTTTCCAAACCCATCCTATTTCCTCTCAGGTGATTTACAAAGAAAGTCAGTGACCTTCCAGTGTTCAACTATTGTATAAACTGTCTTGACAGAATTGTGGGCCCTGAGGAAGGGGGTAGATGGAGGAGTCTGGCTTCTTGGCCGAGGGTGCAGCTTCCCCAGAATTTCAGTTTGGGTCGTACATTGTTTGCAGAGCTAAATTACATCCATAGCCACCATTAGCTGCCCAAAAAATTAAGCTGTCTGTACCACTACATTCTTGTCAATCCCTTTGTTTTGACATTACCCCCTATTTTACTGTAACAGGGTGATTGAAATATTTCTTGTACCATTTCATCATTACTCAGAGCTGAACAAGTGTGGCCAATGACTAATGGCACATTCGTTGTGGGTCATGGATACCTGGTGATCTGCATGGCTGCACTGATTTCCCAACGTTTACATTTCCCACTACATTCAGAAAACATTGTGCAGAATGGGACCTTGTAATACAGATTTTAAAAAACACTTCTCTGAGGTTTTAAGCGTGTTTGCTTGCAGTGTGTTTGTGAGTAATCATGGCTATTATTCTTGTGCTTGTCTGGAGCTGTGTCTTGGCATCTGCATGCAGACATTGAATATACATACATAAAATATATATACACACATATATATATGTATGTACAGATCACATTTAAAGCTGCTCAGGACTGGACTAACTGTTGCTTCCTGGCATTAACAAATTTATTGGCACAAATAGTCATTAATTAAAACAAGTCATAAGTGGCTCTAATAGAAGTCTATATTAAATTGGTGTAATGTAAAATCTCAGTAGAAGCCCAGTTCCCTGGCATACAGACATCTGATCACAGAATGTGCTGGAACACTTGCATCTAGTAAACACAAACTCAGCTTCACATGTTTGTATGATGTTGAATAATTGCAGAGAATTGATATTTTGTAGCACCACTCTCCAGCCTAAAATTCCTTGTGCTCCTGCTACAACACTCTCCCTAGTGGGCTTTCCATCAGCCTACAGAAGAAAACCTCTCCCGCAAAACATCCCACAAAGAGAAGGGATGCTGCTGTCTCTGTTGCTGGGGTTGCTCTGTTGCTGGTCCAGAGAGGAACTGATGGATTGTAGCCCCAACAAAGAAGCTTCTCCCCATCCCTGCTGGGTGAGCAGACTCAGCCACTGTCTGCTCTCACATCTGGTTGTCTGCTCCAGCTTTTGGCACTGAGTCTGCATGGATATTTTCAGTCTGTTGAGGGTGTGATGAACATGTCAATATGACGGTCACACATGTCAGCTTTCATTTCATGTAGCATTGCCAAAGTATGTTTTTACTTAAAGTAAGGCTATTTTGAAACTCCCTTTCATTCTCCTGTGATGTCTCACAGATTATTGAAACTCGTTTTGGGAAGGCTGAAGTGGCCTTGAGAGCTTAACCTCCATTTTTCACGGGCAGCTCAGGGAATTTGCCACTCTTCCCCATGCTGAATGCAGCAATCGGCAGATAGAATGGCTTTCAATGTTAAGCTTTGCACATGAAAGAAAAAAAAAAAAAAAAAAAAGCAACAAAAATTCCAGCAATGTTCACATTTTGCAATTTTTATATGTAAGTGCAGAACAGACTTCTTCCCTGTTGGAAGGGGCTGGATCTGAACAGCATAATAGCTGTCCCACAACAGGAAAGTATGCTTCAAGTAAAGACAGTATACAATAAGGAAGGAAAAATGTACAAATTAGGACACCCAGGAAAGTTAATTCTTATTTTTCTTTAAAATTGATTGGTTAAACTAAATTAAAATCTCACAAAGATGCTTTTTCTCTTCCAAAGGGATTAAGTAGTGGCGGCCACAAAGGTGTGTTTAACACTATTCACGGAACTGTTCACAGTTTATTTTAATTTAATTAATCAATTTCAGAATTCACTCTTTAATTAAATTCAAGCTCGCTTTTAAAATATATGATCTGTTGACAAGCCCTAAATGAATACCCCTCCTAACAAGTTTTTTTTTGCTAACTTGAGAATGGGAAAAATAATTCTAGAACACTGGTGTTGCTTAAGGGGAAGGAACATTACAAGGCAATAGTACAAGGGAGTGCTTGGCTTTGCTTTAAATTACAAACCTTTCTATGACTTTTCCTTTAATTTTTCAATTCCTGCCTCAGGTTTCTAAGGAAGAATTCAAGATGTAATTAAATGATAAGAATGTCTCAGTTTGGTGAGGAATCATTCTGTTTTGGTATATCTGTAATTACTTGAAACTTATCAAAAACAAGATCAAGCACATTCCTTGAGAGAAGTGTTTCAACTGGAGCCTGCTCTTCCCAAGGTTCCATCCCAGGTACCAAGGATGGGCAGAAAGTATTACATTCATTTTTGCACAAAGAAACGCCAGCACTTTTAGTTCAGTGAGCTGAAAACTCAGTGAGATCCAAGGTCTGTTGGACAACTGGATGACTACAACTTCTAGGAAAAAGAAAAACGGAGTGACTAATGACTAGTTTATTTATGGTACAGTATGGTATTTATGCTTATGGTTTGAACCCCCAACCTGTGGTATTTCCAGGATGCACAAACATATTTGTGCATAGCAACCTTCCAAACTTGTTAAAAGGCAGATATTGAATTGAAATCTTCATTTTCTTGAATTGCTATTTATTGTCTGAACAACTTTGGTCAGCGAAAATATGATTCCACAAAGAGTTATTGGACATTATTTTGACCCAATGCAGCACTTCAGCACCAAGCTTAAGAGCTCTGCTGCACCTTTAAGCCAGAGGGCTCTCCAGCACCTTGGATATGACATCCGATGTGAAAGCTGCTGGGTGAGGAACAAAGAGATTCCAGTCCTCTAGGAGCAAAGCAAGGAGATTCCAGTCCTCTAAGAGTTAAAAGCACAGCTGCAGCATTCCAGTAACAACATCCTGGAAACATCAGCTCCCATAAGAGCACATTGACCACAAAAGTCTGTCAAACTTAAACACAGCAAATTGATTACTGCTACTTTTTTAAAAAGCCCTGTCTAGTGACAGCACATTTATGAAGTAGATTTGTAGCTGCAGTTATGGCAAGTATCAAGTGAATTTCCTCTCTGCAAGGAAAGAAGGATAGCAGCAGTGTCCTCCAAAGGTCTTGGTCAGCCTTTTCTTTCGAGTCAGGAGGAGGGAAGGTGGGCATCAGCAGCCACCACCTTCCACAGTTATCCCAGCTTTGGTTCACCCCTAGCACCATCCAGCCAGTTTTCCAGCTGGTTTACCAGCCTAGCAGCACAGTAACTGTGTCACATTCAACACCCAAGCATGAGCTAAGACTGAAGGAAGCCAAACTTTACCAGACACCTGATCCAGGCTAACAACGAAACATAAATGCATAGGTCAGAGCCCAATTTATTTTAAGCATCAGACCAGCAAACCCCATCATCTCAGACAATGCTGTAGCACTTGTAGCCTAAAGAGAAACCATTGTTATCCTCCAGGACTATTAATTGGGTTGGTTGTCCTCAGAAGGAGGTGACTTGTGGGCCAGTGCAGAGATGTGCAGGAGAGAACTTGACCTGCCTCGGTAGGAATCTGTGAGATGGGAAACTGCCTCTTTCTGGGTGGTATTGATTTCAGCATCTCACCTAACTGATTCTGCCATGGCACCTTGACAAAAATCAGATTTATCCAGATTCTGTCTGGCATTAAGTACTTCAAAAACACATACATATGCCAAGACCAGCCTGAGAAAAACTGTGTGTGATCTGAAGAATACATGTATTTTTCCTCCTTTTGAGATAGCTTATCTCAATGCTTATCTCTTATTTTTAATGATTACAGCATCAAAAGGCCATGATGTTAACAGAGCACAGAAGCATCTAGAGAGCAGAATTATGCAGCAGTTGAGGTCTGTAAGCAGAAGAAATAAATTTTAGTAGTCTTGCTGCTGCTACAGGAAGAAACAAACTCTGGTCTGTGTGCACTGAACATCTTCTAAACATCTTTTGTTTACACTTCCTTCTCTACAAGCTATGCCCTTTTTATATCTTATGTAATAGAGGTAGGTTAAACAAGCAATAGCAAAAATGAGAGGAAGAAGTCGGTTCCATCAAAAACAAAACATACAAATATGTATAGTTATAGATATATAGATACAGATATGGATTATAGATATAGATTTTTTCAAGTGTGAAGATGTTAAGTAACAACTGGCATTCAAGCATGGTCCATTTACTCCACCTTAGGTTTTAAAACTTGAAATATGGCCCAGTCCATATTTTTGACTTATCACTTTGATTCTTCTGAAAACAAAGTAGCCCAAAAGCTGCTTGCCAGCCCTTCTATTTGTGCCAGGCATGGAGAAAGAACATCCTTTTCTGCTAGCTCTGTTTTCCCCCAACACATCTTATGCTACTCTTTAAATCTTGGTAAAGATCCGTGGTTCAAAGCATTATAACTGTAGAAAATTAGAATTGCAATCACAAAAGTGAAATATTTAGATTCTTGATTTGGAGCAATCTGTAAGCAAGAATGATTTCTCAAATTCTGTTTCTGAAATACATGCAAGTGGAGATGTAAAAGGAAAGAAAATATTTCAAAACACCAAAACTCACTGGTGATGGAATCTCACATTATTTCTTTCAACTTTGGCCAAATCTTTGCTTCTGGTAACACTAAGGAAATTTGTAGGATGCAGGAAAACAATAGCAAGGAAATTCTTGCCTTGCAATTGTTTGTTTAAAACCCAGGTCAGCCACAACCTGTGGTAGGTGAAGAAGCACAAGAGCTGCCCTTTCAAGAGTAAGGCACTAAATTCAAATACAGTGATCACTGAACTGTAATTTACAGCTTGATCCGAAACTTTCCACAAGCAAAACCACAGCGGGTGAATCAGAGTTTCCGCCAGGGTACCAGCATTGCCACCCTGTTCAGGCAGGGAAATGTCTGAAGCTGGCAGGGGGCCAGAGCCTCGCCCCTCGCTGGCACTGGGGACACTGACATGGAAAAGGTGCCCAGCAGCATGGCTGATGACCCAGATCCTCTGCTCACAGGTGGCCAGGCTTTGGGACACCGCTGAATGAAAGATGGGGCCATGAGAACTGCCTCCAGACTTTCTGGAGATAAGATTGAGGGCTGACTCAGGGGGAAACATGCGCCTACTTATTCTTGCAGCACCCGGGATTTTCCCTGAAAACTCCTGCTCAAAAATTCACGTGGATCTCCACCAATTAACGGGTGAGGAGTCAAGAAAGACAATGTCATCACACAGAATGAGAAACGAGATCTGCTTACTGGGCTTTCTCTCTTCGATTTACACTTCAGTTTTTACTCAGTCAAGCTACTGTAGATGTCAAAGAAAATTTTGCCTGTGAATCATCTGGTGCTGCTCTGAAGTACTTTGCAAACCAAACTGCAATTTTTCACTGAAATAATCTCAGTTTTAGGGGGTTATGGAGTCATCCTGCTAATGGCCAATTCCACAAATTGAGCCTCTGTGATACATATCCTTTCGCCTCAGTAGGCTTCTTCCCCAGATTTGTAATTGCATGGGGTCACCTTCCTTCCATATGCACTATGAAATCTTTGCATCACTAAATAGCCATTAGTGATAAGTACTGGAAGTGTTCTAAAAATTTTTTTATTAATGATGTTGTTCTTTTACATCTTCATCTGCAGAGGCAAGTTACTAGATCTCTTTTTTGGTGCCTGATTCTGCTCTTGTTTACATCAGTGTTAATTTTTTAACAGCTTTATTTACTTTGTTTATCTGTATTAGTATTTTATTGCTCACAGCAGAAATTGGAACCCTTTTTTTGACAGCTGGTGAGCCAAATTGTACTTTCTTACATGACTATGCACCAAAAACAAACATTTGCACTAATTCATTGCATTTTGCAGATTCTCTTTCAGAATTTTCAGTAGTAATTCCAAAGTCTTATTTCCCTTTGCATGAGACAACAAATCTCATTTTGATCAGCTTGGAAGAGCCTTTCCTTGAGAAGATAAAGTGTCAGAGCCCTTGTACAAATTTGCAAGCTAACAAAACTGCACTGCAACAATATGCTTGATGCTTCTGAAGCTGACTGAAAGAGCTGAGTGTAGCCCCAAGTATTTTCTGGATGCTTTGAGGTTGTTTAATTACAAATTCAAATTTTATATTGCAGAGGATTGACACAAATAGATACCTGGGTAAAAGGTTTTGCATGTTTTGTCTGGCCTGGCTTTTTGACAAGGTACTGATTATTTTTTCCACAAACAGACAGAAACACTCAGAGTAGAACTCTGTGCAAGCCCCTGCTGTGAAGAAGGTGAGTGCTCTGGATTTAGATTTAATCACATTCTGGTGCATGCTCACTCATGTAGCAATTTGTCTTTTTACATTAGGAGTAAAATATACAGCTTGTCAGTTTAAAGCATGCATTTACCCTTCTGCTTCTGTTACTCTTTCACTGGCAGGCTGAGAAGTCCATATTCTGAAATGAATTCTAAGAGTTAGGGTATGTTTTCTTTTGACAGATGAGATTTCAAAGCTTTTCTCCTAAACATGTGAGATCTGAGGTTAGCTAAGCCTCATTCTCTTGAAAACGGGGCTACAAAGGGGGCATAAGAAAAACAGAAACAGTCTTCCAGAAGAAAGGGGTCAAGTACCCAGAGAGGGCATGGTGTCTGTTGAAAAGAGTTTTCATGCTATCACATATTCAGAGCCTATTTTTAGTTGCAAAATTGATTGACAATGAGATGGATTTTGTTGTCAGAAGCAAAATGTCTTTCACCTTCCTTTTACTTTGAGGTATTTCTGTCTTCTGCCAAACCCAAGAGAAGTCAAGTGGTCAGAATGATCACTTGCTGCTGATGTAGGGTCCTTGGTATTCACAGCAAGTTTGACGGCTACCCCTCTTATGGACGGGATGAGAGGACCAAATGACAGGATAGCATGGAGAAAATATTCCAGCTTGTCTTTCCCCAGCTTCTGAGGGGATGTGCTCCATCCTCAGCCTACTCACTGACCCTTCATTGGGCATCAAAAGGCTGAAAGTTTGTGAAGCTGAGTTTGGGGATACATCACACATACAGAAGAGATGAGGTGGAGGAGACCACCCTCTGTGTAATTCATTGACTCAGTCTCCCGATAACACCCAGCAACTCCATTATGCAATGCAATCTCTCACCCTGTAATTCTTCACTCCTTTTGAGCTGTGTCCCATCAGTGCTACGTGCTCCTGCTCCAGCAATTTGGAGTTGCCTTCCCCCACAGCCTATTGAACAGCTCCAGCCAGTTGAACAACTTAGAAAAACTAACATCACTTCTAGCTGCACTGAAAGCTGCTAAATTACTATTTCAAACATCTGCCAGAGCATGGGGTTACTTCCCATTTTTGTTAGCATTCAGCCTTCTGGTCATATTCTCAGCTGCTCAGTCTTCATCCTTCTCCCCTCAAGCCTGCTTTTCATTTCCTGCCACTCAAATCCAGTGTCTCCAGCCCCCTTTCTGAGATGAAAAAAGAGAAAATAAAGCTATCAGAATATCCTTTCACGAATTTACAAAGAGTAAACTTATCTACCAATGTCAGGCACCAAAACTACCCTCATCTAAGACATGCTTTTACTGGCATACTTAGCAGCAATGTATAATATCTCAGAAAAATTCAGAAAGAAGGGAGTTTTTTTGCAAAATCTGAATTTCCAGCTGTATACTTATTCTTTCCTTTTTTATCCCTGCATGGAAATTAGTGTATAAAATTATTTTTATATATTTTTATTAAAACAAAATACAAAGATCACTAAGTTTACCTGTATCAAATAATGTGATTCTTCTTTGATCTACAACCACATCCATACTTAAGCAGACAAAAAAAGGATAAAATTTCCTAACAGCCACAGGGAAATGAAAAAAAGGATTGCCTATTAAACAGCACCAGCGTTGATGAAAACCAGTGACCTGATGTTCACCTGGCTGCACCACTTGACCAAACATATTTGCTTGGGGCTGAAATGCAGCCTGCTCGGCATGGGGCAGCTTTTACAGAGCAAATGGCAATGGAAAAGGTACCAAGGCATTAGTCAGTGTTGAGTTTCCCTCACAAACCCATGAGCCCATGTCAACTACTACTAAAAGCAAGAGAGAAGTCTGCTGTGGCAACAAGGTGCTCTTGGTAACAGACACCCAAATAATGCCACAATAGTCATTGCAAGAGTGTCTCTCAGTAGCAGATGGGTGTCACTGTGGCTATGAGGATGGCAAAGCTTCTAGGGGAAAACAAATAATTTTGCTAGACTACTTGGTGTCCTTGGAAGAAGTGAACAGGCTTTGAGGAACACAACCCCTTCTTCAAGGCACAGTCTGAAGCCACTTTCAGCCTTTCTTATCTCAGCCACTCCTCACTCCTCAGGCTCCCAGCTGGGCTATTGCCACACCTGTGTCCCCAGCCTTGGGCTGCTGGAACTGTGGCCTTGCTGTAGCATGAGGGGACAAACAATGGACACAAGAGAGGGGCAATGATGGAATGACAACGGGGTTCCTTGGCTCAGGAGCCCACAGCAAAGCCACACCTTGTGGTTCTCCTGCTGTTACCTTCAGGACTTTCTCTAGGGCTCCTGGGGGACAGCTGTGCACAGTGGTCCAGCACAGCAGGGAGATTCCTGTGCACCTCCTTCAAAGCAGAGGCAGAGAGAACTCCACCTCTTCCTGGCCCTAGGGAAACCCACACCTGCCACTGTCCTAGCCCTAAGGGGCTGTCCCCTCCTCAGCACGCCATCACTTTCACCAGGTTCAGCTCCTTCAAGGCCCTGCTGGCAGCACTTCAAGTCCCCGTCACACGTGTGAAGTGGGGAATTTTTCTGTACAGCTGCAGGGGAATCCCACATGGCAGGAAAGCCAGGTGGGCTGTGCTGGCTTGAGCCGTGCCAGAGTGCCAGAACCATGGTGAGGAAAAGTGCTTCCTTAAGAATAAAACTCCCTGTCTTTACGGCAGTGGAAGAGCTCCTGTCACTGCAGCAATGCACACATCTTGTTTTCCAGGAGAGGAGCGGAGTGGAGGACGTGTTTGAGGATGGCTGTGGGTGACTGCCCAGGGCAGGTGTCACAGTGCCAGAAGGATGAAGCCTCATTCCCAGCCTGGCTCCCAGGGAGGGGCACAGCTCCCAGAGAGCAACGCTGTGCTTTCCCAGCGTGCTGGGGAGAAGGCTGTTCTGGCGAGCTTTCACACCACTGTCTGTAGGAGATTTTCTCACTGGGGAGCTGGCAGCTGCTTCCAGCAGCCCATGCACTGCTCTGCCCATGCCTTTGACAGTCCTCACCTTCTCTTAAATACCTCCTTGGCTGAAATGCCAGGCTTGTGTTGCAAGTACCTCCCAAAGCCTTTCAGGTGCTCTTTTCCTGTGTGCTGAATCTGTGAAGTGAAGCCTGTCCCAGCTTGCATGCATCCCTGTGCTTCCCATCCTGAGGTCTGACCTTACAGATAAGTTACATAATGCAGTTATCAGAAACTCGTGCAGCTTGTAATTTTCCCAAGATCCCAGTTCTCAGCACAAAGCTTTGGCTTTCTGCTTTATCAAGTGTAGTTCTAGCCCATATAGAGGTAGGATTACTGAAGATGAAGTGCTGTCAGTCCAGAAAATAAAGGACAACCAAAACCAGAATCTATAGTTATTATTATAAAAAATACACAGTGTCAGATGGTCTCAAGATCTCTAAAGGGTTGGGGTTGGCAATAAAAAAAACCAAACAAACAACCTGCCTCTCATTCCTTGAGTCTGGAGAGAGATGCATCTGCACTGCCAAAGCACAGCAATAGAGATTTCATTCTCATCCTGTTATCATCCATCATCACTCTGCCAGGCACAGACACACGCAATTTCAAGCAGTCTGGGCCACATCCTTATTTAGAAAATAGTCTCAGCTTCTTTGTACTTTTGCTTGGTGCCTGCTCATGCCATGCAGCACATTAACATAACAGCTGACAGAATTAATCAGCAGTAATAAAAGCATTTGCATGACTTGACCTGTATAATCTATTTGAGGACATCTCTCTTTTGCCAGCTCTTTCACTCACCCTCTGTGTTTATGTCTAGTTCACTTATTCCTACCCATCATCTGCAGATCGATTTAAACGTGCTGCAGCACTTGGGTGATTACTGAGCTGCACAGCAGGAGTTACTTTTGGCAGTGGCTACGCAAACCAGATCAAAGATAGCTGCAAAGCAGGTTTTAGGCAACCTTTTTTTATTTTTCTTTCTCTTAATGAAGACCTGTATTGAAAAGATGTCACCAAAAAATGTCCTCCCCTCCCTCCAAAAACCCAATTAAGTTAAAAAGAATAAATTAAGAAATGAAGCAAAAAAAAAAAAAAAAAAAAAAAACAACCAAAAAAGCTTCACCCAGACTTGAAAACAAAACAAACAATAAAAAAACTAAAGAAGAGAAGGAAAAACTACTTCTTGGAAATGAGCACAAGATTTATTACGCATGATGGGAGATATCTCTCTTGTGCCATGGTATGTTATTGTTGTTAATGAAGTATATTTAATGGAATCAAAGAACACAAAAGGGAATGTTCTCACTAGGACAATGAAATTTTTTACAGATCTGTGGGCCTTCCTTACAAGAAGAAATGAAAATGCCTGACTTTATTGAATTTGCAATGAAGTAAATGAGAACACAAGTAATTTCTGTAAAGCACCGTTCAGGAAGAAGCAAGGCAACAATTACTGTTTCAGCTATAATGCAGGTAGAAAGATGGTTTTCTGCCTGGGTTGGTTGGATTGAGGCTAGTCAAGCAGCAGGAAATTCCTTCTTATGAAGCTACACATATGCATATTTTCCCCTGGGAATACTGGTTCATGTTGCTTCCTGAGGGCTTACCCCCAGAGAGTTGTACTGGTGGGATCATCTGAGGGGAGGTGCTGCATGGCATCTCAGCTGGCAAGCAGTGAGAGCAAACCTCCAGCCCTGCTCTGGCTCTTCCTGCCCCACATCCAGCATGTGCCAGGAGAATCTGATATTGTGACTGACATGGAAAAGGATTTCTTTCTGCCCCTACCTTCTCATGCACATGGGGTGACTATCTAACCTTTCTCAGGAAAGTTAAAGTACAGGCAGATATAATTCCCTGTTCTACTTTTAAATATGGAAGCATGCAAGTAAGGCATGGCCCAGGAGACCTTGGTTGCTGCCAGGGTAACGCTGCATATTTGGGGGTGTTCCTTGATTAGTCAATTACATAAATGCTCCCCTGAAAGAGCCTAATGATTATAAGATACATTCTCCACCAGGGTCAGAAATGTATTTCCCTTCCTTCTCTCCATGTTGTTGTGTTGATAGACCATATTTGCAAAATTTTTGCCTATGAAAGTATTGCAGATGAAGATGAATAAATTAAACCCTACCTTATTGAATACACTTCCTGTTTGTTTTGCTTGTTTACTATCCATTTCCAGATGCCAGTTTTTCCAACTGTGTTTTATTGATAAATTGGATCAGAACATCTCTTATTTCATGCTTGGTGCTGTGCCTGTGGAGCTGCCCAGATGGAGTTGTGTGGGGCAGTGCAGAGTTGCTGTTTGCTGGCTCTAGGAGATGATTAAGCTTCTAAAGAAGATGTGCATTATCAGGTCAGGTTCTAGGAACAAGCTTAGTCCTTTGAAAAGTGCACATCTTCGCTGTTAGTGTGTTGCAAAGGGCAAACCTAAAAAGAGAATTTCTTAGGATTTTTCTTTTCTGAGTGCAAACAAAAGGAAAGGATTTTTGGTACAGAGAAACAAATTTGGAATGGACAGGAAATGGTTGTGTTTACTTTGATTTTTCCTGTGTACCATCTCCTGGCAGTCCTTATTGAAAAGTCTCCTGTGAGACTAAAGCTATTGATCCTAATTGGGTTTGTTAGAAATACCAGCTTTTTGGATAGGCACTCTGGTGTCTCTAATGGTTGAACCAAACCATTCACCAATTGAAGAGTTTCTGCAGGTATTTTAATTCGCTTTAAATTTCCCACGTTGCTTCTAGAGGCAGTCACACAGTGGCCAGTAACAGTGCTTTTGGACTTTTCTTTCCTGCCTCCAGTTCTCTTGGTTCTTCTGAGTCGGCTGAGCCACTTCTGGGTCCGCTGAAAGCTCCAGTGATCTGAGACTAACAGAGAAAGGGGTCTGAAGGGGTCTTGAACAAACACATTTAGAGAGCATCACTTGCTTCAGTTCAATGTGAAAAGAGCTGGGAGTCTCAACAATTTGCATCCAAGTACATGGAAGAGGATAAGCCAATTTTTCATAGGGTGGAAGGCAGAAAACAGCCATCAAGCCATGATCATGAAAGGGAAAAGAAGCCTCCAGTAGCATCAGCAGCACAGACTATGTAGAAAGAAGCCTTGAGATTCTAAAAACAAGTGCAAGGAAAAAGGAAATGCATGAGAAATTCATCTCACAACACATTGTAAAACCTTGAAAAGAGGAGCAAAAAAAAAAATTAGGGCCAGCAGACATAAGAACGGTGAGGTCTTTAAGAGACTAAGAGTAAAAGGACTAAGTTGCATGTGTTGGAACAAATGGTCACATCAGTGCATATGTTGAAACAAATGGGTCAGCTTTGAGAAGATGGCCAAGTTTTTGACAGTAATGAACAAGGGAGCATGTCTCATATTAGTGGGAAAGTTTGGGCAATTTCTGTTCAAGAATTTTACAAGAACTGGCTGAGAATTTTTCTGAACTCCCTCCTTGAGTCACTTTTGGTTCTGGGTTTTTGTTTTTCTTCAGCAGCTGTTGAAATGTAGGGGAAAACCTGGGAAGAAAGATAAAAATCTTTTGGGATTGTGCCAATATTTAAAACAGGTAGGTAAGGTGAAAGTTATTACATGGGCGCTTGTCTCTGAATCTTAAAGAGAACATATCCATATATCTCTCACCAGGCTTAAGAGAGTGTATCTGTATTGCACAGTGCAGCTCTTGGCTGAGATAATATCTTAGTTTCAGGAACAATGTAGCTGTATCAGTGCAGCCTCTGCCCTACTTTAATTAGCCTGGGCATACCACTGTGCTGATGCAGCTGAACTGTTCCCAGTTCTGGAGCTGGTTCAGTTGGAGTTATGTCAGGTATTGTAGCATATTTTGGTATTGCACCATAAAGGCAGAAAGGATAGAATCCATATGTCTGGCCATGCAGTATAGTGCTCAGGGAAGGAGTCATAGTTGCACCAGTGAAGAAAACTTCCAGTTAGAACAACAGGCAGCAACACAATATAAGTCTCACTATCCTTCCAGCAGGGTAATTTGTAATTGTCCTCAGCAATCGTGCACTTGCAGTGCTACAAACAGTGATATATGAGCATTCATGTGAAATGTAGTTCAGATGTTGCCACTATATCATGTACTACTTTGCACAAGATTTCTGAGTGCAGATGAAGTCAACAAAGCAGTGCCAGCTGTAATGATTTATGCACACAGAACAAAAAGAGAAAAGAAAAAGTTGAGACAAAACTCTTGATTAGAAAGGCAAAGAAAAATAAGGGATACATAAGAAATCACCATGCAATCTGGTATATGGTCTGTTGAAGAATAGAGGATGAGATCTCTCATCTGTGTATAATTTTGTTTTTTCTTTTCTGTGGCTGAGTCTTTGCTGGGTCTCTTGGAGTCTTATCGTATTTCTTCCACAGTAACTGCCATGGAAGTTATTATCCTAATTGCACAGATAATTTGTGCAACCCACAGGCTAGTACTTGGACTTGGCTTTCCCCACTGCCAACTTTTCTTTTTCCCCAACAGATTTTCTTCCTTGTTTAGTACCACACTGCTCATCTTTCTTCTTTCCTCCCTGCTGTGAAAGTATGTTTCTTTTCTGCTCTCTCTAAAGCTGCTCTTGCCTGAGAAGATCTGGGGTCCTGCAGAACCATCCACAGGCTGCTCATAAAGGGGAAAGCAGCACCTGCAGGTTCTGCTGCCTGCCTGGGGCAGTTCCCTCCTGAGTTACCCCATCAAAGCCCTGCCAGCTGAGAAGCATGGCTGGTTATTCCTGCAGGAGTGGATATATGGCTTCTACTCCTCAAAGCCAGCGCTTCCTGCTCCAGGGTATCCTTGTGAAGCTCACTGTGCCATGGCTCAGGCTTTGGCATCACTGGGGCAGCTCTGTCTGTGCTGTGCTCAGGTGGCAGCTGGCACAGAGGAACCCCCTGGTTCTGCATGTGCATGGTCCCTTCATTTCAAAGGGCCTCAGCGCCCTGACTTGAATTTATTTAATTGCTTTTGTCACTAAAATGACAAGCAGATAAAATTCGTGGGAGCACAGACTAGAGGTAAGCCCACCTGGGCACAACAACTGATCCTCCCTCCAAAACAGAACAGAGATTACAGACTCACATCATCTTCTCAACATCCAAGAACTTTCACCCCTAGTTACAAAACAAACCTCCAACGTCCCTGAATGTGCACATAAAATCTTAAGAACAAAAGAATGAGAAAGAAAAAATATTGCCTGTATCTATAGCTCCTGCAATGAAAGGGGAAGAGGGAGGTAAAGTATTAAAGGAAGCCTAAAACTATTTCATGGTGGCAGCAAGGCTTTCTTTCCCAAGCTAACACCCAATCTGCTTTACCACGAGATTAAGGAAGAAAGAAATACAATCTGCATGATTAGTTCCAGAATTTGCAGAGAGATGCTTAGCTCTGCTCTCACAGAAATGTTTTTGTGTCTTTGTGTATGCTTTTTTAGGTCTTTGGCAACCTCCCATCCCTACAATACATTGACTGCACACATACATGTCATATTAGGAACTTATATTGTCCTTTACCTTCCCTCATCACATCAGCAATATCAACTTCTGGAATTAATTTGATGTCCTCCTTCTCCATTCTTCTTGTAATAAACCAATCCTTCTCAGCTATTTTTGTAATGTTTTGGGTGTATTATTTCTAACTCTTACAATTTGAAAGTTTTGTGTTTTGTTGGTTTGTGTTTTGGAGGGTTTTTTTGGTTTTTTTTTTTGGTTTTTTTTTTTGTTTGTTTGTTTTTGGTTTTGGTGGGTTTTTGTTTTTGTTTTTTTAATTCTGGTTTCTAGAGTCCTGTAGGTTTCACTTGAAAATTAACTTGCCCTCGGGTTTACAGAGAAAAGTGGAAGCAAAACTGAAAACTTCCAACAATCCAAAGCAAATGGAAAGAATTGCACAGCTGGTATTTTTCTATCTTGTGATTTTTAGACCTGCCTAATGATTTTTGGACCTTTGAATGCATAGGGCTGGTGCCTGAGCTTCAGTCCCCGTTGAGCTGAGGGGACATGTTGTTCACATGCTGAAATTCTGGCACTTCCTAGGGAAGAAACCTTTTCTCCAGAGGTAGCTCTGCCTGTAGTTCAGGATGCTGCCCATGTAAAGAAAGGAACAAATGCTGGGCAACAGAAGATCCAGCTGAAAAAACAGAGGTGTTCTCTTTTCCCCCAGTAATTGTAGTTGGATTTTGTTCATCAATTTTCTACCTGTGGTTTTTTGCTCTCTTAATCATTACCTCCCTGCCTTTGCACTGCAAGAGGCTTACACAGAGCAGGCATTATTACATAGGAATAGTCCGTTTCTGCAATTTGGATTTTAACCTCACTGGATCAAAAAAGAACTTACTCTTTATTTAAATCCTTACAAAGTAGGAACGAATTGGGTTTATGTCAGCCTATGTTTCTACTGATTTTTTTTTATTTTTGACATGTAAGGTGTGATTACAGCTCTGTAGGCAGAGCCCAGGGTCTGTCAGCACAAACTGCTGGTTTATCTGTCCTGTGGACACTCCTGCACTGCCAAGTCTCAGCTCTAAGCCAGTTCCCAATACACACACTGTACCGTGCAGTCCAGTACATGTGCACAGTGGAAATAAAATAAGTCTTTTCATGCATTCTCTGCACGTATCTCTGTTTCATGCAGCTCTGGTAGAAGTTATTCCAAAAATGAAGGTGCTAAAAATATCAAGACTTCAGAACTGAAATAGCAACCACATACTACAGCTTTTTTTCCCATGAGGTATATATCCTTCTTATCAAGAAATGTTAATAAGACTCTGTACACACCCACATTACAAACTACACAGTATCACACTTCTTTTTATAATATATTTTTAACAGCATTTACACAGACATTTGCTAATAATCATTGGAAGACATGGCACAACACTACCCCAGTTCTTGTATTTAGAACCAAAAAGAGTCTTTCTTTCTCTCTTCTTTACTTTCATAAATTAAATACACAATATGCCCCTTTTGGAAAGTGCACACCACACTTCCAACATTTAGTCCTAATGAAAACCAGAAGGCCATAGTCTGGCTGCTCTGGAGCGCGTGTGCACTGCAGAAAGGAGCAATAAGGTCCATTTCCTCTGTTTATGTGTCTCTTGTGAATGAAATGATGTCTCTGCAAAATGGTGGGGTTGGGAGGCTGCAGGGTCCTTGTCCTGAGATTCAGCCCTGCAAGCCTGGCACTGTGCAGGGTCTCTGCTCATGCTTCAGTTCTGATGGACAGCAGGGATGAGGGGAAGAAAAAAACAGGGAAAAAACACCCACTTTTGGATGAGCAAAATCAGATCCTAAAAGCTCTGGGTTGGAGAAGTAGGAAGTGTCTCTCTCATCTCACATCATATATGTGTGTCATGATCCTCAGGAGCACATTTTGGCACCAGAGCCAAGTGCTGCAGAGGCAGTGGGCATGATGGAGGCAGTGCTGGCAGAGAGCTGGGGCAGCCTCCACACAGCTGAGCGGTGAGTGGGCTGCCAGAGACGTTCAGGAGAGCCCTGGCACTGCAGGGACTCGGGCAGAGGGGAGTCATGGCACTATGGGCTCCTCACCAACCTCTGCAGGGACTCGGGCAGAGGGGAGTCATGGCACTATGGGCTCCTCACCAACCTCTGCAGGGACTCGGGCAGAGGGGAGTCATGGCACTGGGCTCCTCACCAACCTCTGCAGGGACGTGGGCAGAGGGGAGTCATGGCACTGGGCTCCTCACCAACCTCTGCAGGGACGTGGGCAGAGGGGAGTCATGGCACTGGGCTCCTCACCAACCTCTGCAGGGACGTGGGCAGAGGGGAGTCATGGCACTGGGGTCCTCACCAACCTCTGCAGGGACGTGGGCAGAGGGGAGTCATGGCACTGGGCTCCTCACCAACCTCTGCAGGGACGTGGGCAGAGGGGAGTCATGGCACTGGGCTCCTCACCAACCTCTGCAGGGACGTGGGCAGAGGGGAGTCATGGCACTGGGCTCCTCACCAACCTCTGCAGGGACGTGGGCAGAGGGGAGTCATGGCACTATGGGCTCCTCTCCAACCTCCCAACTCCCCCGGGCACCCCTGATGCAGCAGCACTTCCACAGGCAGCTACAGGAATGTGGACGTCCTGCCTGCAGTACAGCTCACCCATGAAACAACAAGGAAGTGGCTGTTATGGCCCACAGAAAATTGGAAAGGAATATAGCACACTCTTTAGCTAATGTACCTAAAAGTCTGCTGAAAGCATAGGAGGCAGCCAAATACTTTTCTCCCTCTGTAAATACATATGATTTCCCTCTGTCTGTGCATGACACTGCTGGATAAGAACAGCCACACACTGTACCAAGATGTACTTTCCAAACAGTAATCAAATTTGCCTCGTTTATATTCATATGCTTTTTGGATCTTCTTTCTGAAAAAATCCATCTAAAAAAATTCTTTTTGAAACTGCTCGTCTTGAAAGAAGAATGTTGTAGAAATTCATAAAAGGGACAATGTGGGGGTTTGTAAGTGAAGAATTGCAGAGAGTAAGGGGTAGGCTGAGACAAAAGTGTCCCAGGCAGGGATTGCTGGGCCAGGAGCCAGGTGCCAGGCTGGCATTGCTGAAGTGACACCAAGAGCTGGTGTTCAGGTGTCTCTTTCCCACTTGGGGTCTGCCTGTGCAGAAATCCACCTCCTGCACCTGCAGTGAACTGACAGCATGACTGTGTGGAAGAGTGGCTGAGCCAGAAATAAACTCTGCTGCCTCTCAGGGAGACCAGGAGCCCTTTTAGGCTGCAAATAACTCTGTTAAAGAACACGACTGACAAGGGAAGAATCTCATGGTGAAGGAACGATTTGTTGCCTCCTCTGTGTAACAAATGGAAAGCTATAAGAAGGAGAGAGCACTAAATTGCGTCTGCAATCTGCTTGGAGACATGGAAAGCCAAAGGTAATGTGCAGTTGACAAGCAAAGCACAGGAAAAAGAAAACACTCTGTTGTGCTAAACACATTACACAGCTCTCCAAGGGATCACAGGAGAGAGCACTGAAAACTCCAAAGGATGCCAGCATGAAGTGAGCAGGGCTGAAGTTTATTTTTTAGGAAGTTTCTCAAATTCAAACATAAGATTTTACAAAATAATGAAGGGACAATTAAAAGACCACTAGAAGAAAGAAATAATTCCAAGAATTTTATCCATTTAATCTGAAAACAGAAATTAATGGTGTGACTGGTTCATCCAGATCTAAACTCCAGATCCCATTGTTTAAATAATAACTGTGGTTACTCTGCTTGCATAGAAATAGTTCTTGCAAAGTATTTTCTTCATAGATAAATAGAACAATCCATACATTCACAGTCTATAAGGGAAATGAGAATTACTTTGGAAGTGCAAATAAACACATAGCTTTGGTTTGGCACTATGTGCTGCTGAAATACACTCAGGTTTGTGTGCACCAGAGGTGGATCCAGATTCTGGTAATTTTTAATGCTACTTGAAGCTAGCTGGCAAGGCAGATCTGATGGTGTTGTTGCCATCTATTTGCCAGTTTGGAGTAAGCACAGGGGATCTATTGTTCAGCCACACTTCCTGCAGTGGTTTAGGAATAAACTCAGGTTGTTGTTGCAGGGAATCCATTGACATGATTAGGGCATTACAATGGCAAAAGAGGAAAAGAGATTTTTATCTATCCATTATCTCCCCAGCTTTTTCTGCCAGGTAACATTTTCTTCTGCCAGCTAACATTTTGTGTATGCCAGATAACATTGTCTGTTAACTTCTTAATCACAGATAGACCTGTCTTAATGTGAAAATAAGGATAACATCTATATTTAGGAGGATTTAGAAGTCATTATATTTAAAAAAAAAACTTCGGGAATGGGAGCTTTAGGAAAATGTCAAATAGTTAAGATATGGCCAAGCAAATTGTTGTTATTACATCTAGGCAGAAGACTGTGAAAAATGATTATGGAGATTTCATACTTGTAGTCTGGCTACAAAGGGAGGATATGAACAGTAATGGAGAATGTGATTTTATAGAGCACCAATTATCCAGCACTAACTCTCTGCCCAGACACCCCTAATGCATAATGGATATGACATACCTTATTTCACTTTTTAAAGTAAAAGTGGTAGCTTTCCCATAAATACATAAATCCAAGACTTCGCCCTCCATAACAGAGTGATGGAGGGAGGGAAGAGGCAATTTGCAGAGAAACACCTGTTTCTAAACTGCTATGACACCCTTGTCCCAGATGAAAGCATGTGGGCCGTGCAGGTCCTGAGGAGGGTTCAGCATGATGCAGTGAAGAGAAAGGACTAAGGTGAGTGTGAATGTAGGTAATGTGAACTGGTCGGAACACAGAGCTCTAGGGAGTCATTTTTCCAGAGAGCAGTAAAACTGCAAAATTCCTTAATTCAATGCAGAATTCACCCAACAATAGTTTTCAGCAATCATATGTGTCTTCTTCATGCAAATCCTGCTCTAATTCAACCCTATTCCAAATAAAAAATTGTCCCACTAAAACCAGACTCTATGTGGTTTAGAAATACATTACGTAGTTCTTGGTGAGGAATAAATTCCTCTTTTGAAGGAAGATTAAAAACCTGACTTGACAGCCAACACAGAAAGAAGAGCATTCTTCCTCCCAAGATAATAACACCCAAAGGACTGCAGGGATTTCTGTGAATATTAATATAAACAAACAGATACTGTAAATTTATAGCTGGTATCTATTTGTGAGTTCAGGAAAGAAGGAAGGAAAGGAGGGAGGAAGAAAGGATAAGAAACTTTAAACTTCCATGGTATGATTTTAATTCTATACTACTTAGCCTATCAACTACAGGTGGAACTGTAATGATAAATAGAAGCTTGGAAGTTTGAAGAGAGTGAATGTGTTCTACCAAGACATTTATTCAAACAATGAAAGGGCATAGGCTGAGTCACAGTGGGTTTTCAGTGGAGGTAAACACCTAGAAAAATAAATTCAACTGACACAGATTAGGAGGTGTGTGTTAAAATCTTCCTCTGTTATTTTCTTCTCATATTCACAGCACTCTGCCTGAAATGCGAAACTCCAACTGTATTTACTGAGATTCAGATTATCTTGACAATTGATGGCCATCCCAGCATTGTCTTGGCAGACTGAGCAAAACAAACAAACAAAAAATCTCTTTTAGAAAATAATAGGGAAATATTAGTCATTTCATACAAAATGATATAATTATATCAATTTAATTAAATTTCATTTCTTTGCAATCATTGGCATTAACACTTACATAAAACTGAAGTTTTGTTATTTACATCAAAGAAATAAGGATTTCATCCTTAATTATATTTTTCAAGGGCAATTTTAGGGCCTAATGCAGAACCTTCTGAGGGTAACAACAAAAGACTGTGATTGATGTCAGTGGATTTAGTGGGAGTAGGTGGTAATTTAATAATGCATAAAGGAGCTATGGAAAATATACAAGGATATTTTCCAAATCTTCTAGAATGTCTATTTCAAATTCTGTATGGTATATTGGTTATGAGACATATATCAGTAATTGTGAGTGAAAGGAATATTTTAAAGTTTGAGCCTTCTGCTTCTGGAGTAAGTGAAGTTTTGCCTCCCACTTTTATTGCAATCAGTCCTTTATAAATCAGCAAAGCAGAGAAAATAATGAAGTACTTGGTTAAACTGTAATGCTAAGACAAGATTTTTCATGAAAATTGCTCATGTGTGCTAGACACAGTCCTTGCTTCTTTTTTTTTCAGTTTATTGCAGAATATGCTTACCTCAAACAATTGCTGATTAACAATATTAAGCCACATTTCATTAAATGCTCACCTGGTGGTTTTAACTGGTTCAAGAAAGGCTGGAAAAACACATTCATGGGTGGAGGGTGTGGTACCAGATTTGGTGTCTTTGCTCTTCTTCCTCTTACTATGCAAATTTGTCCTTTTCAAAAGGTGATGAGGAGCCACATGTATTTATTCCACATGTATTTATCCAGACTCAAGGGCTGCACTCCTGCAGGCAGCAGTAGTCCTTTCTCACACCAGATGTCCCTGACTTCCCTGGGAGTCCCTCAGGCAAGGCCATGGATGGTGTCCATATCAATCACAGACAATTCTTCCTCATAAGGCAATGTTGGTGGGGTGCAACTGATAAATAACAGGTGGTCAGAGCAAAGGAATGTAGGCACATAACAAAGGCTGTAGAGGGTTAAAACATTGGGATTTTGCCTGCAGCTGTCCACAGTAAATATGCATAAGTTCATTTTTTGCTTAGTTATGGATTCATCCACCTGTTTTCCTAAGAGTGCCAGACATTTTGAACTGTAATTATTACCAGGTCCCATCCAAAGTCCATTTCAGTTAGCATAAAAGAAGTTGTCAGTGATCTCGGGGAGCAGGGACTAAGCCATGTGGAACATTTTCACCACCATATTTATATCACAGATTCTCATTTTTGACCTTACATTCGGTCTTTCTGCAAAAGACTTAAAAATTCTGTGCTGTTCTTATTTCCAGGTAGTTTTTGAAAACAAACCTGTGCTCCTGTTGAATTATTCCAACAGATATTGCTGCAGGAGCACAAAGTCAGTGGAGGGTTCAGTGGCACCAGTGAGCAGAGATGGATGTGGCTCTGCGGATGGCTCCCAGCTCAATCCAGCCTCCAGACCTCCCCAGGCCAACTTTTAGGCTCTCTCCAGAGCTGATTCAGCTGCAGCACAACATTGCCCATAAAGAAGATGAAGTGCTGCTGCCACAGAAGTGAGCACACTTCCTTCTCCAGATCACCTTTCTGCTCCCCAGTAACACTCCTGATGCTTCCTACCTGTTCTCTTTCACTATGATCTTACCAGTTTGTGTCTGAGAATTTTGTCTCTATTGCCTTGGTTCCCAGGGAAGGCCATAGGGTATCCTGCAGGCAAATTTCATCAGGAAATCCACAGGTTTATATTTCACAACTCAGAAATATAACCTTACCAGGAAAATACCTGTAATCTGTGAATACTCCAGAAAATGTTGCATCATAATTTAACAAACAAAACCAACCCCAAATCAGAAAACAGCAACAGCAAAGGAGTACCTAGAGAATTCCGTAGGCAAAACTGATCATCTCTGTAGATAATCAGATGTACAAGCTATCAAGCATTACCAGTTTCCAGTTAGTTTTGGGGTCCATTTTATAAATCTAGAATTTCATCACATAATACACTATTATTTAACAGTACATGTAATTATGTAAGTCTTTATATTGTGCAACCTGGCCTTCTTTATTCTCCATTTTCCTTCTTAGTGAAATAATCAGTGAAGCAATTTCTTGAGCATGGATATTCTGAATCATTATGCTTTACTTTATAATAAAACCTCTAGTTAATCAACATCAGGCAAATCTATTTTTATGACTGTTTATTACACTGAAGATGTTGGCTAGCCCTGAAACTGAGGCAGTAGAAATGTGGTTTGCATGTTCCCTGACACCTCTCTGCACAATTAGGTTCTGCTGTGAGTCACTTGGGATGGAGATGTTTGTCAGCCAGGTTTTGGGAGGTTCATGGACATGATTAAGTGACGGTGTCCCAAGAGCTTAGTGCACACAAAACAAAACAAAATCAGTCTTCCAGTCTTGGCAAGTTAATAGAGGAAGAGCTGGCCTAGAGTTTGTTCTTTAATACATCTTTAGTTGTTACTTAAATTTCTTCATTACTACTTTATACTTACATTAGCAGACTAAGCTAAAATATCATGCATCATTTTCCTTTCTTCAATATTTCAATTTACATCAGCTGTTATTTAGACCTATTTATGTGACCCATCAGTCAGTCAATGGTTTGAGAATGAAAAAAACAAACCAAACCAAACCTCCAGACCAATCAGGAAGATTATTTCCACTAATTGATTTGCTTTTTAAAGGCTGGAACACAAAATTTGAAATATCTGCTCTTAAAAATACACTGGTGAGCCAAGATGTATTTCCTTGCTGCTGACCACTTTTCATGCACACAGTCATGACTGTTTGAAGAAGAAGAGATGGAATCCCCCCCACTGGATCTGGATGTGGAGTAGGGCTGCTTGCTAAGGGTGCCCCAGGAGAGGCTGAGGAGAGATCAGCTCTTCGTCCAGGCTGATGTTCACTTAAATGATCCCTGCTCTCACTTTCTAAGTGCTCTGCCACCAAATCTTAGATCAGATCTATTCTCTTGACAAAGGTATTTTTTTTAAATTAGAAAGTGTGGTAATTTCAGCATAGAAACACTGTGCAGCAGTTTTAGCTTCTGAAAGTTGCTGCAGTTCTGCGGATGTCTATTTATTTACTCATTTATTTTTGAGACATCAGCATTTTAGAAAACACTGTATACCCTAGTTAGAGATTTTTATTGGAGTATAATTTATTAAAAGACCATGTATGTAATAGAATATTAAATATTAAACACAAGGCTCAATGCATTGTACATGCATAATATAATTATTCCTGCTATTAATATAAACTATTAATTCTGTAAAATTGTTTACTAAGTTATAAGTATTTTCCAAAGTCCTGAAAATAAGATATCTAATTACAAGAGAATCTCATGTAACAGTTAAAACAATTTCCATATCGCCAGGTGTAAAGAAAGCTCAAAAACCTAAGCTGAATGCAAACTGAACAGACCAAAAGGGAATAAAATCACACATATTTGTGAAAGACTTCTGCAAGCTGATTTCTTTCTGCGAGTACAAGCCTGGTAATAGTCGATGAGACACATGATTAAAACTAATAACTACTAGCAAAAACTGAAACAAATCTTTGCATGTGTATGGAAGCTTTTACTGAACCTTGGGCTCAAATGCCTTTTAACATTTCTGGTATAGCTGAGAAATGTTAAGAGCCATATTTTCCTTTTAAACTAATACTCAAAAATAAAAGTACAATAGGACTTGAGAATGGAATCTCCTGGAAGCTGAATAATGCTTTTCATTGGAGTTTGCTGCAGCAAGTCAGACTGTACTTGCTACTGCTGAGAATTAAAAAGGTAATTAACAAAAACCAGGCAGAGATGCTTAACTGGATAAACTGGATTTCATCTGTACACTCATGTGAGATGCAAAAAGACTGCCAAGACAAGATGAAGAGAGACTTAAGACTTTGATTTGTATTTTCCTTGGATGTACAAATAAAGGCACACAAGATTAAAGCTAGATTTTTAATAAAGCCCTATAGTTATAGTACATGATGCAAAATTGCACTCGACTTTAGGAGCCTGGCCCACATCATAAACTTTATGGATGAGCAGTTAGTAATTGATTTGGCTCTCTATTGAAGACAAAGCCTGATTTCTCAGAAGCATCAGCATAAGCTGTAAAGGAACTTGCAGTTTATGGGAAAAACATGCATTGAAGAAGGATACCGATTTTACCATAAGTGATCTGCTACAGGAAGAAAGTTCTGCAAAGAAATATCCCCTCAATTCAATAAAAATATGAAGCATTTCTTCCTAGTAAGCCTGAACTTTTTTAGTTGGGATTACCCCATGCAATAATTATGGAAAGAATCACCCTTAAAAACTAACTGGTCTTACTAAGCATCACTAATGATTCATTTTAAAATCAGACACTTATATGCAAAGAGAACTTATCAAACAAATTCTGAATTTTGCAGCAAATTATTTTCCTTGCAGATGAGCATCCAGAATAATTTCAGTGTAAATGGGCATCCATAAAAAAGACTTCAAGCGTACAAAGCAAGAATTTATCCTTGTTTTTCATATTATTTCAAAAGTAATGATCTTAAGAACCTGGAATAGGATAAATTACCTAGTACTAACACTAGAAAATCTAGTTTTGTTTTGTTTAGTTAATGGTAGTAACATTGCTTTAAATGTGGATGCCAGTATTTTAATGATACATATCTTTGATATATATCAATAAAATATATTTACATTATAAATTTTATATTATAAGATTTATTTTAACAGTATTTTCAAAGAGCTTTAAATAATTTGAATAAAATGGGGTAAATCTAGTTCATCTGAAAATCTTGAGTTTTAGTGCTGTTCTGTTTGACATTTCTGTGTATCCTGAGATATTATGAAAAGATTTTAATATTCAGAATACGAAGAAGTAAATCATTAAGTATAATTTTTCTAGCATATGAATTCACTGTTCACTGGTGATGATACTTCATTGTTTTGCATCTGGTGTAGTCATTTAGAGATGTGCATAGTCAGTGCAAAACATTACAAAATTAGAATCACATTTTTCCAAATCCCTTTATGAAGGTGCTCAAAATGTAAGGCAGGAAACTGGAAAGTCACTTCCAGTGTCTTGTGGATCTCCTTTGGCTACTGGGCTAGATTCTAATTTTATTCAACTAAATTCTTCAGAACTGATCCTTTTTATTGTTAATTCACAGTCAAGGATGAGATATATGGACATGAACTCAGGAGTTCAGCCACGTACAGCATGGTTTCTTTGAACAAAATGTAACCAGTGGTAAACAGGGGCAGACTCTCAGTTATTCTCCATGGGGGGGTTTTTAGGCATTTGCTGTAATTCTTACAAGAAGAGTCTGCTCTGTGTGCTTTGCTGGACAGAATAGGCACAAAAATATTTTCAAACTAAATGCAGCTGGTTCTAATCCTCTGATAATTCAATCTACATGCATCCCTAGCTTTAACATGAACCAAGCCATCTGTAAAATGTTAGTTACATTAGAAGACACAAATCTAGTTTTTGACCAGATCCGAGCCAATCAATAAGTCTTTCTTTCTTTGATCTTCATGTTTTCTGGAATAATGGCAAGAAACCAAACCAAAGTCACTACAAAATCAATCCAAGCCTTAATACACTCTTAAAACTACTAGGAACAATTTTTGATGAGGGGCTTCACTGCTGGTGGAGTTTCTCTCCTTGAGACATGTATTCCAGTTGTGATTCAAATTTTTCTGCTGAAATGAGAGAATAAACTGTACTTGCAATCATATAGCAAGCAGTAGGAATCTTAAAAAGGTAATTTTCTTTTAAAATATATATATGGCCCTCCTTGGCTTATTTCAGATGAAATCCAGACCAATTTGTTTAAACAACCAGTAAAGACAATACAGAAACTAAATGCAGGAAGAATGCTGAGAAAAAATAAAACGCAGCCAATTCCAATTACACTGAAAGAATTTTATTCATATTGCATATTCACGTTACATTCAATAAGCACATTCATGTGTTTATTCCATACTCTCACACTCCAGCTATAATGTGGTTCCAGTGACATTTACAGATAACAATTTGTGTTTAAAAAGCCCAGGGTTGTTTTATTAAAAGACAATGAATTTGCAGGAGAAATTAGATTCTTTTTGTCAAAGTCCCTAATGCATCACGTAGTTTTCCTCCATTTGTGAGACACATGTTATTGAGCAGGATTTTCACTCCCCACATTTAAATAAGAGAGACATGGTGGAGTAGGAAAGAGCATAAAGCACTGCTGCTGGCAGTATTTTGGTTTTCCTTGGTGCAATTGTGCAAGCAAGGGACGGATGAAGAGAGTATGAAACTGGTGTCTGCCCTCCAACTCCTCTCTGGACCTTGAGGAAAGACAGTAACACTCAAAATGCTCTCAAGTAATTTCTTTTGGCTACCTACAAAGATGATTCAAATGCAGCTCTTCACTTTCTGCTGAAAACAGCATATTTTCAGCAGAATTCCTCCTATGTACATAAACCCGTAAGGCACACAAGTCAAGAAAAAGATTACTAACTTGATTCCATGTCTGCTAAGGACAGGCTGGTCTATCCCTCTAGTTGTGAAGTGTAATTAATAAGTTTTCCTCCACATTTTTTTCCTCCCTGTTCCTGCAGTCCTGTATTTTTCTTGACACCTTATTAGCTTGACAATACAGTTTTTGCAGTCCTCAAAATCAATCACTTTTTTTACTGATGTGGAACCAGCTAGAGTAATTTAATAGCTCTTCCAAACACCTGCCATCACAATCAAACTCCTGCTGCTTCATTTACCTGAAACCCTTATAGTCCATGTAGTGCTATTTCTATTTGAACTAGTAACTAAGGTGTACTACTGCCTGATGCTTTTTGCCTTTCCCACTCATCTGGTACCTTTACAGTCTCCTCTTAAAGCAGAGAACTGGATGCTCATTCCCCTCTTCCATGCTGGTGAAAGATTTGGGCAGACTCCATCGTTTCACCCACTCCCCTGGTGTGGTGTGCCATGGAAATGGTTTTTCCCAGTTCTATGGTCAGTGCAGGTAACTGGCACTCCCTGCTCTGAAGGCTGACATAGGTAGGGGGGGACGTGACAAAAAGAACATTCAGTGCTGATCTCCTGGGCTTCAGAACATAACGTGAAGTACAAAATACACCAGCAATCAAACTGAAATTAGAAAAATATGAGAGATTTGTAAATTCCACCATTCCTATGCTGCCACCTGTCCACTTCCAGCAAGATTCTGGTTTGATAGACTTTGTAGAAAGAGTAGATTTTGATCTTCAAAAACAGTAGATTTTGATCTTTAAAAACTAACAGCTGGAGCTGCTCACAATGGCTTTCCACATGAAGAAAATGCTGGTGACATCTCTGAATCCTTAAATTTGGCAGAGGAAAATAGTATGTATAGCCAATATAATCTGTTTGTTGCATCTTTTATTCAAAACGAAAATGTCATTCCGTGTCACGCATACTTCAACACAAGCATGCAGAAATACAGAATGAGAGAGGAAACCTTTAAAAGGCTTACACAGAAACAGAGAGCACTGGAACTTTGAGGTCACTGTGAAGCCATTAGAATTTTTAGTGTTTTAATTTGAAACAAAGAACCTTCAGAGTATCACAGATGTGAAGTGGGACTGGAACAGGCAGTCAACCTGGCAGGGCAGTCTGAGCCAAACAACCTCTTCTATCTCATGGTAGAAGGGAAGATTGTGGAAGGATTGGCAGAGTATAGAGGAAAAAAAAACCATTTAAAAACATTTAGAAATGTCTGATGAAGAGGACCGAGTTGGTTGTTCTGAAGTGTGGTAAAGAAGTATACAGAGCCTGAAACACCACTCATAATGTTGCAGGAATGGTTGAGACAATTTTTGCCAAATTTGACCCTGTACTGTCCCTGTTTCCCTCACCTACAAAGTCCTAAAGGAAACTTGCCCTTCATAGTTTAAGGTTTATTTCCTTAAAACATGTTATACCTCCGAAAATATGGAGCACAACCCAATGCCCATGTTGAGCTACCTGTGGAAATCCTACCTCCACTGGTTGCTGTTCAAAGGATGAATTAATGAATGAATGGAACTTTTGTCTTCAATGCCTGTCTCACAACTTCAACAATATTCGTTTTTGAATGGCATTTTTCTTCCTCTTACAAGAAGCATTGCCTTTGCCTGTGACACCATTTATGCATCACATGATGCTCAGGAAGCAATTCTCTCATATCTTGTCTCCAGCCTAAAACATTCTCTGTACACAGAGTAAACCCTGGGAGCTGTGGCCTATTAAGGATTTTGTCAAAGCACCATGTTTTTGAAGGACAAATGTCCTACTTCACCAATATTATATTTTAAACAAAACAAAACCCCAAGTTTTTCTGGGAACTCACCTTTGCCTCCAGCACCATTTCCCAAGCATTACAAACCACATAAAAGGACAAAGGATACTTCAGTGCCAGTCCAGAGAGACCTGAGCCAAGAAATGCCTTTCCAGGAGGAAGATCACAGACATTGAGATCACATGCCTGAAAGAAGGTAGATTTTTTTGCTTTCTTATGTTTTCAGAACCAATTTGATGAGCTCTTAGCCAAGAAATGATTCAAAGCCTACCCACCCAAGTGAAGATGGTAAACCTCAGATTTGGACGCACAGTCAGTGTTGCTGCCATCTGCTGTTTTCATGTGGAATGGAAAATTTCAATTTACTTTTTCCCCTACCACATTTTTTCAATTTTTAAATGCAGTCATAAAAGGAAGATTAGAGGGAGAGCTTTCTTTTTAACAAGTCTTGATTTAAAAATTCTCATTTACTTATTGACCAGATAAATTTTTCTTTTAGTTTTGCTGCCTATTTGGGGGCTGGGTTTGGGGGTTTTTGTCCTTTTTTTTTTAACATGAATTCCCATTTGGGATAAAGGAAAAGCTTCTTCACTTCTACAGAAAACCAAAGAAAGCAGATTAATAGGGAAATTATGTATTCATTTGGGTGTATTATATACTTTCTATGACTAAATTTTAATTGGATGACTTGCATAAATGGAATGTAAATTTGTCTACAGCACAGCATGGATTTGGTGCTTTAAAAGCCAAAGTTCAACCGCTGATTTCATTAATTAGGAACTATAATTAGTAAATGTGGGATAGGTAAAGGAAATGAAAACAAATGTGCTTCATTAACTGTTCTTCAGGCACAGGTAAATATGAGCTCATTCACTGCAACTGTGCACGGCATGCCTGAGACAGCCTTATTGGGAATAAAGTAATAACCTTTGACTACAGAATAGCTCACTCCCTGCTTACATTTGTTAGGGATCCATGACCAGGAACCACAGTGCAAGGCAGTGGTTTGAGCCTTTACAATTGTGCCTTTACAATTGTGACCCATAGAAAGATCAATTATCACTGTCCCTATTCCACTATGAGCCCGAATGACCTTGGAGGTCTTCTCAAAGCAGGAGATATTAAGATGAATGGTTTTGATGACCATTAAGAAGCCAAGATTAGAATTATATTTTCTTGATTAATTGTGCTGATAATAATATTATCAATTCACAAAGACACAATCAGTTGCCTCATTAGACTTTGCAAATGATACATGATTTCTGTATGACCCGTCTGAATGCTGTGTGTCCCTGAGCCTGGCAGAAGTTTCTTCCTTCAGCTACATCTTCTCCTGGGGCAGAAAAGTAAATGTTTGATACTGCAGATAGGAAAATAACAACAACCAAAAGCTCAGTTGTACATTGTTGGTATGCAGAGAACAGCCTTGCCCTCAAACCAAGTTATCTATAGGTAGCCATTACTGCAAAATTAATATTTTTTGGATGTAGTAGAGTTTCTTTGCACTTTATTTCAGTTTAGCCCATGCTAAATGTTTTTGGTCTTCACTCTCCAGCCTATGTCTTACACTGACACCCTTGTTGGGGCTCTCAGCCTGTAGAACAGAGGATGATCACTGTGCTGCTCACGGAACTAGGGTGCTACCATCATCCTTCCTAAAGGAAAGCATCACACACCTGTCCTGCTGGCTAATAACCAGAAGAGAGGATGGTGGATACACCTTAAAAAGGTAGAAATGGAAATGGGAAAGAATCCTGAGGGGACAAGGCCAAACTTAAGAGCTAAACCTACTGCTGAGTATGGCATAGCAGAAAGACAATACAAGATTCCTTAAACTGGGCAGAACAACAGGACAAAAGACAAACAAAACCTCCTAAACCATGTCTGTTCATTTTTTATTATGGGGTGGGCTGCAGCCTGCCAGCCTGTTTTAAAATCAACACTTCACAGCAAGAAACTACAGAGCAATGTATCACTTCTCTGCAGGCACTTCCTTCCCCTGACAAATGGTTCAGGCACAGTAATAGCTTAACCAGAACTGCACCGAGGGAGGAGGATCTGTAGGAAATAAATCTGTATTTATTTACAGACACATACCCAGGCACACAGCTTATTGTGCAGAGCAGCTTCTTATTGTGGAAAATGAGCTGCATAAAATGCAAAGCTACAGAAGATGTTTTAACACTCAGGGGAAAAAAATAAATTCCACATGTTACACTAATTTATTCTGTCCCCAAGGGGGATCTCCATAAACTTCTCAGTCACAAAAATCAGCTCCTCTTCCAGCAGTTTTAAGACTTACTAGTTAGCACTCTTTGTTAACATCACTAACCTACTAGCCTTACATTTTCCTAATTTTTCTAAGCAAGGAGAACAGAAAAGGGATTGTTTGAGAGATCATCATAGGGCTCCTGAGTGCAAGCTGAAGCACATTTTTTCCTGAGACAGAGAATAAACTGCACCCTAATGTAAATGGCTGATACAAAGCCAATACACCAATTTATGCCTCAGCTAAATCCTTAACTTAGCACTTATGTAAGACATTAGACTTTTATAGCACTTGGACCAAGGTAGGAATTCATGAGGAGCTCACTAATTTGAGAAAACAACTTGAGTGTGCTATTCTGTACGACAAACCAGACCACTTATCCAATTAGGGAGAGATGAAGGAAGATAAATTCTATTTTGCCAGCTTTCTGAAATGTTTTTCAGAGTTCCTCATTTAATACAAGCTTGATATAAAGCTGCAGAATAACATTTTTAAGCTTCTCTCTAGTTAAAATGCTAAGCCTTTCCCCTCATGAGTAAAAAAAAGTATTGTGCATGCAGGGTTTTAACTATCTCTGCTCAAATTCTGCCAATTTTTAAATGCTTAGGAATCACACTGAATCTGCTCATTCCCCACCAGGGCTGGTAAATGAATTAGCGCTAGAGCTCTGCTATTTTTCTCGTACTCAGTAGTCACATTTGTAGGAGACTATTATTTTTTGAAACACATTAATGTAATGATGGGAAATTTAGCATAAGCTAACAGAGATTTGTAGGTTCTACACCTGAACCAAAATGCACTTTTAATGAGCACCCCAGGAAATGATGCTGTCCTCGTGAAAGTGTAATTAATGGCTTGGAACTGAAATGTTGGGATAATAACACAAAGAAGCAACTTGTAAGACGGATTTTTCAGGATATGGATGCTTAGCATATCCTCAAAATAAAGCCATTTCTATTGTGAGAGTCTCCATTATGGACACTCTCACAAATCATTACTATCTTTTAAAAATGTTTGGCTTTTTTGACTGACAGTAAATTGTATTTGTCCTATTAAATGAAGACATCTCCGAACATTTGGAAACAACTTTGCACAATTGTGATGAAAATCTATTTGCAATAAAAAGAAAAACTAAATGTGCAGAAGTGAAACAAAGATCAGCTCTACATAGCTGCAAAAGTCAACCTCTATGAGATTTTATGTTATCAGCAAAGAAGCAGTAGCACTATAGAAATAAGACTATGATCCATTCTACTACTACAAAACCAAAATCTACCTAAACAGAACTTAGCCACTGGAAAGCCTTTGACAAACTCTAATAGTTTTGTTTTGGAGGACAATTTTTGTCCTTTTTAAGGGCAATGGGGGAAGACCAGGAGATGCTTAGGCATATGTTAACATCAGACCTGTAGGACTACTTTATAAAAATTGCAGGAAGCATGTACCCAGCAATATTGGAAAGACTTGGTTTCTTGAATGCATTCCACAGGAGCAGCTTGGTGTCTTTAACAAAATGAATGAGGATAGACACAGCAGTTAATTCATCCTCATTTTAAAAATCCTAGTTCATATTTTTGTAAAACACATAATTAGAAGCCTTACTGGCAGTTCTCTCAGTTCTCCTCAAGTTCCTGACAAGGCTCTTCCAGCCCATTCAGCGTTACAGATGCTGATTCATGCCCCCGGGTAATTTAGAGGCACTGAACCTTGGGCTGCTTCTTGGGGGAGGCAAAATCCCAGCCCAGAAAGAAAACCTCCAGAGATTCTGTGATGAAGGTTAGAAAAGTAACCTCTATAAATCAGGAAGAACTAATTTAATTTTCTTCTAGGTCAGGCATCAAGTCTTTTCCCTTACATCAGTGACCCCTGGGTACCTGAGACTCACTTGGGAGAATTAACAGTATCCCATGCCTTACGGCAAGCCAACAAAATTGATCTTCAAAACAAGGCATCCTAAAGAACCCACCTATCTGCAAAGGACACCATCTCAAAAGAGCATGGGGAGAAACTCTACACTGATTACAGCACCAGCTGTAGGGCACAGCTGGTTACAAACAGCATCACCTTTTCTTCTTTTCCTAGGTCTGCAGGTAGAACAGGAGAGAGGCAGGATCAGACTCTGGGAGCTGGATCAGACCAGGCTTTCTGACTTCCATCTGGGCTTTTGCTACTCACCCTGAAGAGGTGCACCAGAAAAACTGCAGGAGGAGAAGATGAGTCCTGTGGGAAGTACATTTCTCTTTCTAAACACTAAGATGAAATGGCTCAGGTTCAGACTCCCAACTTCATGTACAAGAATCTCAGTAATTTAATTTTCAGTTGTTAATAATTTTTATGTTTCCTCAGTGGAAAAATGCTTAAATGTAATTTACATTCATGCCACCAGAAGGTTATAAACAATTCCCAGGCTGAAGGCTGCCAAACTATGTCAATTCAAAAAACCAGCAAGACAGACATAGGTATTCTTGCAAGAAGTGCCGTTCACAAACCTGCAGTCCAAGGAAAACGTGCCACAGAAATGAAACAATGGGGAAAAAGCAGCCTATTTCCTTCAAGGGCTGTGTAAATATCTCTGGAATGTGTGTATTTCAGGGTGACCTCCTTCTGGGGTTTGAATTTTCCATAACTTCCCTGTGGTAAGAGGGAGACTCGCTGTGCACGTCCAGGTCCCCAGCCAGGGTCTGTCAGCCCTGCCTGCTGCAGCCAGCAACACCCAGCTGATTTAGCGCAGCTGGGGCACGGCCTCATTGCTCACCAGCTATTCTGAGAAGCAGAGCTCAGGCCCTGCCTGTCCCAGCACTGGTCCAGCTGCCTCCTGAACCAGCAGGAGTCAGAGGGGTTGGGCTGCAATGCAGGGGGAGGCAGAGCGCAGAAAAGAATTTAGATCTCCCAAACTGTGAACCTGTCAAACTGATGGAAAAGTCCTGCTCTGTGGTATCACACTCATCTTTCTCAATTTGCTATCTGTTGTGGTGTGTTGGTATGTTCTGTTTCTTCCCCCCCTTTGTTACGATGGTTCTGTCCTCCCAGTTTTCCCCACCCTAGTTTCTGTCTATTACTTAGTTGCTATGGTTGCCCCCATGTCATGTAATTTCCCCACCCTGTATCTCCTAATATGTATTATTTTCCCTCCTCCCTGGGCCCAGTCAATCACTCCCCACCACTCCCAGTCTTCCAGAATGTTCCTCTCAGTGGGAGTAGTGATTGGCTGAGGTCCCGGGGCCCCTCCTTTATAATGTATCGATTAGTTCTCCCTTACAGTCTATTATGTTAAGCACGTCCCCTGACTTCCCCTGATTGGTTTTTTGTAAATCCCACCTCCAGTTACCACCTCCCTTTATAATCCCATGCCCAACTTTTTTTCTCTGGCGCGGTCACTCCCTGCTGGTCGCCCCCCGGGACATTAAACTCGTTTGACCCCAGAGAGTGTCCGGCTCTTTTCTGCTCCGCCCTATTCAGCAGCTCTACCCCGAGACCTCGTCCTGCAGGCACAGCCCAAGGCTATTACTGCCGAGGAGTGCTTGAAGCTGCCAGCCCTGGGGCCTTGCCACCGGGGCTGACACCCCCTGCTGCAGTGGGACTGTTGGCCACCTTCTCAGCTAGCCAGGTCACAGGGTCTCCGGCCAGTCATCGCTGCAGATTGGCGCCCAACGTGGGGCCCTTGCTCGGACCCCGTGGACGAGGTCATCGGACCTCTGGACACTAATCTACCACCGGTCGCAGCAGGCTCCATTATAGGAGCAGCGCTCCCGGTGGACCCGGAGCTACAACTCCTCTCACCCAAGGAGAGCTCCGAGGGCGGAGTTCTGCCTCTACCGGATCTTCTTTTCGCCGTTCGTCTGATTGGTAAGCCCCTGCCTTGGGGGTCTTCCCTCCCACCTTTTTAATCTTCCCGGGACCTGAGCCCTGCTTTGGGGACAGCTCCCAACCCCTCTTTTCCTTCACTTTCCTGCTGTCTTGCTGTTGGGGGCTCATGCCTGCTCTGGGACCGGTCTTCTAGGCAAGCGGCAGCGTGGGAGCGGGCGGACGGGCAGTTCTTGTTTTAGTTGTTTTTTTTACTTCGGTTTAGGCAGTCAGTGTCATCAGAGGAGTGCTCTTTTCTTTACTTTCTCTGTCGTTTTCTTTTAATTTACGCGATGGGTGCGCGTCAGAGCTCCCCTCTAAAAAGAGCCTTTCACCAGGTTAGAAGTTTGTTGCTTGGGGGAGGTTTAGATCCCCCGAAGGTTGCTTTAAAGAGTTTAGTAAAGTGGATTTTTTCTCAGTTCCCCAACACTACCCCAGAGCAAATTAGAGACCCTCTCTATTGGAAAGCTGTTTTAGCAAAATTAGATCAAGAGGTCAGCTCTGGGGAGGCAAAGCTTTACCCGGCCGCTTACTGGGCGGGTAAAGTTTTGCAATTGTTGTCTCAGCAGAGGGAACTGCGAAAAAATTCATCAGTGTCGCGGTTGAATCCCAGTTCCCCCGGTTCTGTTGTCCCTACCCCGTCTACCTCACCCCGTGTCCCTCGGTCGGAGCCCTTGAGGGGGGTCCTCAAGGCCAACCCACAGCAGAGGCTCCATCTTCCCTCTGCCCCCTCTCGATCGGTCCGACCTGGCCCTCCAAAAGGAGGACTCCGAGGAGATCCTGGCCAGACTCCTCGGAGCAGGTTTTCCTACCCCTTTTCCCAACCTCCCCAGTACCCGGTTGACATTCCCAAGAGTGTTCTGTTTAATGTCCCCCCGGTTAATGTCCCACCGCCTCCACAAGATGGCTCCTATGGAGCCCAAGATGGGGGCGGCCACGTGCATTTTCCCGCCGATTTTTCTTCTCCTTCCCATAATCCCTTCACCCCTCAGTCAAATCCTTTCCTATCCCAAGATCCACCCTTTCCTCCCCTGCCTCCACCCTCTGTTCCTCCCTGCGCTCCACCCCTCAATAGCTCCTCCTTCACCCTGCCTCCTGTCTCCGCCCCGCCTCCGGACTCCACTTTGGAGGCGGAGAAAACCCAGCTGCCACCTCCAGTTCCACCATGCCCATCAGCTGGCCCCTCCCAGATGCCAGGCCCCGCCTCTGCCTCCCTCCTTTCCGGTTCCCACGCCTTCCCTTCCGGTTCCCACGCTTTGTGTTCCGGGGGGGGGGGTGTGGGTAACTGGAAGCCAGGGCGAGCCCCTGTTTTTGAAGCTGCCCCGGTTACCTACCGCCTGAGCGGGGAGGGGAGCTCCCAGGCTCAGTGGGTGCCAATTGCACAAGATCGGATCAAAGATCTGTGCAAGGCCCAGAGAGAGTACTCCCGGGAATCGGAGTATTTCCGGGGACTTCTCTGTTCGGCCCTTGCACCGGGAGATCTGATCCCTGCTGACCTGAGAGCTCTCTTTTCCAGCCTTTTAGGACCTATGGAGTTTAGGGCCTGGGCGGTAGAGTGGGGGAGGGAAGTCGCGGAAGTTCTCCCAGCTCTCTGGGAGAACCAAGCGACTGCACATGACGCAGATGGCCAACTGATATCCACGAATCATCTGGTGGGTACAGGGGCATGGGCCAGTGGGGCGATTCAGGCGCGGGTGCTCTTCCCGACGCAGATCACCGAGTCCTGTCGGGCTGCAGAGAGGGCCTTTTTCAAGCTCCCAGCGGTCTTCTCTCAGCAAGACGAGGAAGAGCCCCAGCAGGGGCCACACGAGTCCTATTTACGTTTTTTAGAAAGGCTTTACAGATACGTGGAGACTCAAGCTTCCGAGGAGGGAGAAAGAGAAAACCTGTTGCGGCGGATGGCGTTCAAGAACGCAAACTCTGAATGCCGGAGAGCCATCCGAATCCTCCCCCGTAGTCCACGACCTACCATCGAGCAAATGATGGAGGTCGTGGCACGAGAAGTCCCACTGCCAGGAGCGCCTGACTCCAAGCTGAAGAACAAGAGGAACTCAGTGGCGTTCGCGTCGACCTCCAGCGCCGATGAGGAGGATTACAGCGCGGCAGCAGCTGGAACGTCTACCCCAGGAGCTGCAAGGAGACATCCAGAGACCCACCCGTGTCATCTATGTGGAAAAACGGGGCACTGGATGCCTGACTGCCCACTGCGGCAAGAATTTTTAACATTTAAAAGGAAGGAGTGTCCTGCTGGGAAGCAGGAAGTAAAACAACAAAAAAACTAGAAAGCGAGCGCAGCCCCTCCCTGCGCCATGATACAAATAAGGCGGGCAAGGTTGCACCAGGCAGGGAGGAGGGAACAGGGAGAAGCCCGCCACATGCCTCTACTGGACTTGACTTTTCCTTACCGGACTTGACTTACTGTACCTGTTGGCTTCAGCCTCAACCTGCTTTAACCACCACCTCTTCGTTTTCTCCCTTTAGGCTGCAGCTGACCCGCGAAATACATCTCCCGGACACTGATTTCCACCTGGTGACTGCCGACATTCAACATCCCGGCAGCTGGAGGAGACTTGGACGTAGCAGGTGGATCATTGTTGGGGACACCAAACACACACCATTCAATCTTCACATAGTCCCGGGGTTAGTAACAACTGACCGGGACAGATTTGCATTAGGGCTGTACTGCGTCCAGCCCCCGCTTTCTCTCCCCAAGGGCCAAATCATCGCCCAAGCCATTCCAGTGCCGGAGGAGGTACAGGATTCCCAGTCATCTAAGGGGTCCTCACCTCCAACGGTTGCTTGGGCCCAAGTTGTGGGAAGAGAAAAGCCCAGGCTGACATGTCAACTGTCCCTGGGTTCAGACCGTAAAATCGTGCGGGGGTTACTGGACACAGGGGCAGATGTGACGATCATTCCCTCTAGGGATTGGCCGTCACATTGGGATTTGCAAAACGCAGCCGGACACATACAAGGTGTAGGGGGTCTAAAATTGGCGAAGCAGTCAAAGAGCATTGTACAAATTACGGGGCCAGATGGGCAATTGGCTTCTGTACGCCCATTTGTTTTAGATTACACCGAGCCCCTGTGGGGAAGGGACCTGCTAGCCCAATGGGGAGCCAGAATTGACCTCCCAAAGGCTCCCCAGGTTTTTCGGGCAGTGGCCACTGAGGAGCGCCCTACCTGGAAGCTGGACTGGCGATCAGATGAGCCAGTACAGGTAGTGCAGTGGCCACTTAATAAACAAAAATTGAAGGCGCTCAATGAGCTCGTTCAGGAGCAGCTGCTCAAAGGCAACCTGGTGGAGACCATGTCACCTTGGAACTCCCCAGTGTTTGTTATCAAAAAACCTAATAAAGACAAGTGGCGGCTCCTGACTGATCTCCGCCAAATTAATGAACAAATAATTGACATGGGTCCCCTCCAACCAGGGATGCCATCCCCTACAATGCTCCCCCAAAATTGGAATTTGGCTATAATCGACATAAAAGATTGTTTTTTCCAAATTCCTCTGCATCCTGATGATGCCCCGCGTTTTGCGTTCACGGTTCCCTCCATCAACCGTGAGTCCCCGGCCAAGCGCTATCACTGGAGAGTTCTTCCGCAAGGATTAAAGAATAGTCCTGTGATCTGCCAGTGGTATGTTGCTTCGCTGCTGTCTCCTGTCCGTACAGCCCTCGGGGATGTCGTCCTGTTACATCACTATATGGATGACATCCTCATCTGTGCCCCAACAGATGATCTACTTGCCCATGCGCTTGACCTGACAACCAGTGCGTTGGTTGCTGCAGGGTTCGAGCTCCAAGCAGAAAAAATTCAAAGGATGCCACCTTGGAGGTACCTGGGCCTTGAAATCACCAAGCGGACCATTGTTCCGCAGAAATTGGCCATCCGGACGAAAGTCCAGACCCTAGCGGATGTTCACCAACTGTGTGGGTCTTTAAATTGGGTGAGACCCTGGTTAGGTATACCAACAGAAGACCTAGCCCCCCTTTTCAATTTATTGAAAGGGGGAGAGGAGCTGAGTTCTCCTAGGGAACTCACCCCAGAGGCTCAGGTAGCCCTGGAGAAGGTTCAGAAAATCATTTCGGCCAGGCAGGCCCACCGCTACCATCCGGGCCTGCCATTTAAATTCATTATTCTGGGGAAGCTGCCACATCTTCACGGCTTGATCCATCAGTGGGACAAGAGTTTAAAGGACCAGGGTCTGGGCGACCCCCTCTTAATCATAGAGTGGGTGTTCCTCAGCCACCACAGGTCCAAAAGGATGACAAGGCCACAAGAGCTGATGGCCGAACTGATCCGAAAGGCAAGATCTCGGATCAGGGAGCTGGCAGGCTGTGATTTTGCATGCATTCACCTTCCAATTCAATTGGTTTCGGGCCAACTCAAATTAAAGACCTTTAATGAACTGCTGGAAACCAATGAAATGCTTCAATTCGCATTAGACAGCTACACTGGCCGCGTTGCGGTCGATCGGCCGGCCCATAAACTTTTTAATTCGGAGTTTAAATTATCAATCAAGGGAATTCAGAGTAAGAAGCCTCTAGATGCTCTGACAATATTTACCGACGCGTCCGGGGCATCCCACAAGTCTGTAATGACTTGGAGGGATCCTCAGACTCAGCGGTGGAAGGCTGATGTTGCCATTGTGGAGGCCTCTCCACAAGTAGCTGAATTAGACGCAGTCGTCCGAGCATTTGAGAGGTTTCCTGGTCCCTTCAATTTGGTCACAGATTCCGCATATGTGGCTGGTGTAGTATCTAGAGCGGAATCAGCAGTTCTGCAGGAGGTCTCTAACCAAAAATTGTTTAATTTGCTCTCAAAACTCGTAGAATTAGTCTCCCACCGAGAGCATCCGTATTTTATAATGCATGTAAGATCACACACTGATCTGCCAGGGTTCATCGCTGAGGGCAACCGTCGGGCTGATTCTTTGGCTGCGGCTGCTGTCACGGTGGGCCCGCTCCCAGATGTGTTTGGCCAGGCTAAGATCAGCCATCAGCTCTTTCACCAAAATGCACCAGGCCTGGTCAGGCAATTCCATCTCACGCAGGATCAGGCCAAGGCGATTGTGGCCACATGTCCCCAATGCCAAGCCCATCAAATGCCTACCATCGCAGCTGGGGCAAACCCCAGGGGCTTGGCGAGCTGTGAAGTGTGGCAGATGGACGTGACACACATCCCATCCTTTGGGAGGTTGTGTTACGTCCATGTCTCCATCGATACCTTCTCAGGAGCTATCTTTGCCTCTGCCCACACAGGTGAGAGGGCGGCGGATGTCCAGAAGCACTTGCTTCTGGCATTCGCTGTCCTGGGCATCCCTAGGGCTTTAAAAACTGACAACGGCCCAGCGTATACCTCCAAGGAGCTGCGGAGCTTCCTGCAACAATGGGGAATAGAGCATAAGACCGGCATCCCCTATTCCCCGACAGGCCAAGCCATGGTGGAGAGGGCCCACCAGAGCCTGAAAAGGATCTTGGAGAAACAACGTGCGGCAGTGAAGGTGGAGACCCCCCACGTCCGGTTGTCGAGAGCTTTGTACACCTTAAACTTCCTAAACTGTTCTTTTGACAACCTGAATCCTCCAGTTGTCCGGCACTTCGGCAGTCACCAACAGCTGCAGCCGAAGGCCAGGCCTCCGGTTCTGATAAGGGATCCAGAGACCTGGCGGATGGAAGGGCCATATGACCTGGTTACCTGGGGGAGGGGATACGCTTGCGTGTCCACTCCCTCAGGGCCGAAATGGATACCATCAAAATGGGTCAAGCCCTTCCTCCCCAAGCAGGCAAAAACATCCGAGACTGTGCCACAGGTGCAGGAGGCATGTTGGCGGCGGAGGAGGAAACCTCTCACTTTCTCTCACCTTTATTTTCTCCACAGGTTCCCTCCGACCGGGTCCCCTTCCTCTCCACCATTGATTCGCGCCCCTTTTCGAGTCGTTCTTGATTCCCGACCTTCCTCCCCTGTCTCAGATTCTTCCCCCGAACTTAATTTACTTTTTGAGACAGAACCATCTCTTTAAGAAAATATTTAAGTTATAACCATGCTTGTTTTGTTTTTTCAGTTTGTCTCCCTTTGCCTGGCCCACACCACGCCAGAATGGCCCAGCTCAGCCCTCAACTGTGGCAGCGCCCAAGCGCTCCTTTACATCTCCTGATTTTCTGCCTCCTCCTTCCACCCTGGGCAGCGTGGATCGTCCCTCAGCCAAAGGTGAATGTCTGGCGTACCTTGGCTCAGGCGTTAGGGCAAGATCATATCTGCCTCGACGCAGCATCAGCAGAGGACCCGATGTCGTCGTGCCTTGTGGGGATCCCTTTCTCTCCAGGTGAATTCCCCTCCGCTTTTCAGTCAGCCCTTTCCCCGATTTTGGCACGGAGTCTTACTATCCTTCCTAGTTTTGATTCCAGCAACGCTTGGAGAGACGGAGTGGTAAAGCTGGATCCTTTGCCCTCCGAGCCCACTGAACTCCACCTGCTCGGTTCCGCCAATTCCTCTATTTGTTTTCAATTTGAGTATACTTTTTCCTCTATTGAGAAGGGCAGTGAGGTGGTGCAACAGAATAAAGCTGAATATCAAGCCTACCAGTGGTGCAAGGCCATTTTAAAGATCAGCGGCCCCACCACCACGGGCCGCACCCCATACGCCCTTCCCAGGGGAGCATTCTTAATTTGTGGCGACCGAGCGTGGGCAGGCATCCCCTCTGGTCTGATCGGAGGGCCGTGCACATTAGGCAAGCTGACGCTGTTTACCCCCAACATGACTCAAATTGTGAATTGGAAGAAGACTAACATCACAGCAGAATTGGCCAGGTCCAAAAGAGATCTTAAAGATCTCCCAGAAGACTGTGATGATGAAATTACACATTGGTCCCATTCCAAAACCGTCGCTTTTACCATTCTGTTGCCGTGGGTATCAGTGGCGAAGTCTCTAGGTGAATTGGGCCGCCTAGAGTGTTGGGTGGTTAAGCAAGCCAATTTGACTTCGGCTGCTATATACGACCTCCTCACAGACGAGGAAATAACAAGGAAGGCGACACTCCAGAACAGGGCAGCAATAGATTTCCTATTGCTGCTCCATCATCATCAATGTGAGGAGTTTGAGGGCCTCTGCTGCATGAATTTGTCATCAAGAGCTGAGAACATCAGACACACCATCCTGAAGATGAAAGACCAAGTCCATCAGATGGAGCAAGAAACATCAGATTGGCTGAGGGACATTTTTAAGGGCTGGGGCTTGGGCAGTTGGGCCAGTTCTGTTCTAGAATCGGTTATGAAAGTTGTTTTAGTTTTATTTTTACTTTTGATTTGCTTTTCGCTGGTCCGTGGGCTGGTCCAAAGACTCGTTAATAAGATCACAGCTCCAAGTGTCAACCAGGTGGTAGCGGGAGAATCTGCAGAGGGAGACACCTATCCTTCGGAGGCAGAGGAAACCGCAGATGAAGAAGAGCTCGCTGCGCCTCCCTTATACCACCAGGAGCTGTGTTTCGAAGAAGAAGACGCCTGGACTGATCAGCCCCGGAATCCAGCCTTTTGAACCTTTTAGTACAGATTTTTCCGTTCTTTTCAATTTTATTTAACAAAAAACGGGGAGATGTTGTGGTGTGTTGGTATGTTCTGTTTCTTCCCCCCCTTTGTTACGATGGTTCTGTCCTCCCAGTTTTCCCCACCCTAGTTTCTGTCTATTACTTAGTTGCTATGGTTGCCCCCATGTCATGTAATTTCCCCACCCTGTATCTCCTAATATGTATTATTTTCCCTCCTCCCTGGGCCCAGTCAATCACTCCCCACCACTCCCAGTCTTCCAGAATGTTCCTCTCAGTGGGAGTAGTGATTGGCTGAGGTCCCGGGGCCCCTCCTTTATAATGTATCGATTAGTTCTCCCTTACAGTCTATTATGTTAAGCACGTCCCCTGACTTCCCCTGATTGGTTTTTTGTAAATCCCACCTCCAGTTACCACCTCCCTTTATAATCCCATGCCCAACTTTTTTTCTCTGGCGCGGTCACTCCCTGCTGGTCGCCCCCCGGGACATTAAACTCGTTTGACCCCAGAGAGTGTCCGGCTCTTTTCTGCTCCGCCCTATTCAGCAGCTCTACCCCGAGACCTCGTCCTGCAGGCACAGCCCAAGGCTATTACTGCCGAGGAGTGCTTGAAGCTGCCAGCCCTGGGGCCTTGCCACCGGGGCTGACACCCCCTGCTGCAGTGGGACTGTTGGCCACCTTCTCAGCTAGCCAGGTCACAGGGTCTCCGGCCAGTCATCGCTGCAGCTATCTATATGTGCAATAAAGTGCTGGATGTTTAGCTCATTTGAAAGTTGAGATATTCCAAGTTTACTCCAATCTTGAATAGCATTATCTTTCTTTGCATCAAAACATAAACCAGAGGGAGACAATAACTAAGCTTGTTAAAATTTTGTAACAACTCTCTGGGTCATGTTTTTGAATCACTATCAACAAAGAAACAGAAGTTAAACCCCTTAAAGCACTACACAATTCTTCCCTCCTCCAAGTCAAACATTAATAGTATTCTTACCTCTAGTATAAACTAGAGGTAAGAAATCACCTTTTCCTTAGGGTTTGCACCTGGAACAGTCATAGTGTTAATCAGTTTACAGCTATGTTAAATAATTTCCAGTACCTGTCTGAAATAGACACAAATAAGATAATTTTTTTTTCTGTAAGTTCTTGCACCCATCAGCCAATTACAATTGTTAAAGATTACATACACATGGGCCATATATGTATTTACTACAGATTATTTTTCTGAAGTTCTGCCTGTGTATTATTTATACTGCAATTCCATCTGTTGTGTACACCACAAAGACAATCAATAAATAAATGCTTCAGTCAAAACCCCACTTAAATTTACATATAGAACTTGGCTTGGACTGAAGAATTTAACAGAGGAATTTAAAAGCTGAAGTTTGCCATATTTTGTTAAGTTCTGCATAGTGTTTGCTCTTCAGAAATTCCTATATCAAATCACATAGAAGTAAATTTCCTTTCCAAAAGTCTCAGTTTTGTTCAGTTCCTTAACTCTGCAGCTTTACCTTTAAAATACTGGAGCCAAATCTTGGGCTTTCAACAGTACTCCAGTACCATACTCATGTTCAATATAAGATTATGGAGAACTGGTTTCCTTTGCAGCTCCTTAAGCTTTTTGTATACTTTCATGCAAGCTCTGCACAAGCCAGCTAATCAAAGCTATTCCTTCATGCTCCTAACCAATTTCAGTAGGGATTAAACATCTAGACAAGGATCTGTGACGCCATCTTCACTTCTGAACCTCAGTTTCCAGTCTACAAAATAGAGACAATGCTCACAAATGTAAGGATATTTGCAATACCTCACTCATGGATGTATCTGAAGGATGGTTTTGAAGAGCTGAAGAAGGCAGCTGGGCTTGCTTTTTGTTTGGTTGGGGTTTTTAGTTTAACAAAGCAGCACATCTGATGCACACAAGTCCCACCTGAAGAATTTGCATAAGGCTCTGTCTCTGGGAAAGGGACTTTTTTCCTGAAGAAAATTGTGCACAGGTTCTGAATTCCCAGGGCACTTTTCCTTTCCTAGCTTGAGGAGATTTCTCTCTGTGTTCTCCCAATGCTCTGAGCATCTTGGAAACCTGCCCTGAGGCAAGCAATAAATGGGGGGTGGGGAGATAGGACTGGAGCTGTAGTGCCTGGCTCTTCTTGCCTTTGTTTGTAAAATGAAGCATTGTAAAGGGAATTTTGACTGGACTATACTGACTGCAGGGCCCATTTCTCATAGCTAGAAGCCCATGAAAATAGCCTGTATAGAGCCATCCTACAACACACTCCAAGTGCAGGTAAGGAACTCTAATACCTGGTAGTAATTAAGACCAGACCTTGGCAGCTAATGGTGGCTCATTTATAGCAGATCGAACACAGGGCATCTTTTCTGACAAGACTACAGGATGTGTGATGATGGATTATTAATGTAGTTGGCTGGCAGCTGCACTCAAATTCATTGCTGTGGCAGCTGCTCAGTAAAATTTGCTCGAAAATCCAGTGGAGATTAGGTTTTGATGAAAAATTTCAAGGCGCTTTTCCCTAATGTGAGCAAGCACAGAGCTCCCGGGTTTATTGAATATTGCAGATCAGCAAGATAGCGATGCTTTTGCCTAAGTGGATGGAAAGTGTTGGGAAATGTGGGCTGCTCCAGCCGGTCTGCGCTGCTCTCCAGCTCCGAGTGCTCCCCAGTCCTGTTGAACAGCATCCACAGGCTGTCATTAGCGGGCCCAGCTGCAGATGCCAGGGCCGTGCTCGGGAGGCAATTACCCACGCCTCTGTGGAACGGCGGCACTCGCCCGGAGTGCGTTACAGCGAAATACTTATGGCAAAACAGGATGTTGCGAGGGGCAAGGAGCTTTTCCTGGCCAAGGAGAAAGTGCGTCATGTAACTCGATGATGTTGCTTAACACACGAAATCGCCCTGGTTGTGCGATTAGATAGTACGTAGCATGGTTGACTCGAATTTCTGGTCCTACTTTCTCTTTTCCCCCGACATCAAGCACATGGCTGGAAGCTGCAGGGGACGGTCAGGAACCCCGGCTGACCGGGAGCAGCGGGAGTGACTGCTTATGCAGCCCGAGCTATAAGAAATTCAAGGGTAAAGAAATGACAGTTACTCTGGCTTAACATCAGTGAGCAAAAACTTCCCTCAGCTAGCTAAACGAAGGTTTTGAGATTCACCTAACAAGATCTGTTGTGACTGCTGGCGTGGTTACATTAAGTAGCCCAATTAACCCACCCACAGTCCTTCCGACAGCACAAGCTTCTGAAAGTAAAGCGAGTGCTGCTCCCGGCTGACCCACGCCGGGGAAGCTGCGCTGGCCCCGGCGCTGCCGCTCCCCGGCCACAGCTCAGCCCGTCCCGTCCGGTCCCAGCCCGTATCATCCCAGCCCGTCCCGTCCCGTCCCGTCCGGTCCGGTCCGCCCCGCGCAGCCCCGCGCCCGCAGCTCTCGCGGGAGCCGGCCTGAGGCGCGGAGCGCTGCCCGCCGGCGGCTGCGGGGCCGGCCCGCCCGCAGGGGAAGCGGCGGCTGCCAGGGCGGGCGGAGTCGGAAGAACGACAGCACGGGGCGCTGGGGCGGCGCTGCTGGCGGGGGCGGGAGCAGCTCGGCACTCGCCGCCGTGCTGGGGTCGCGGCGCAGACACGGAGCCGGGCAGCGCCGGCCCCGCAGCAGCAGCAGGAGCAGCAGCGGCAGGAGGAGGAGGAGCCGCCGGAGCCGCCTCCCGCCGCCGAGCGCGGGCAGCCGCCGGAGCCGCTGCCCCGGGCGGCTTGCGAGCGCCGGGCTGCGGCGCCGCCGCTGCCTGCCGCCGCTCCGCGGGTGAATGAACCTGTCCCGGCCGAGCACGACGGCGGCTTCGCCTCGGGGTCCGGCAGCAGCCTCCCTCCGCGCAAGATGGACGGTTTCGCCGGGAGTTTGGGTGAGTGGCGGCGGGACGGGACGGGACGAGGCGCGGGCAGCCCGAGCGCGGCGGGGCCCGGGGCGCGCACCTGCGGCCGCCGGGGATGCCGGAGCCGCGGGCTGCCACTGCCCGGGGCCGGCCGGGCCGGTGCTTGCGAACACCGCCCGCGGCGGGAGGGGAGGGGATGCCAGCGCGAAATCTGGTCAGCTTCAAACCATCTGTTGCGAGAGCTCCGGCTGCACTTGCCTTCTTTGTTCTTCCCTCGCCGTGGGTCTGCGCTCCCCCAGAACTAGTTGCTTGCCTTTGGGCTGATGGTTTGGCTTAGGTTGTTTGGGGTTTTTAAAAATGTTGTTTTGAGTTCTGGCTCTCCCTTTTGCTGCGGAGTGGGAGGGACGCCGTCGGTCCGGGCGCGGCGGGCCCGGTGTCGCGCCGGGAGCCGCGGGCAGCTCTGCCCTGTCCCGGCTCGGAGCGGCTCCGAGGGAGCGCAGCACCCCTGGAAACTTGGGGGCGCTGGCGGCATCCGCGGGAATGGTAGCGGGGCAGTTCCCGGTGTGCGAGCATCGTCCGTGCGCCCGAGGGAGCCGAGCTCCTGGCTGCCAGGGCGGCAGGTTCCTCTGCCGGAGCCGTGGCGTGAGCGAAAACATTTACTGCTTGCTCGTGTAAGTGCTGCCAGAAAACTGATAGGCTGCACTGCTTTCAGTATTATGAAGGCTGCGGCAAATTCCCACCAGCTTATTGAAGCAAAAATCAGCCTAGTCTTTTACTTTTTCGGGGGACAGATTGCGTGTGCTACCAGGTGTTGCTGATTACACGTGTGAACTGAATATACATTCAAATGTTAGAGTTGTAAACCATGTAAGTTTCCATTTCTGCAAATTATAAGACCATCGGCTTTGCGGTGCTGCCTACCTGCTGCTCTCACCGTATTCACTGCCGCTGCATCTATTGCAGGCGTTTCGTAATCAAACTCACTCCATCTCTTGTAGAATAATAAATCTGTGCCTCTTAAAAATAAGATTAATTTATTTTTACGTCACTCCCGTAAAATCTGCAGTAACAGTGAATAGTTCTCAATTTTCTGGAAAAATTGACTCATTTAAATACTTCTGAGTGTGATCCCAACCTTTCAGGTTTTTGAAATGTCAACTCCAGCATTTTGGGCATCTCTCCAACCCAAACTGGTGCACCATAATTAACAGTATGCTTTGGTAGCTTGGCTCTTGGCCAGGTATACTGTCCTTGCTCAAGTGACTGCCATGGCCATTTCAGATCTGGGGATCAGGAAGCGACACATGGAGGAATTGTGCGGGTTCTGTTCCCAGTTTTCCGAGGGAAGATTGTGCCTGTGGGTGACATATGCAAATGTGCCGTGGTTAATATTTATGAACCTCTTAACCCAGCAGAACTGATCACCATATCAAAGCGCACCGATATTGCTTTTAACTCGTGCACTATTGGTCCCGAGAGAGGTCGATATTTAGAAATAACTGGCTTTTGTTGGAAGTAGGAAAAGCTCAATTACTGTGAAATAATAAAGCGTTGCTTTCTTGCGCAGGGAGGTTCTCAGTGAGCAGCGCCGTGGGACCGTCGGGTGGCCCAGCACCTTGTGCTGGAGCCGTGATGCGCTCCTTGGGGCATCCCATGTGCCTTATTAAGGAGGGGCTCCATCTGGACCTTTAATTTGTTTCACTGTTTGTTCAGGAAGGCGCTGTGATTTTATGTGAATTTAATGAGGATTAAGCTCAGCTCAGCCTTTTAAAATGGGTATTATGATATTCACTGCTAGTTGGCCTTTGATTTTGCTTTTGTGGCAAGCACTGATGCGCAGAGGTTTTCTGGACTTGGGCTAAGGGGAGGGCATTCCCAGAATCTTTTGCTTTGAAGTATGAAACTTTTCGTGACTTTTTTGTTTCCAGGTTTGAATCATGCTGCTAAGTCCTCTTCTGTATTTATAATCACTTGTTGGCTGTTCTAGCTGCTAATGAGCACATAGAGTTCACAAAGATGTGTGAATTGTTCTGAGACCTTTTTTTTTTTAAACGTCTCTAATTAAAATCTAATGGCTTGGATTTAATTAGCTGTCCGCTAAATGTCTTTTAGGAAGGCCATAAATTAAATAATTTAGAACGAAATGTAAAAATTAATTAAAATTATTGTTGGCAAAACTGTGCTGTCTATGTATGTGCATGCTCAACCAGTCAAGCAAGCTTATTAGAGAGCGAGTTGTCCTTTTAATGCCTCTTGTCATTATCTGGAAGGCAAAATGTTATTACAGATTGTGCCCTCTAGCAGAGGCAGAAATACCTTCTTGCATGTCTCCTGCAGTTGAAAATACTTTACGCAGCTGTTTTCTTTTGGCTTCCACATTGAAATTTTTATGAGAATAAACAGATGAAAGAAACCATTTCATATGTAATTTAGAAAATTGTTTTGGTTATTGGCTTAGTAAGTGCTTATGTAGCACTCTACTTACGAGTATACAATTACTGTATACAGTAAAAAAATAAATCTATATGCTATGAGTTAACTTGCACAGTTGAAATAAGTATTGATTATTTTGATAAAGCACTGAGTTATTTCCCGTTTGCTGTGACTTCAGTACATTTAGAATATCACAGTGCTTATTGAATCCCATGCATTATCTCAAGTAGGACAGTTGTATCTCACATTTGGCATTACCAGTGTGATGGTTGTCAGAGGTCTCAATGGATTCTGGCCATCTGCTTTTCAGATGCATCCCTCCAAGTCAGAGAATGTGCTCCTGAATGGGAACAAGGAGTCTGTGAGCCTGGGCTGGGCGCCTGGGCTCTGCCTGGTGCCCTGGCTGAGGCAGGAGCACAGCATGGGCGTCTGGCTCTGGTGCTGCGAGTTCCCCTGCCTCTCAGGGTCCTCATCGAAACAGATCTGCATCAGGGCACAGGAAGCACTGCTCATTCTGCCAGAGGAGTCAAGCAGAGAGTTCTAGCACAAGGGAAAAAAAAGGCAAATAGAAAAGCCCCTGTGGGAAATAGTGCAGCTAAGGCTGTCAATGAGTGTTGTCCTGCTTCATCCCTGGCTCCCGTTCGTTCTGCCCTGCTGCCCTGAGTCTCTTCCACTCTCCCACTGGTGCCTGCGAGCCCCCGGGTGAGCTGGTTCACACCTGCCCATCAGAGGGCTGCAGGCTGCACAAGAATGACAGTTTTGCCAAGAGTAATTTTGATTTCTAGGTATCATCGGGGATTATATTACTTTACTGCCTTGCTTGCCCCCGCTGTTTCGGTGTGTTTCTGCCTGAGTTGGCGTGTTGGGGAGTGGGAGAAGCGTGGCAGGTGTGGGAGGGGAGCAGAGGGAGCCTTCAGCTGGGGGCAGGTGGGACCAGGTGGCGCTGTCAGCTCCGAGAGTGACTTTGCTGGGTCACTCTGAGGTGCCTAAGGTGTGGGATCTGCTCGATTTAGGCTCGGGAAGAGCCAGCCGTGACAGGCTGCCTGGGGCTGCTGAGCACAGAGTGCTCTTGCTGGACAGTTTTCCATTGCTTTTAGCAGCTGCATTGTTCTCCCTTCTGAGAACGCTTCTGCTCGTGGAACTCTGTGACAATAACTCGTGGTAAACAAAGATATGGAAACATTAACCAGATTGTAGTAAATAAATCACGACACCCTTTTCCAAGTTTGTCACCAGTGTGTGATGACAATGTGGAAGAGAGCATTTCAAAAGGACTCTCTCCATTATTGACGTCTGTGGCAGTATAGTAACCCATAAAAAAATGGAGAAGTTTCAAGTTCTGATTTCAAGCCATGGCTTTTGTGCAGCTGTGCAGGGTGCCCTGAAGGTTAGAAGGAGTCCTTCTGAAGGATTCTCTATGGTTGAAAATATTTTCACAGAGAAATTAAAATCACTCTTATCTTGAAGTCTCAGGCAAGCGGAATAATTTAGGAATTTTTTTAAAGATCCTTTGAGCCTGTGCATTTTGTTTTCAGAGAACTAGAAAGTAAAGGAGAGCTGAAATTATGAAGCGGAGACCAGTGCTTTGCTCTGCTGTTGTTGTTACTGGAGGAAGAACTGGAGGCATAATAAAAGAGAACAAAATGTAGATATTGCACAAAATGATAAAAAAAGAATCTGTCACTGTGTATGTAGTGCTACTAACTGCAGTTTATATGCTAACCACTTACTGGGGGGTGACATGGAGGTAAGTTCATATCATTTTGCCCCATTTCTTTTCCTGGGCATCGTGCAGAAGCTGTCTGTGTCGGGCAGGTTCTGAGGCAGTGTTAGGTGTGTGTTCTGCTCCCCAGCCCTGCAGGAGCCAGCAGTGCCTGTTGAACCTGTGGCTTTGCTAAAACCCAGTAAGGCTTCTCCAAAGCCCCCAGTCTGTGGGGGCAGAGCGGCTGCAGGGCTCAGGCAGAGAGGATCTTGTGGTCGCTGGTGCCGTGAGCCTGGAAAGCCTGTGTGCATGATGATTCATCCCTGGCTGGGCTCACTACCGAGAAAAATTAGTGTGTGGGGTATTTGTCATTTATTTGGGCTAGAATATTAGGTTTTATCGTTGCCCGTCTAGACTGCAGAAGTGGCTGTGGTGCTGCAATGCGATTGCTCACAGCAACAGTGAGCTCAGCCTAATTCACAGGGCTCTGCTCGTGGGACTGCTCTGTGCTATTGTCACTGTGCTGCTCTTCAGAAAAATAAAAACTTTGGCAGGACATCATTCTCCCCTGCGTGAGAGGGATGGCCTTGGCTGGTGCCAGGGGAGATTAAACTCCAGCAGCAAGGAGGGAACAGGCTGTTTGCTTTAGAAACTTGGTGGCTGCAGCTCACCTTTTGCTAGAGTTCCTTAGTCCATGTGCAGTGAGGAGGAACCCTTTGCTCTCTAGCCAGCTGAAACTCAAAGGATTGTGTGTTTAAAAAACAATTCTGTTTTGCACAGAGTAATTGGCAATATTTGCTCTCGTTGTGAGTAGTATCTCAAACACAGGAGCCTGTTAGAGCTCCTTCTCTTAGAATTTCTTTCTCCTTTAGAAGGGCTTTTAATGCTTGGGATGCTTAGAATAATTTCTGTCCTTACAGTGTGTTTTTCATATTCTGTAACTGAATACTTTTGATATGGCAGTAGAGTTATCTGACAGGGTTGTCTCTTGCCTAAAGAACCTACTCTGAGGATTTTTTATGCTTTATATCCTGAAGTACGTAAGAGGGGAAAATTGGGCAAGAAGTGTTCTTAGAAGTTCTTTGAAGCAGCATTTTGTTTTGTAAACATTATTATTATTATGATGGATTGTGTTGTTAGTAAGTACAGGGTGATCTGCATGTCGCTCCTTGCTCTTCTGAGCTGCTTCCCTTCTTGGTGTGGTTTGTATCAATTACTGCGGTTTATTTTTCCTGTCTCTCTTTAGGTCCTTGCTAAACCTAATCCTTAATGAATGCGATCATAAGGCCAAGAATGTTGTTCCTGTTTTACCCACACATAATGTAATGGGAAGGCTGGTAAAGGATAATTAATTTTATAGCACGTGGCATGTATGATGACAGTGCAAGTCTCATTGCTCTTGCTGGTGTTGAGCATTTCTAGTAGAGACATTCTTCTGTTTAGGAAGTGAAAATCACCTGATAAAGAACTTATTTCATAAGCTTCATTAAGTTCCTTTTTAAGAAACCTTTCTGCAGTAACTTAGGAGCTCAGATGGAACCACTGCTCACCTCACTTTTCTTCCTCCAGTGAGCACCAGGAGTTAAAAGAGGAATTGCTTGCCTCTTTTTCTTCATCTGCTTGCTTAAATTCATGCAGAATTCTAGTTTCCTGGGCTTTTCTTTAATTGAATGCTGAAGGATGGATAACTGGACACCACATGGTGATGTGCAGTTTTTTCTGAAAGCCTGAGTGCTCTTTAGAAAGTGCACACATGGGCATTCAGCTTGCAAAAGCTTGTGTCCATGGAGCAGTTTGGAGTCTGAACAGATCATTCAGTCAGTGCAAGTGGATGGGTGGTGCTGATGAAAGGATGGGATGTGGAGAGCTACACCATCACCATTAAAAACCTGAGTTTATTGCTTAATCTTGGAACATACAGAAAGTTTTTTCTCATTTTGCCTTTTACTTTTCTTCCTCCTTCCTGCTTCCTTTGTTATTTTTGTGTGGCTTTTTTTGCTCCCTGGTGCAAGTATTCATGTTACAAACCATCAGTGAGTGCTACAATATTAAGCTTTCTGCCCTGAGTCTCCTTACTGGGTTGAATGAGCTAGGGGTTTTTAATCAGTTTTTTTGATTGTTTTGCCTCTCTGTGGTTTGCCTCTTTTGCTTATCCTCGATAGTTTCAGCTTAACTTGTTTACTAAATATAGCTGTGTCTTGTTGTTCTTTAACTGCTGGTTTCTTGATCCCTTTCCTGACTTTATTGGCTGCACTGCTCTGCTTTGCATGACAGTGCTGTCCACAGGGAAGGACAGGCACCTTTCACCAAGTGTTTGCAGAATCCACCTTCTTTCTTTGGTCGGTGGTGTTCACTGCCTTCCTGCCCCATCTAGTGATGTGGAATGCATGCTCCTGTAGCTTCTTTAGCAGGATATTTTTGAGTGCAAATCTGTCTTATTGTAGAAGCAGGCTTACTTTTTGTATTTAATATCTCTTTTTTTCTGGAGCTGCTTGTGCTTGTGAGTGACTCTTATGCATATAGAAATGCAGTGTGAGGGGCAAGAGCAGGAACAACAGCTGTGCACTGCAAATGGATGTGATATATTTTGTACAATTACATGGGATTTTCTATGAATTAAATTGGAGAAAAATACTCAACGTTGTCTGTCACCTGGTTCTCTTGTTTTGCTGAAGCTCCACTCATAGCTCTAAAGGCAGTGTTCCAGCCTGGAGTTGGTTCCCATTTCTCAGGCCAGTTTTGAGCTTAAAAAGTGTGGCAGGGGGAGGCTGAAACCAGACTGGCTTATGTTTGATTGTATTTTGGATTTGTGTAAACAGTCTTAAGGCATCAAACTAAACTGGCAAGCTTCCATAATCCTCTGGGAAAACTGGGAGTCTGAAACCCAGTGGATAAATGAAAAAAATTATCCTAAGCCCCAGATTTGGCTCCCTAAAGGGATGTTGTAAATTAGTTAGACCTAAAAATGTGGTTTAGTTAAAGTAAATGAAAAAGTGTTTTCGTGAGAACCTTGTAATTTTAAAGACAAAAGAGTTGGGTTTCTTTATTCCGAGTTGAGACACAAAAGCGAGAAAATGGCTGTTGACAAGAAATTTATATTTGCTGTCCAAACAAAGAGGTAATGATTTCACCACTTTTTATGGTTTTTAATGAGATCATGACGTAAGGGTACTAGAAATTGTTTTAAAATGCTTAAATTACTCATTGGCTGAGGTAAGCAAGCCTGCACATTCATAACTAATTAAACAATGCCAAATATACATAAGATTAATGGTAGGACTATTAGTTTCCTTACAGTTTACTATGTGTTAATTTTCTTCTCTATTGAGAAGAGAAGAAAAATGTTGCTTTTTCATCAATGTTCTGACAAGCTTTGTGCACATCTCTGTAGGAAAGAACAGCAGTAGGATGGGCTTGTTTCCATCCCCCTTTTCCTGGTCACAAGCAGACCATGCCATTTCCTGCTCTGTGTGCATTAAATGGATATTTCCTTCGTTAGAACCCAAGATTTGCATTGCCCCTGGTACAGTTTGGGAGTTGTTTGGATACAATTTGATTGAATAGAATTTCAGAAGAGCATTTCTAAAAATGTGCTTTTCAGTATTTCCAAAGAGAGGTGTGGAAAGGAGGGACCTCCAGAGGTCAGAACCATAAATTAAACTCTTTCAGCTGCAATACTCATGCCTGTGTAGTATCACTTAGCTTCTTTAAACAAGAGCTCTAACAAGGAGGTAATTACAACTTTGTTTGACTATGAAATTCTGCATTGAGCTGCTCTCCCCTCCTCTCCCAGAGTGTGTTGTGCAAATGCCATCAGAGAGACCTGGCAGGCAATCAGTGGTTTGTGTGGCTGTGGTGCTTGCCTTCTGAATTCTAACCATGTCCATTAAACCATGAGGCAAGAGGGACAATAACAGGCAGTACAAACTCTGGTTTTGTTTTTTATTTTATAATTTGATTTTTTTTTAATATTCTTTCACAGGTTAAGCAGGAAGCAGCACTGAATCCATCTGCATGTCTATTTTCTAAGCATTTAATGATGGCATTTTCCCATGAAAATTATATGACAGATTGAAGAAAGATGACGTGTTGGCAGCGCTGTTCTCCAAATCTGGACTTTTTTCTGTGTTTTCTATAATCTGTGACTGTAGTATTTTCTGAGAGATGCTTGGAGGGATTAATTGTTGGTTCTAAACAAAGAGTTGGGTGATTTGAGATACTTTCAAAGGAGCTATAAAAATAGAAATAGCCTCTCTTCCTCTTAAGCATAGAGAAAAGTGGGTCTTAGGTATGGTTGTAGAAAACAGTTCAGATTCTTATAAAACAGTTTTTTTTTCCCCCTGAACACTTTATTTGGCTTATCAGTGGCTCATTAGAAATAGTATTCCAGCATGGTAGCATTCCTGTACTGTTTGCTAGAAAAACTAATTGGAATTGTTGGTACAAACTCTAAACAGGAATAAACAAATGCTGGCCCCCAAGTGCTGTAGAGTTTTTGGTGGTGCATTTCCAAAGTCTATCCAGCATATTAGGCAGTAATGGTGTTACAAACTGATACACGTTTCTAGGATTCATTTGGACAATTGCTGCAGTGTGGAGATAATTTCTGTGTGAGGTTAACATCGTGCCTCAGGCTTTTGCCTGCCAGCTGGTTTAGGTGCAAAGAAAACAGATAGAAGCCAGCAGTCTTCAAATTTGTAAACTCTGAAGATTAGAACCAACCCAGCCAAGAACTGAAAAACAATCCCACTTTATTCATGATGTGGACAGATATGGACTCAAAGTTATTGTTTAATCACAGAATGGTTTGGCTTGGAAGGGACCCTGAAGATCATCTAATTCCAGGTATCCCGTGGGCAGGGACACCTTCCATTCAACCAGGTTGCTCCAAGTCTCATCTAAAGACAAATTTAATTCTGAAGTAGACTTCCATTTTTCATTTTCAGATGCCAAACCTTTGGGTGTTAATAGTTGTTAGTTAATTAAACTCTGGAGGGATTCAAGCTGTGGGCATCAGGTTGGTGGATGTTACCAATCTTTGATCTTAGTGTACTGCAGAATGGTTTATTATGGGTTAAATGTCATGGTGTGCATTAGTAAATATTTGTTTGGAGGAATCTTATATTGCTTTTTCATTGGGGTATTTTGTCAGTGAGCTGGTGTGGTGTTGTGTGGGACTCTAATCTGGCATCCTACTTACTGAACTGGAGATAGGAGACCGGTTTTTCTTTATATCAAGTCATATGAGTTTTGAACATCTATTTGATCATTGATTTTGTGCGTGTCTGCCAGGCTTGTGGCTCTGCTACAGGAATGTTTGGATGTGTGTACAGTATTCTGCTTGTAGAGAAATATGAGTTTGGGAGGGCATTTTATTTGACTTTTAGTAGTCAAATGTTGAAGTCATCCTCCACCTCAGAAACAAAGAGTGTAAGCTGTTTAGTACTGGATTAAGATATTTGAAGCATTGTTAGAGTGGAGATTTTATCTTTTTTCCCTCTCTGCCTATCAGTTCAGTTATTGCCTAGCTAAATAATTCAGGTTTTTGTGTAGAGATTCTTGCTAACATGCTTTTAATTATCAGCATTTACTTGATTATTATTTGCAGTAGAAATTTCAATTTCCTGCTCCTATAGGTACAGCAGCTTTACCTGCAGAAGGGCTCTAACTTGGCTGCTGGTTTTTGTGAAAGAAAGGCAGTGTTACTGTTTGTTTCCCGTAGATCACAAAGGGGTGTTTTTTTCCAAAGCTGTAGATGAAATGACAGGGAATTGTAGGAAAGTGAAAGAGAATTGACAAGAAAGCTTGCGTAGAGTGTTTGCAGCCTAAATTGTATTTGTCAATTCATGCAGATTTGTGTTTGATAAGATCACTTATGTCTGCCTTTCAGCCTTTAATTGAAGTTAATTTAAACAGATAAAATTTTAATAGTCCTTATTTTAGTTTCCAGAACTAATTGGGGAATTTCCAGACTGTGGTGGCTGCCTATGTGTATACATAATAACACACTCACTGACATCCCCCTACCCTCTCCCCCAGTTTTATTTACAGAATTCAGAGTCTGGCCACCCTTCTAGTAATGGAGCTTTTCCCAGTATCAAATCCAAACCTGTCCTGATGCAGTTTTGTGTGTCCTATCACTTGTTTCCTGGCAGCCTGACCCCCACCTTATATATAACTTATCTCTTATGCAATGTAGCCCTATCTGGACTTACTTTTTGTATGTGTGATTAATGCACCTTTTGGTTTCCTGTCAGTATTACTGGATCTTGATTATCTTAAGCATTGCAGAATGTATTTTTTCGCTCTTTGCCATGTTGCTTTTTATGGAGTCTTTTACATGCAGCATATGGGTTAAAACTCAAAATACCTTCAAAGTTAAACTCATTAGCCAGGGAATTTCTAGTGAAAAGTGATTTGCCTCAGATGAATGCAGCTAAGAAGCTACATTTTGGCAAACAGCTCTTCTGTACTATCATACCATCTTTGGGTATGTATTTTTAGGAGAAAAATGGGTAGGCTTGATGTCGTCTAAGACTTCGCTGTTGGCTCTGAACCCCAGTTTTCTTCATCACCGTAACTACTCTGGGATGTTACCAACCCTTGTGTTGCAGTACTGGCTTAACAGCCTTGGGTACTGGTTCCTGCCTTTGATCTGCATCTTTCTTTGTTGAGAAATAGTGGTGCAGAAAGAGCCATTTCATAGTGATTTCCATCAGCCTCATCAGCTTTCATGTGTGTGCTAACACCCCCTTCTCTGTCACGAGCAGTTCCTGTTGTGTCCTACATTCTCCTCCAGGCTCCTTGGTGGCCTTGAGCCAGCCCTGTGCTGCCCATGGGCATTGTCACACTGGGGAGCAGAGCCAGATCCCACTGGGATTCGGGGCAGGACCCTTGAGATGGAAACCATCTCTGCTTCTCTCTGCTGGTTCCCCTGTAGATGTGGTCCTGAGGGGTGGTGTGACAGCACAGACTTCCATGGGGTTCAGCAAAATAGGGGTAATGCTAATAATTAGATCTCACATGTGGTTTTGACTTTGTGAACAAGCAGTTTGGTAGCAGGGAAGGAAAGGAAAATGTCTGCCCCTGCAAGGAAGGCCTCTAGTGGGAGACTGCAGGAGCCACCCTGGTGAACTCCCTTCATGGGGGTTTCGTGGGGATGCTGACGAGCTGCAGGGGTGCTCTGCAGAGCAATTTGTGTTTCTGCCTGTTGTGTTAGACTGCTGTGACATGTGCTCCTCACTGTGGGCACCCAGATTGTCCAACACTCTGTAACTTTGTAGAACCATCCCTTCTCCAGTGCCTCTGTGGATGCCTTGTTGTGATTGTTTGGGGATTTTTTAATCTTTTATTCCATGTGGAATATTGTTTTGTTTTTTACTGAATGCCATTTAACTTCAAGTTTTTGCTGGAAAGCTCTTGAGGTTGTGTATGACATGCTTGCCATGGGCTACTTTTATGTCACATCACCCTTTTTCTAACCTGTGCTTCCCTCAGATGCCGATTCTAGTGGTTTCAGTGTTATAGAAACAATCATCTGTCTCTTGGAAACACGTGTTAGAGTAGGTTTTGGTCACTTAGCTCTGTGCTATGTGATCCATTTGTATTCTCGAAATGGAAAACTCAATCACCTTGATGTCTGATAACTGATGTCTTTCTGGGCCACTTCCAGGGATCCTGGAGCAGGAGGGTGCTGCTGCTTGTTGTACTATGCTGTCTGTTCAGTCCAACAAGATTCTGCTCCTTGGTTCTCTTCTAAGAAGAACCATCCCTGTTATTCAGTAAGACAGTATAATGGCTGCCATATGGTTTTCTTCATTACCCTCTTCTCTTCTAATTTTTCATGTGTGCTTATGTTCTAAAAGTTTCGGGGGACCATCTTCCATGCTAGTAGAACACTGAAAGTAGGTAAGTTTCTGCATTTAGAAACTTGTTAGATCTACACTTTTTCAACATATAGCAGATAACCATAAAGGCATTTATATTAGTTTTTTATACTCTGAGGTGCATTCCACTCATTTGTTAATCATTATTGGTTTGATTGTTTTGTTTGACGTAACCCATTTTTCCTAGGACGTTTATTGCAGCAATTACACATGTACAAGGTGAAACTTAGAAGGAAGTGCCGCATCAGATCACTGGAGATTCTCTGCTGCTTTTACAGCTAATTTTTGTGTTTTGTGGTGTTAAAGTTAATGATTTCTTGCTGAGCACACTGTTTCACAGGCATAGTGTATGTTGTATCTGCTTTATTACTGAGAGTGTTTTTTTGAACTCACATGTGTCAATGTAATTCATAGGAAACTTATCTTTTGTAAGGTAAGTTTTGTAATTGAACATACAAAGTTGTATTTAGGTGCTTTCTAGTGCTGCCTCTTTTATTGCTCTAGCAAGTGGCTCGTAGCAGTCATGGAGAGTTGTTATAACTACCAAGAGGTACTGCAGCTCTTCTGTTACATATTGTGATTTTTTTTTTTTTGCCATGTGTGGTGTTCTGCTCTCATTTTGCATTTTACTTTTCTACTCCCTTTTGAGTAAGCTGCATGTTGAGCAGTTCATCTACTTTCTACCTACCATAAAACCCCCTCAGTTTTAGTTTTGAGGCAGTAATTTGTAGTTCTTTAGTAGGTTCCTATTTGTACATACAAAAACATTTCTGAAGGTGTCAGCAAGAGCAAACCAGATGGAGTCAAGTTCTGGTGGTGTTCTCAGTGCATTCCCTGCTTGGAGGGTGGACAGTGCGCCGCTGATATGGGAGTGTGCTTTGCTCTGTGTGTGTGAGATCATCACCATGGTACCTTGCTGTGCTGGGGCGAGAGCTGGACCCATCCCATGGCTCAAACCGTGGGTGGTGATGGAGCTGTGTTGGGGGACTGCAGGGGGCTGCTGAGAGACTGCTGTGGCAGTGGAGAACAGCAGAGTCCTGTGTGTGACTTCTGTCTTGGGAAGCAAGACAGGAGAGTCTTGCTGTTTCTGGTTTTTTTCAGCCTGCTTTTATAACACCCCTTCAGGTGAATACTGAGTACTGGCTGTATTTGAGGGCAGTAGGGTGAGGAAAACAGAAGGTGAGCACTTGAAGGCCAAATGATTCCTTGTATAAAATACTTAGGATTGATTAGCTGTGTGCCCATCAACATGATAATGCGTGTGTTTCTGCAAGAAAATCAGCTAATTCCTGGTCTGAGTTTCCAGGCTAGGTGGTTTATCTCATGGTGATGGCTTTCTCACATCCAGGGTGACAGCCGGAACTCTGTTCTTGTAGTCATGTTGGAGAAACCCTTGAGTCTTGCTGAGGAGCTTTGGGATGCTGAGTGTTGGGAACAGCATCCCAAAGCAGAGGAGCTTTGGGATGCTGGGCTTTGCTGTCCCCAAGGAGCCGAGGGGCAGGGGCTGCAGCAGTGCCACTGCCTGTGACTGCCTTTGGTGGTCACCCTTGGTGGCTGTGTGGGAGGTTACTGGCAGGACCCATTTGTCACTGAGTCTCTGGAGGATGTGGGCAAGTGAGTGGGCAGATAGCGGTCTGAAAACTTGGTTTGGAAACTGTAAAGATAACACTGTGTAAAGAAATTACCGAAGGCGCCTGGGGCTGTGTGCTGCCCAGTATGGCCAGCCTGTGGTCTGGTTCCCCTTGCACAGACCCGGCTGTCCCCGTTGCCGAGCTCCCGGTGCCAGCATGGTGGGTGGAGGCACAGCCCAGAGGTGAAGATATCTCCTTGAGGTGTGGAGGCTGCAGGACAGATGCTGTGGGGGAGGAAGAGCAGCTTGGTGTGCTGGTGGAGCACTGGGGGAGACAGTCGGATGCTGTTGAACATCCCAGTATGCCCCAAATCCCAGCCACTTTCTTCTCCCTCTGCTGCTTTCCCTTCACTTCTCCCTGTCCTTCTGCTGCCATTCTCAAAAAGGGTTTGTGAAAAGACAGAAAGAAAATCCTTTCTCAAAACCTTCTGGGAAAGCCTGATCTTACACATCCACCTCTGTCATTGTGTCTTCTCAAAAATCAAATATAAATGAACATTGTATTGTTTTCTTAACCAAACCAACCCCAAACTTGATCTAATTATCCCATTTAATTATCATTGTTTGTCTTGCTGTCCTTATAAAGGCAGTTATGCATATCTTCCAGATGAGAAAATGTGTTTTAATTTCATTTTACTGTTGCTGTATTCTAAATGAAAAAATAAGCCAACCTAATTCCCTTAGAATATATATTTTATGGAAAACATATATTCCCTTAGAATGTAGATTTATGGAAATATCTGAAATTAAGGAGTCAATAATTTAAACCTAATACTTCATTTATAAGACTTGATTTTGAGTTTCATATTCTAAAGCTAGTGTGTTGTAGAGCAGGTAATCATAGGAAAGGCAAATAAGTATCAGATTACAAAACTTTTCTACATTAAAAATATGACCATATGTGCCTCTGAATAATTCCAGATGGAAGGCTGTTGGTTTATAATTTGCTTTATATTACATTTCTTCAGAATTCTTTGCTTCTTTTTTTTTCTTTCATTATTGTTGCAAATCCAGAGATATATTACAAGCAGAAAAAAGTAAAGAGTGCAAAATAATAGTTTATGCCAGCAGACTTTTAGGTTGGACATTATGAAAAATTTCTTCACAGGAGGGGTTGTAAAGCATTGGAATGGGCTGCCCAGGGAAGCGGTGGAGTCACCTTCCCTGGAAGTGTTCAAAAAACAGTATGGCACTGGAGGACTTGGTTTGGTGGTGAGCATGGGTTGATGGTCAGACTTGAGCTTAGAGGTCATTTCCAACCCTAAGGATTCTGTTTCACTTGTAAATCCCATTCCCAAAGTCTTGGTTGCATACTTGAACTAGCAGGGGTGTCAGGTTTAGATTGGTCATCCAGACTTTTTCATACATTATTATTTTAGTCCTGAGTGATCCCATTTTAGAGTACAATTCTTTTTTAATATGTATTTTAAGAAGCATATTCAGATGCTTATTGAGAGAGTTCCCAAAGTGAATGTGAAATCTTTCAAATAAAAAGGGAAGAACTTGAGAAAGTTACAAACTTCTGAAAACGTGCAAAAAATATTATAACAAAAGTGGTTTTGCAACCTTGGCTCTGTTTGCTGACAGTACTGCAGCATGGAATTCCTTTTGAAAGAAACATACTCTTGGAGCTTGTCAGCTTACTCTGTTCCATGAGACTTCTTAACAGCCTTGTGTTACAAAAGGAACCTTGGAAATAGGCACAAGCTTGGTTCATTTTGTCAAAGGCAGTGGTTGAATATTTTGTCTCAGTAATTGCAGCTGCACTTTCATGGCAAGGTGAGAAAAATGTAATTTTAGGTTTTAATTAATGAAGCTGTAATTGTTGCTGTGTGGGAGGTCACCTGGGGCTCCCTTTGGGGGTGGGTTGTAATAATCCTCTTACCCTCCTGCCCTGGGCACCTTGGTCAGTCCTGATCCCCACGTGGGATGCCTGAACTGCAGCTCTGGTCCTCATTAGTCCTTGCTTGCGTACTCTTTATGGTAGGTACTCTTTATGGTAGGTACTCTTTATGGTAGGTACTCTTTATGGTAGAGCACCATCAAGTTCATTCAGGATGATCATTTCAATTCTTACTATTTGTGTCTATCCTATAGCATTTTCCTTGCATCTTTTTGTTTACTAATTTCTCACACAGTATTTTAACAGTATTTCATAAGTCTCTATTGTAGGAAAGAAGAGGGATACCCATGTCAATAGATTCTTTATGTTTAATTTCACTCAGAACATCACATGGAGTCCATATGCAATGTATTAATAACACAGATGATGAGCTTGGCATAAAAAATGCCCGTTCCAAGTTGCTTTTTCATCTATATCCTCCTTGTTTTTATTTGTTTATTTCCCCAAAATCAAATTTCAGGGCTTAAGAAACCCTATGTACTGTATTTACTTGATGGCAGAGGAAAGTATGGGGTTTAGTTTTGGCCATGGCAATCACAATGAATATCTGGAACATCTGAATAATCAGAACAATCAGAATATTTGGAAAACTTATTTCCATGTCTGGAAACTTTATCCTTCTTTTATTACTTCTTGGGGCTAAATATTGATTAAATTACTGATTATTCAGGAGTCATGTGAAATACAAAATGCTTCAGAGCCTTGTGGTTTTAAGCCTTTAGAAGCTTGCCCCAATGCCTTGGGCTGGGCCATATAATTAAAGAGATGTTCTTCATGTGCTTTGCTGGGGTATTAACTGCTTGTGTCTGCAAAATGGGGATTTTCTTTTTGTCGTGCAGGCCAAGTGAGTTCTGTGGTATGTGCTTTTCACAATAAGTGCAAATATGTGTATTTAAAAAAAAATTCAGATCAATTTCAATGATGTAACAAATATCTGCAGCTTAAGAGAAATCATCTTGATTTCTCAAAAAGCATCATCTTTGTTGCAAAGTGCAGTTTGAGTAAAATAGTTTCTGGAGTACAGAACCTCCTGTGCAGTGCTATTTCTGAAATGCTGCTAGGAAAGAGGCCAGGATTAGAAGGGGAGCAAAATTTAGCAGTATGGAGGACTGAGATTGCTAATGGTAAGCTTTTTCTCATGCTTCTGACTATACCATTTTTATGGTCTTTTAGAGAGGGATATTGTGATACTTTTCCTAGGCTCAAGAACTTCTGTGGTCATCTTTATCATCTTTATCTGTGGTTTAGGTTCAAATTCTATACTTGTAAAGGATTTTATCACTTTTCTATGAAACCTTTGCCCTGGTCCTTTAGCATTTTAGATGAAAGCTGTCCTTTGCAGCTAGAAATTCCCATTAACTGGGAATTTCTTGTTTCTCACACAGAGTAAGTTTAAATGTATTCACAAGCCCTAGTGTATAAAGAGGAGGTTGTCTCCTTGCAGTTGCTTTGAGAAAACGGGAGTGAAGGAGCTTTTGCAATATCAGCCTTGTTTGCTCAGTTGCTGTTATACCAATCCCCTCAGAATTGCTGCTTTGTAAATGAGGCCCTACCTACTGTTAATTATTTTTAATTCTAAAATTAATTCAGTTTGGTGAGCATTTAACCTGGAAGACTTGCCTTGACATGTGAGCCCAATTAGCTTGCATGGTGTGGTGTTCTTCGCGTGCGTTTTTTTATTTTTTTAAAGAGTTGATGTAGCAGCAGTAAGGAACAATCTGGCATTTCTTAAAATTTGTGGTGATTCCTCTGCGTTAGGGTTTCAGGAAGACACTGTCACCACACCCTCCAGCAGCTCCCTCTTCTCTGGGGACTCTTTTTCCTGGTATTTCCTATGGTGCCTGTGAGATTCATCCTTTTGGAATTTGACGGAATTTGGCAAAACCTGCCCACCGGTGCCTTTGTAAGGGATGGAAGGCTGGGCTGGGATGTGTGTGTGTGATATCTGGGAGTTAGTTATGACAGAAACTGTATTTTGGAGTAGAAATGTGTAGCTCAGTCAGTTACATCAGCACCAATTTTCTGTGTGGAGCATGAGGGAGATGGTGTGGGGTGGGTGCATAATCAGTTTAAAACATGGCTGAGTTGGTTATTCAGTCTTCCAGCAGGAGTTGCCTTTGAGTAGAAATCAGGAATGAGTGGCACAGGCCCACATGGAAGTGATTTGCTGCAGGTATGAAGATGTAAGATGTGAAAAAATGAGAGGGATGCTGTAAATGTGAGGCATGCCTGCCTCCCCCAGCCTGTCCTTTCACACAAGCTAATGGTGTTTCCTCAGGTGAAATGTGGGCTGGCACAAGACAGCAGACACCATTAGATCTTGAAAGAAACACTGAAATATTTAATTAAAAGCAGATGTGTGGGGGAGAGGATGCCTTAGGAGGACAGGTGATTGCACAAATAACCAAAATGTGTTGAAAGAGAAGGCGATGCATTGCACAGAAATCTAGAGGATTGTTGAGTGTTAAAGCTCAGTGATACAGTTGATTTCTTCATAGAGAGAGAAATTCCTCAGCATTACTCAAAAAAGCATGTTATGGCTTTTGGTATGTGTATCTTGATAAATGGATACTTTTTGGTCTGAAAGTCACCTTGTGATCACTTTGCCCTTTCTGTATGGGTATGTTTGAAGTTTTTAGTGTGAGTGAAGAAGAAAATGGTAGGTATGTTCTTGGTTCTGAAAAACATTGATGCTCCCTAATAAAACTACTAACTAAGGGTTGTAATTGTTTAAAAATTCCCTGTACAGGTGTTCTCTGGTGAAAATGCTTAAATATAAATGTTTCAGATTTATGTTTCTGTGTCTGGATAGATAATGGTTTCTCCAGATCTTTTTGGTGGTCTAATCTGCTTTAATTGTCTAAATAAGCAAATCTCAAGTGACATGGAGATGACTGTGGGTTGAGAGTGCAACTGTACAATTGTTTTCTTGTTATTTTTAGTAGACATGCCTAAACTTATTTGTATAACCTTCCTAATTAAATTAATGAACTCTACTGATATTAGATGCAACTGCATACATTGTTCAAATGTCTGGTTATTCAGTTTTTCTCTATTTTATAAATGAATTACTCAGATATATCTATTTAAATCCTATATTTCTGATGCTACACTATCTTGATTCATGGAGTCTCATTTGCTTGGGCTGCATTTTTGTAAGTGACACTTGACAAGCCAGCAGACAGGAATTTAGAAACTGATAAGTGTTGGCGTCTTTAGTTACTGATCACATTTTGCCACACATGCCCTCACAATGGGTTTTTAGGTTTTTGGTTCCTCCCCTTGCATCTGTTCCTGCAGGGCTTATTCTTTGCTTGTTGGAAGATTTGCAGACACGTGTTAGTTGAGTTATTTTTGTGTTGTATTTCTTTTCAATCAGGGAGCCTACAAAAACTGTTGCAGTGAATGTGTATTTGCACATAGCTTAAGCTATGCATGTAGGTTGCTTTGCTTTGCAGCAACGTAATGCATGCTCAAAATGTTCATTTGCAATCTGGCAAGAATGGTGAGGAGTTCAGCATTTAGCATCTTTGCCATGTTTTTAGTAAATTCAAGCATGTTTAGGATTTTTTTTCTTTTCCTTCTTTTCACGTATGTGATTGTAAAAATGGCACTCAGTTCCATAGCTGCTTGCACAGCACATGCAGAAATTCCTACAATACAGGCTGTTTTCCAAATGTCAGAGATGCATTCTTGGTAATGGTGGAGTATCTGCAGGATGTCTCAACCTCTATTTTTATTATACATGTGCATGAATTAATTAGTGCATGAATTCTCCAGTATTTTAATTCTGAAGTTATTTTCACCCAAGTCCATTCACCTCAGTCTTCATGATTTGCTTGTGGGCTTGTTTGAAAATGCTCACAGCCTTAACCAACATGGAGTGAGTGAATTTTATTTGAAGGTGTAGTGCTGGATGGATAGGCCTGTTTTCTTTTTGTCTCCCTTTGTTCTTCCCCACAGGCCATTAGTGAAAATTAAATTCTTCAAGATATTACTTTTCCAAATGAAAATAGACTTTTCAGTGAGTAGATTAGAAATGTTTTTGTGACTACAGGAAGAAGGAAGATCTGTGTTTGTGTAAGAGACAGCTTATTGCTGGCTTTTGTCTTATTGTTGGGTTCTACTGGCAGCTACATTTTTCATCAGTTCCACCTAAATTATGGCCAGGTTCCAGCCTTCACAGTAAATTTCAGTTAGACTTCTAAAGCTAACTTGAACTTTAGACACACAGTATCTTCATTATATTCTTTAGCAAAAAAGTAATTTTTTCTTCTGTGTGCTATGTGTGTAGAGTAGACTGGTTTCACATTCGTCAGAGAGGGGGCAAATTCTGTCAACTTCTGGTTTAAATGATCAGATATTAAAACAAGTAATCCCTTGCCATGTTCTTGGCAGACTCTCTGCTGGGAGGACTGTCCACCAACATAAATCAGAGTTATCACATCAGACTCTACTGAAGTTTTTTCAACATGTGCATTGAAAGCACAGCAGGCCAGGTCCCCTCTCCTTGATGGGGTTCTGTTGATCAACATCAGCTGAATTTCTGACCCAACATGTGCAGTGGTCTCCATTCCCAAACACAGCCCTCCTGGCTCTGCCAGACGCCAGTGCCACATTTATATTGGAGGGAGGTTTGTTGTATCAGCTGTGTTACAGAAAATCTGTTTTCCCCAGGCTGTTTGTTACAGATTGTTCATTGTGACTTTGGCTGGCTATCAGATGCTTCTATTTAAACAAACAAATTTCTTCTCCTAGTTTTCCTCAAGATGTCCTGCAGTGAAGTACCTCTGACTGAGACAAAATGAGTGATACATATATGCAAAAAGTGACATCAGGATTTGTTCAAACACGTCAATAAAGCAGTCATTGAATTGTGACTCCAGAATAGGCCCTAGTGGCAGTAAAACAGCAACTAGAATCTCTAAAAATTTCCAAGACCCTTAACTTTTGTCCCAGATGTTTTTCCCCTTCATGCCAGATGAGTGCCACTGCATGTGTACTACCTGTATTGTTGCTCACAGGTGAGCCACAGAAAGATGTGATCTGCCATATTTAAGGTCAAAGTCCTTATGTACAGATATGTCAAAGCAACTGAGTGTTTGCATTTCTGTATTTTTTCCCCCTTTTTTTCCCCTTTTCCCATGAGTTTTGACACAGCATTTTGGAGCGTCTGCTGACAAGAGTATGTCAGAAGAGCATAGAGTAGTATCTTCTATTCTTGCATTTTGGCTGGCAGTGTGTTTTGGCTTGCTGGTGTATTACATTTGTAATCCTATACCACGCGTGCTGTCCTAGAATAGATCATAGAATCACTGAAAAATGTAGGTTGGAACCACTGGAGGCCATCTGGTCCACTACCCTCCAGCCCCAGCAGTGATGGCTTCAAAACCAGATAGTGTTACTCAGGGTCTTGCTCCAGTTGAGTTTTGAATATCTATAAGAAAAAGAAAAAGTTACAACTCTGGGTACAAAGAAAAAAAAATGGGTTGAGGGTGTTTAAAAGCTAAAACAAGTGTCTGAGTTAGAGTTTCCGTTATTGCCCCTTCCTTTTGCACCTCTGAAGAGAGTTTGATTCACTTTTTTCCTGTAGTTGGCACTTCTCAAGGTAGTGAAGAATTGAGTTGGCTCCTGCTTTGACTTTTCCCACAGCCTCTGGTCATGCATGATGTGCATCCTTACCACTGACTCTCCAGCTGGCCCATCTCCTCTCTACTGGAAGATACCAAACTGGACGTGTGTCCAGCTGCCCCGCAGATGGGAATAATAATAATTTCTGCCAGCGTGGTGCTTGCAGTTCTGCTCAGACGGCCCAGTGTGTGGGCAGCCTTGGCTGCTGCAAGGGTCCCTTGCTGAGCCCTCCCAGTTCCTTCACCTGGATCTTCAGCTTCTTTGTGCTGGTCATGCCAGCCTGAATGGCTGTGTGGGGTTTCCTGCACTGCTGCAAGACGGTGTTTGTTTTTGCTGAATGTTGTGAGACTTCTGTCAGACCGGTTTTCTAGTTTGTCCTGAAGCTGGGGAGCAGCAGCCCTACACCCCACCACTTCAGTCCTCCCCAGGGTTGATGTCATGGATTCACAGAGTTGTTCAGGTTGGGAAAGACCTCCAAGGTCAAGTCCAGTCATTGATCCAGCACCACCAGATCCACCCCTAGACCATGTCCCTTAGTGCCACATCTGCGTGGCGTTTAAATATCCCCAGGGGTGGTGACTCAACCCAGAAGTAATTTATATAATGTGATCTGAATTTTTCCCTTAAACTGCATTAGGAGTGAGGTATTGATTACTCTTAGATAGGATGAGGGTGTTTCCATCCCACTGGCCAGATGAAGCAGTGTTGGCCTGGGCACTGACCCATGAGGGGGCAAAATTGAGATCAGCCACCAGCAGGAGCATTAGACCACAACCCCTGCATCTGAAGCCTGATAACCCAGCCAGTTTTTCATAAGATTACTTTTAGGCATGGGATATCTTCTTCTCTCATCCAATCCTTCTATTTGAGCAATGCAAATTTAATAAACAGGTTAATGGAATGGAAATTGTTAATACTGTAGACTTCTAAAGTGCATCATTGCATTTAAGAAGGAATTGGGCATTGTTTGTGGAAAGACAACAGTCAAGCAGAGGGATCTTGTTATCTAGTTTTTTAACCAGTATAGATTTGTGAAAGTGTGACATTCAAAGTGATTTGAGCTGAAAAGAAACTAAAGGGAAAATTGCAATTGGTTTGAGTTAATTTTTTTGGCACTATTTTACGTTGTTTGAGCTTTATTGCACTGGCTGTGTGTGGAGGCTGTTTGTAGGAAAAGCAGTTGAGTTAGAGAGGATTTAAGGAGAATGTATAGCAGTAAAAATGCAAAGCATCATGAGGGTTCAGCATATTGGAACTATTTTTAGATCATTTATGCTTTAAGGTCACTGAAATTTAAAACTGTTAAATGTACAGTTTAATTTTTTCTTTACACTTTGTGAGACTCTTTTCTGGACATGACGACAAAGAATGGTTTGTTATTTAGAATTCATTTTGCAAACTGTTCCTCTTTTGAAAAGGACCTTGTGTTTGGCTTGGATCAGCCCAATATCTATAAGCACAACCATCCTGAAAGACTTGGGCTCATCTGAGCCTTGAGGTGCAGCTCTGGGCAGGGTGTGGTGGAGACAGGGCCAGGGGTCCTGTTTCAGAGGGCAGTGAGGCAACTTGAGTGAGTGTTAGGAAGTCACAGCTGAACACCATGGAGCTGTGAACTTGCTAGGAAGAAAATGGGAATGGGAACCAGGGATGCCTGTGAGCTTTGTGGAGAATTTTCCCACTGTGTCATTGTGAGGAACGGAGTTGCAAATAGGGGAGATGGCTGTGTGGGCAGAGGCAGGGCTTCCAGCTTTGCACAGCAAATTAAGGCAGGAATAATTCAGTCCAACACTCCTGTCATAAGGGGGAATTGGTATGATAGTCCTATGTCATGGTGATTGCACAGATGTTATACCACTTTTGCTGCTCTTCCTCCCTGACACCTCCCTCTCTGTCCCCTTTCCCTTGTCAAGCTCACCCAGCACCCACCGCAGTGTGATGCATTGACAGACCTATTCTAACAGGTATATTGTATTTAAAATATATGTCCACAGCTCTGCATTAATGCATTAATTTTGCTCATCTCACTCCATTATTATTTACATGTTCTTTCCATTTCTTGTTGGTTTTGAATTTGAGAAGGTTTGCACAACCCAAGATGCATTTGCTTGCCTTTTAATTAAGCCAAGCAGCTTGGATTGTCAAAAAATACACAAGTATGTTGACTTTGCTAGTGGACAAGTGTTTGGTAGATGACTTACTTTCCTTTCCATATATTTTGTGGAATTTATCTTCTGAAAGGCACTTTAATGAATGAACATAAATTTTCAGTATGCCATAAGTATTGCATTAGCTCATGCAGTGGTCAGAACATCACCTGCAAAAGAATGTGGTTGGTGGCCGAGATCAGAACTGTGTATGCTGGAAATGAGCAAAAAATTGTTCTTAAAAATTTGCATATGCTTGTTTTTGTCCCAAGTGTTTATACAATGTTTTTGAAAGTTATATAAAAATAGCCTTTTTAAAAAATTGTGCAAAATAAAAACCTAAGAATTATTGGAATGAATGTGGAAAAATTTATACAGCTGTGCATGGTACTAGAGACATTGACTTGCCAAATGTAAAAGAATACATAAAGGAGTAAATACAAACGGAGGTGCATTGCCCTTTTATCCTTAAACATTGCCCTTTTATCCTTGAGTTTGCTGGAAGCACAGAAAATAATGATCAGTTGCTCAAGGTGCTGGATGTATAGATTGATGCCAGCAGGAGTGCCTGCAAAAAAGAGAATACCTTCAGTTTTGAGTAGAATTCGTACCTATGTTCACCATACCTTGAGGGGTAGCCACTCTTCTGAAAATAATCTGCTGTCAAATACAGAGAAAAACTTGCAATTTAGTTTAACCTAAAGGAAGATGCTTATCATCTTTAATTTTTTTTCATTGTTGACAGTGATGAGTGGGTGGGGGTTTTTTGGGGTGTTTGCTTTGCTTTTTTTTTTTTTTTTTCCTATTCTTTGTTTTGTTTATTTTTGGCTTTTGGTGCTTTTTGGGAGGGCTTTTTTTTCCCCTCTCTCTACATGTTGCCAGAAACTCAGCTTGCAGTGGTTGAATATGGAATTGAGCAGCAAGCTGTATCTGCTGGAAGGGGCTGTAAATTCACCTTAAACTGCTGCTTCAGTGAGAGAGACTTTGTGTTGGGGAAAATTGGGGCAGGGTTTTGAGAGGGAAAAGCTCATGTGCAGCTGGGAATTTCCCCTTCTGGTGCTGCAGGGAAGAATCATGTGTTCTGTTTTCACTGTGTACAGTCACTGGAGATCTTGGTCTTTGTGGTGACCTAATCAAGATCATGTGCAATCTTAGAATTTCTGATACTAGTCAGTAACTTCAGTTCGGAGAAAAACACTAACTTTTAGGCAATTTGATGTTCATCTCTGCCCCTGGGTGCAATCTTAAATTTGCAGTTATAAGAGTGTTTCTTGGTCTGTCAGCGTCTGATTGAAATTCAGCAATCAAATTAATTTTGGAGAATATAATTTCTTTTCTAATAATTCCTAGTGATGTCATTACTGTGCAGCTGCATCACTTTGAGGAACAATTTTATTGAGCTTTTGGTTAATTTGCCTTTTGTGCTGTTAGAAATAAGCACAAAAAGCTTGTGATAAAAATCTGGTCCTGGTCTGTGAGTTTGTTAGGTGAAGTTAGTGGAGTTGAGTAGAGACAAAGCATTTCAGTTTCAGTCTCAAAGATTCATCCAAGTGGCATTGCAGTCACTTTCACCACAAAGCAAAAGAGAAATACACAAGTTCCCACTCCTTTCTTCAGTGTTTTTTCCCCTTGAAGATGTAAAGTGCTGACTGAAGTTTGAGCAGCTCTAAGTGTGACTACCTGTAAATGAAGTTCAGACTGCAAGTAATATTTTGCAGCATCAGAAATGAAGAGCTGGAAATCTTGCTCTGTGATTCACTGGCATTTTCTCCACCATCATCTCTTGCTCTACTCCATCCCTCTGCTTCTCTGGCTTGGCTGCTGCATTTTTTTTATTTTCTCAGGTACAGGCAGGTACTTTAAACAAGCAGCTGGCAGGGACCAGCAGCTTTTCCTCTGTGTTGGCGGGATTTGGTGAGGTCATGCGAGCACTTGCTCCAGGAGCTGGGAAATTGCGTTGCAGTCTGTTCCAGTCAGGTTTTTGTGAGTAATTGCAGGCTTCCCTTATCTCAATTTTCTTAAGGGTATCTGTTGTTAATTGGTTCAGTTTCGTGAAGCTGTGACAGCTGTGATAAGCCTCACCATTTTTACTTCCAGTTAAATGTTTATAAAATGTGAATTTCACTGTATGTGGCTCGAAAGTCAGATGTGAGCCTCTGAGTGTATTTGTTTAATTGTCTGTAGCCAAGTACAATTAGCATGTACTGTACAGGCAGTGTAATTATCCTGTCTAGCAAGCATGCAGAATTCTTCCTTGCTGGAAGATTGTTTTATTATTCCCTTGGTGTAGCATGGGGCAGCAGTTGGATCCCCATGCTAAAAATAAGAAAGGAAGATGTGCATTTTATGTATTGCATCAGCTTTCAGCAAGCTTAAAATAATGCATCGGGCAAGAACACATCCATCAGCTGATTCCCTAAAGACTATTGAAAGTTTAACTTCTGTGAGCCACACACACCTCCTGCCGTGTGTGGACCCAGAAATAACATCATTCAGCTTATAAAATAACTCATCAATTTTTATGCATTGGTCTAAATGCAGGTGGAATTTGGATTGTTTGTGTGGAAGAGAAGAGGTAGCATTAGCTTTAGCTAAAATATAGTACTCTGCATTTGATTGATTTGGCATGAGTGCTGGTCTAAGGAAGTGCTTTCTGGAAAGGTTGTTTATGTGTCCATGTATATTCTTGGGTTTTTTTGTTTCCCAGGGAAGGGAATTGGAGAATGAATATGTCGTGTGAAACAATTTTATTTTTTTTTTAATGGATGTGTGTTTATGCCTTTTATTTGTTTTTGTTTGTTTGTTTGTTTTTGTTTTTTTTTTTTTTTTTTTACAAGTGAAGTCATATATAGGTGTTTTGGAAAGTGAAAGCTTGTTTTATTGGTTACTTTGGAAATTATGCAGTCTTATTACCTGTTTCCAGGGAAGGACAAAAAAAAAGGAAATGGTGCACAGTGGGGAAGAGATCGCTGTGACACTGCAATTTGCTGTTTAGGGAAGAGAGACTTTGTAAATCATAACTTTCCCAAATTGAATGGGTGGGTGATTTCCCTTGCTGATGTTTGAATCAATGCTGACCTACAACTTCTAATATTTTTTATATTGGCAGTGGAGCAGAATGAGCCCATTTCATGGAAAGACTCACTGAGATATTTTTCATTTTAACTTACTGTAACAGGACCAATCTGAAATCATAAGTCTCTTTAATTCTATATACCAGAGACAATCTCTTCATTGCAACTCTTGGAGAATCAGCAATAAATGCATCCCAAATACCAGTTATGCATTACTGCTTTACTTGCTCATAAGTTGACTAAACAACTGTAGTAATGTTTGTAATATCTTGTGCAACAGAGGTGTATTTCTGGCACAGAGGTGCTTAGAAATAATTATGCGTTCTTTTCCCTTTTGCTGTAGAATGATATTTTTGTTCTCTGCTTTGGTGAGTTTTGTGTGTTGCTCCACATAGTAAGCATAGTGTTGCCTCCTTGTAGTTAATACTTGAAGAGAGGGCATGAATGGTGGTTCCAGTAGGCTAAGTAGCTATTGACCTAAATGTTTAAAACTTGTTTTGGAGGCATAAATGAACTGTCAGCTTTGGTGTTTGAGACTTTTGTTTATTTTCTGCTCTGTTTCTCACTCTGGGGTTGTTTTTTTTTTAAGGTGTAAATTAAAAGAAATGGCATCATTAAGAAAGCAATGAAAATGTCATTCATATCTGTTGAGGTAGTCACAAGTTTGCTTGGGCTGTTTCTGTGCATGTGTTTGCTTTGAGGCATTCATCCCCAAGGTTGGTGTGGAGCATCACTGCTCGTTCCAGTGCTTCTCTCATTTCTTCTAAAACAGATATGGCTCTAAACCATATCTGTGCAGTCCCAGTGTTCTTTTGTCTGTCCAGTACTTACTGCTGTGATCTTCATCTGGCGTTTCTTGGGATGACAGAAGTGGATTTAGAAGTGTGTACAAATATCTGAACTCTGACTTGAGTGACCCAGCTGTTGGAAATACGCTGCAGAGTTGCAGAGTAGGATTACTTCTAAAAGCATCAGTTGATAGCAGTGGTAGGTAGTGGACTGTGGAATATGTGTGCTTGAATAAACAGGATTACATTGAACTTGGAAAAATAAAGGAAGCAGCAGAATGAAATGTTTAGATTATGATTCTAATACTACAGAAGAGGAACAGTTGCAGTTTTACCCAGGTGATTTATTCTGCCTTGGAATCAGGGAATAGGTAGCCATGAAACATGTAGTCTTCACCCTCTAAAATGTTAAAAAGAAACTAGTTCTGAATAAAGTTGATTTTTTTTTTTGGTGTGTGGTGTTTTTCCATTTGTTTGTTTTTGGGGTTTTTGTTTGATGTGTGTACACTTTGAAAACTTGCATAGAGAGCTGATATTTCTGTCTGAGCATTTGTAAAAATCTGGCACATCTACCAGAGTGAATTGAGACAATGAATTGAGGGTATTTGATGGCAATTGTTTTCCTTACTTGAATCAAAATTTCAACTTGAGTGTAGTCCACAGAATGGATTCAAAATTGCAAAATAGGTTTTTATCTCTAAATAATTAAAGGTGTCCATGTGAACAGGAGCCTGAGATTGCCATTACTACTCTGTTAAACTGTATTAAGACCAAATCCATACATGAATGTTTAGAGTAGAAATGACACTGCATCTCATTGGCTTTTGATATTCTCATGAATTTTACTAGTCTATAGTTAATCAAATGTTGATTCATGTTTGTTTAATTTTTTGTGGGTTTTTTTATATCAAATTATATTACAAGGGGCTTAATCACAAGCCTTTTGCTCTTTACCTCAATTTTTTGCTGTATAGTGCCGGGTCTTTTAAACATAAATAAATGACCTTAATCTACAAAATAAATGTTCCCAGACTTAGTCCATGTTTCAGTAACTAGCTATCAGAGAGATAGAGTTAGAGCTGTGAATCTTTGGGGTTCTTTCTGGTTTTGTTGGAGTCTGTTTGTTTTGCTTGGTTTTGTTTATGGATATGCCATTTTCTCATACTTAATTCTGGCTAGCCATAGAATTTCAGGGTCTTAATTTGGTATGAAATTTTCCCTTTTTTGTGTTCTGCTACTCTGTTTCTAACTACACCGAGTGTGAAGGAGCAGTATTTTTTGCCAGTATAAGAACTGTTTTACACAATCCTGCATTAAAAGGTGATCAGGGAATTTCAGCAGTGTGTACTTACCTGGAAAGATGAGCTAAACTACACAACCTGCTTTAACAGGTTCCTGCAGTTGTGGATGCCTGCCTTTCATATGCAGTAATACAGAGGCAGCTGATTGGGGTTGGCCAGGTTCTGCTACATCAATTGTAATTACCCAAACTTAGACATGCCAGCTGGGATGTGAAAAAAAAATTAAGTAGGTCTTCCTCCTCTATCTTCTGTCTTTTATTTAAAGTAAAAGCAGATTACCTCCGAGTCGAAAATGTTTTTAAAGTCTTTGTGAGAGGAAACTAAGCCATGATGTTTGTGTTTTTTACATGTGAGAGGTTTTTTGAGATATTTTCCCAAATATAAGCTGAAAGAGCACTGCTGAAGTGATCATCCTGGGCTGATAACTGCCCTGCCCAAACAAGCCCAGTGAGTTTGTGGAGGAAGGAGCCTAATTCCCACCTGCCTGCCCCTTCAGACAGGAGTGTGCCATCAGCAGTTTGACTGCTTTGAGAAGCAAAGAACCTTGAATAATTAAATTTGGGTCATAAAAGTTTAAGTAACATCCGGTCTCAGAAAGGATACATATGTCTGGAGGGGGTACAAAAAAAAAAAAAAAAGACAAAAGGGAAGCAGGAAGAGAGAGAAGTACACCAAGGTTGAGTCAACAGAGGCCCTTCAGAAAAGGGGAATTCAACCCAAAGGAAACCAATACAGAAAGCCATAAAATACATCAGGCAAATGTATGGGAAGGAAATCAGAAGGGTGAGAAGTCTATGAAGCAGATGTCTGCTTTGTAATGTCACTTTACAAAAAGAGGAAGTGAAATAGTTCCTTCTCTAATAGATAGTTAAAGGAAAAAAATATGTGAGGCTGTGGAGATAAGTGCTCTAATTCTGTGGGGGTGTCTTGTTTTGTTTGTTTGGTGGTGTGGTGGTTTTTCTGTCAGTGAGAGGGAATCACTGTCACACTTTAGAATGTTGAACAAAGTGATATTCCAGCTGGTGCATTGAAACACAGCAAACTGTTGTGACCAGTTGGATATGCCAAAGAATTCCGGAGAAGTCAGGGATGATGGGGTTGTTCTGTTCCACACGTGCATTTTGCTGTCAGTGTGAGCATGGTGAAAGGACAAAAAGGATAAGAAAAGTTATTAAATTGGCTGAAACGGGACAAGTTTGAGACAATACAGACTAACCTAATGAGGCAGTATGACTGAGCAAGGAGGAGACAAAGAGGACAGCTAGTTGGGCTAGCAGGATTTACTTTACTAGAGGCCTAATTACTGTCTTAGCTTATTTAGCAAGGGGGCAGGATAAACACGAGTTTACAGAGAAGAGGACCTCCATGTAGATTCTAAATCTAGAATTGAGCAGCCAAACTTTAAGTGCATGGAAGAAATTAGAATGCTTTATATTAGTGCTTGTCTCCAAGGTATAAAAAAAAAAAAAAAGGGGTGGGGGAAACATATGAGACAATGGAAAGGTAGAACATCTCCTGTGAACAATGAACACTTAGCAAAGCTAAATCCAAGGAAAAGGAAATACTCCCACCCACTCTTTTTTCCTTATCCTTGTTCTCACAGAATCAGTGTTTACATTGAATAACACATCTCTTCCAGAGGCCACTGAAGCTGGGAACTCTTCTGAGAATTCATATGATTTTGACATTTGTATGAGTAGCAAGTGTGGGATGTTACAGTAAATAACATTTTGTTTTTAGCAAAAGTGTAGAATTATCATGGTTTTGGACATTGGCCAGTTTCAGAGGTGTGATTTTTAGTTTTTGTGGTTCTTCCCCCTCACCCCCTCCATGTATAAAGTATATCTGAATGTGTTATCAGCATAAATGGAGAAGCAAATGCTTTCCCTTTTTCTGCTACTAGCTGTAGGATAGACTCACCAGTACTCTTGCCAGATTGAATTTTTTTCTGAAGTACAGCCCTACCACATGGACAGCTTCTGACTTCAGTGTCTGTTACAAGTGATGGAATGAACATTCATTTACTTCTTTTTAAAGAAAGAAACAAAAACAACCAACCTTCCCCTCTGCAACAAACACACAAAACCCCCAAATCAAATGTGTTTTATCTTGTTTGACTTGTGCTTGGGAAAGCCTTTAGGAACTGTTTGTCTTATGAACATATGAGTATTTCTCTCCAGTGTTTAAGAAGCTGCTATGAGGCTGCAGCATCAATGGAGATGATGTGGGCTGTTATCTCTGTGAATATAAACAGAATTAAAAAGGAATTGCTCTGGCTGGAAACTGAACTCCCTTAGCAGTTCGAGTGCTTCCATGCACTGGTGGCTGTTGGAGCCACAATGCCTTCATCTGCTCAGTTCCACCTGCTTTGCACCCACTGCTGTCTTCAGCAAGGAGGCTTTTGAGGAGCTGAGATCTGCCCTGTAGCACAAGAATTTCCATCTCAAATATGCAAATAAAAATCTGAGGGCTGAGCACAGTCTGGTGTACGAGAGTCAGCCCTGAAGCTGTCAAATACAACTGTTGATTTCCTTCTCTTTTTGTTAAAGAGAAATGCAAGTCAGTTGAAATCAGGTTGGCATGTTGGATCTGCTTGTCACTCCTTGAGATTTCCATCTGATCCAGTGTGGATGGTGGCTGCTGGTCATGTCTCCCTCCTGTGGCACGGGGAGCTCCATAACTCATGCTTATGAAAGAAACCTTTCTTTAAAGTTTTTGATGGTCAGGTTAAATCCTATTGGTAAGCATCAAATGCAATGGAATGCTTTTTCAGAGGGGCTTTAAACTTTATAATGCACTTAACAAGTATTCTCTCCTTCAGTGTGTGTTACCAAGCACATCTGCAAAGCACTTTACTTGCCTATTGCATTTATAGTGGATTAGTGATGTTTTTTTACCTAGAAGGGTATGTGTAAATCCTTGATGTGTGAATTGCTTCTGCAGATGTGTTCAAGTAGAAGTCCCACACTTCAAAGTCTGAATGTTATGGATGTAAAGTACCTGGGGCAAGAGGAGGCCCCGTGTCAAAGTGTTATCTCAGTAGATGGTTCTAGGCTTGCAAAAGGAAGGTGCTTTAGCTTGGACTTTCCTGCTTGGGGGAAGAAAGCTGTCTTTTATTACTGTTTGTGCTGAGTTATGGGAGTTAATCATTGTTCATGTGTGTTTGCACTGAGAGAGAATGTGTTCACCAAAGGCAGTAAATCCAACAGTTCAAGTTTTCTTCTGCTTGGTGCACTCAGTGCAGTATTCAATAATGATTTTCCCATGGTATGTGCTTTGAAAGCATTTTAAAATACAATAATCACAGGTGAGCAGTGTTTTACAAAACATGCTCTTGCAATGTTTGGGTAATTGGTTTATAGTTAGTTATAATATAGTTAATATAGATGCAATATAGTTAATATAGATGTTCTAGTTAATACAGATGTAATTGTATTTCAGAATGTACAACCATACATCAGCACAATAAAGCTGATGTATGATTGTTCATTCTGAAATACAATTATATCTATGAAAGCATTAGATATAACAACTCCTACATTGGTCAAAGGCAAAATACCCCCAAAAGTCACATAATTTTCTTCATTTTCACTTAGTCTTTGGTTGACAGTGTTCAGTTTGTTGTAAGTGAGGGATGCAAAGACAGGTGAGTTAAAAGGAGGTGCTGATTTTGACCATGATGTGGTAAAGCCCATAGTAATGATTTCCACACACCTGGTGACCTTCAGTGTGAGAACGCGCTGTTGTCTGTCCAGTGCAGTGTCTTTTATCTAACTTCAGGCATCAGCAGCCTCTTTCAAAAAGAGTGTAAAACCTCTCTGCCAGACAAATGCGGGATCATCTTCCGCCTCATTCTCAACAAAGTTATCATCCTAAAGAAGGGTGTTTTGTATCTCTTATAAAGCTTGTATTTATTTTCTTTATACTTTACGCGCTATGTCTGGTTTTAAAACCAACTTTTCTTTGTGGGTTTTCTTTTTCATTATGTCTATTTTTGTCAGTGGTCATCTAAATGCATTTATCACCCTCCTGAAAAGAATAAGGAACATTTTTAGGAATGGTTGAAACCTTTGGCATTACGTTTTTTAAAAATAAATGTTTTTATTAACATAAATATGACAGCACTTGTAATTAAAATGCTGTTGTGTTTTTAAGAATATTGATGTAGTCTATATAGCTTATATGTTAACAAATACAAAAATGCTTCTTTTGCAGTAGAGTTCTGAAGAAAACTAAGTCCCTGTTTAATATTTTTCTCTTCTTAAAATGGTTTTGAAGGCAAAATTTTCTTCTACTGAAATTGTTAAAACAAGACATTTAATTTTATTTTGCCAAAGTAATAAAAACTAATTTTGGTTGTAATGAATGTTAAAAATTAGGTGTAATAGAGAAGAATATGAACCTATGAAATAATAATTGCTTTTTTAAAGGGTATTTTTGTTCATGTTTATTTGTGCTCAGTTGGAAGGAAGTAAGCACTTTGTTTCCTGCTAAGTGTGGAAGGCTTTAAATATACAGTGCTTGGTGCTAACTTTTTTAAAGCATTACTTATGACTGACACATCCTGGTGTAGTTTGCTCTTCCCGCTAGCGACCTTGAAAGCATGTCTGTGCAATAATCGCTTATTGCTGGAACAAAAGATAGTTCTGTCTTTGATTTGTTTGAATTCAGGAAGCTGTGTTTGCCAAAGTAAAATCTTGGTGACGCAACTGTGTGAGGCTTCAGCAGCCACACCTCTGCTGAGCAGTTTCAAGTTTTTAGTTTTAACCTTTGTTCATAGCCATCTTCCTTTTCCAGCAAAACATGTGAGGTGGTTTGCTTTCTTGCTTTTGCACTGGAGCTGTGCTAAAGAAATGCCAAGTTAGAAGGAAAAGCAGCAGCAAGTACTGTTGAGGCTTCCAGCCCTTCTGTGCTAAGGCAACTGGATGGTAGCAGAATAAATGGATTCTCTTGCTGATCACTGTGGTAAGGTTGATGCACAATATTCTCGAGCGTTGGATGGTGTAGATTATGTGGGGTTTGGAGAATAGGATTTTTTAACGAGCTAGATATGCTTGATATCTGAAAAGCAATATAGAACGCCATCACTGAGCGCCAGTTGCCCTCCATTGAGAAGGGATAGTGGATCCAGTTAAATAGGTACTTCTTCACTGCTGTAATGCAGTTTTCAGCATGGCTCTGAGGTATTGCATGAACATTTGTCTTTGATATTGGTGTTTAATGTAAGATTGCATTTCTAATGAGCCAAGCTGCTGGAAGTGCTCCCTCTAGGACTGTGTGAATGTAGTTTTCAGTGCTTTATGATGAGGATTTGCCTTTGTGTAATTATGGATTTGTAAGAACCGCTCCAAAATTAATAGGTTTTGGACAGCAATTAGAGTTTTGAAGTGTGTATTGCTGTTAAAGTGCCGAGCTGGTCCCTGTGCTGTACCTGCTGCGTGTCCTGACCTCTGCTCCGGACTGAGTCTCTGGCGAGTGCAACTTCTCACCATTATCAAACTGCAAGCAAGCATTTAATTACAAATTAGCTGTTTTAACTGCTTTGGGGGAAACAAAACCCCACAGTGTTTTGAAATTAAATCCTGAAGGATCAGTATTTCAGAAGCAGATCCGTCTATTCCTGCCTGCAGCCGTCCATATTTATGCGTGTGCTACACATGTGGCTTTTAATTATCAAACGCCAAAGTTTCGTGTTGAGATTTCTGAAATTTTCTGAAATTTGACCCTTGGATGGAAATTCTAATTTTTGTCAAGCTCCAAAGTGCTTTAAGCATCATGTTTGAATGTTCTCTGAGTGTGGAGGGCTGAAATCAAGAGTCATGGTCTTGGAGAGCGTTCAGAGCTTTGTTAATTCTGCTTTCCAGTCAGATGCAATGCCAGGGGTCAAATCTTTGTTTACAGCAGAAGTAAATGAAGCAGTCATTTTACAAATGACTTGTGAAGAAATGATAGTGGTGGCTTGTGGAGCCTCTCCAGTCCGTTTGTTGCTGCATTTAGCTGTGCCTCAGCTTTGTCCTGCCCGATTTACTGCCAAATTATGGGACACCTCCCAAAGACCCTCACTGAAAGCAGTTTGTGATCTTCTACCATGTGCAATACCACATTCATCATCACAACCCACTGTTCATGAGTTAAAATGGGCATGCAAAACTTGTCATTTACAAAAATAGACTTATTTTCCTCCCTTCTAACTTGTTAATTAATACTGTTGTGTTTCTTGCTCTTCTGTGCCTGCTTTCTGACAGGACTTCCAGAGCTAATCAGCACCACTCCTTTCCTAAGTCTCTTGGAGGCGCTGGTGAAGGAATCAGGCGTATTCTGTACCTCAAGAGACTAAGCTGTATCCACTGTGGCTTTTAATTGGGGAGAAAAATACATTTCCTCATTGAATGTATTTTCAGCCATTGATATAGGCAGACTTGCCTGCTGCAGTACAAATAAATATCATTTGTGTTCTGTGTGATCGGACTAGCAGACTAAGTATCTGCAGAGAGAACAGCTTCAGCGTGCTTGAAGTAAAGTTATGATAGACACAAGATACCTGAGAAATCCAGATGCTCAAGAGCGGTTTCTTCTTAATGATTGTTTTGGTTTGGAATGGGAGGAAATTTAGGGAAGTGATATAAAAAAAAAAAGTTAGTAATTACCCACACTAAAACCCACTCTACTCATTACCACGTTAGTTAAAAAGATCACAAAATTAAGAAAATCTAACAAACCAAAACCACTACAATGATAGATAAAACTGTGCATGCCTCGGAAGAAGTTGGGGAATGTAATTCCATGTAGAATTGGGATAGTTGTTCAAGTGTTTGACATGTATTGAAAATTTCCTAGAACAAATTTTCGTCTTGTTGCTGTATTATGCAGGCTTCAAATTGAAATGAATTTTAAAAAGCTTTCTGGTGAAGTTAAGAGGTATACAACAGCTGCTATAGATGAAAAAAGTCTTTCAGCTTCCAGGATTGACTAACTATTGCCTTCCCCTTGGGCTACAAAGCAAGTGGTGAATGCTAAAGTAATGTGAAAATGGGATGGTAAAAGACTTGGAAAAAACATGAAATAATCTAATTTAAGAATGTTTTAATTGAGGCTTGGTCTTCTGGCTGCATTTAGATATAAATGATACCCATTCATTTGGTATGTGATAACCTCTGAGAAAGGACTGGGATGTGCAGTGAGATTTTTGTGCTTTGTTAGGAAATATGTAAAATTAAAAGTGTTGATGACTGAGTACTTAAAGTTATTCTATGCAGAGATGAACCTTTTACTTGAAGACAGATTTACGTGATATTCACAGCTCATAAATCATTCTTGCATTGCCTCCCTGCTAGACTATTGGCAGTAGAAGGCATTTCTCAAAATATGCCTGTTTTCAATTAGCTCAAGGAAAATTCTCTAGTTACAGAAAGAACATCCATCCCTATTACCTGCTCCAGGAATTAACATTCAAATACGTTTGCATGAAGATTACCCAAGCTTAGTGTGTGTAAGCGATGATTAGGGCTGATTTTTAAATAGGGGAGGATAGGAAGATTTAACCCAAACTGCCTTTGAAATGTTTCTAATCCTGAGGTTCAGAGTTGTGATGGGCTGTGGAACAGCTCCTCAGACATGGAGAAATGCAGCCCAAAGCACGTTGGGCTGGAAGGCAGGAGGGTTTGAGAGCCAGTGTGGTGTGGCTGGAGCTGGTCGGGCTCTGGTTCAGGGGTAATGGAAAGGCAGGATGCTGCCTCGCTCGCCCAGGTTGCTCTGCTCTCCTGGGCAATTGTGCTATTTGTTGTTTTTCCTCTTCAGCAGCAATTTTCTGTAAATTCTGTGTACAGCCTTCCTCTGTTTCATCTCTGGGCTGAGGCGATTGTGAGCTTCTTAGTTCTGTTTTATTGTGTCTTCTCAGACGCCCTCAGACGCCCTTGCCTTTTGTTTGCAATTTGCCCGCTTCATTGTGCCTTGGTTAAAAAAGGTGCTTGTGTCCATGCAGTTACAGATCCCTGCAAAACACAGCTTGTTCTGTGCTCTCAGGGTATTCCTTGCATGGTGAGTTCCACCTCTCCTACATCGACTTTGTTCTCTTCACTGAAGAAAAGGCAAGGGATGCTGCCAACTCTCACAGAAAGCTTATTTTCTTCCAAGGAGCATTGAAATAGTTCTAGTCTGTGACTTTTTCTATTGAAACCCAGATTTGTGTGAATTGGCATACTTGGAATGAACAATGTCCCATTAATGTGGTCGATCCAAAATCCCTTTTTGAAGGCAAAATGGGTGATATGTGTGACGTTGCCAAAGTAAATGTCACTCGAAGTCATTGGCTTGCACTTAGCTGGAACAATATACCTGGCTCTTAAATAAAGCTTTTTTTTCACTGCCTGATCGTGGGTGAAGAGCTAATTTTATTCTGTTTTGCTGGTAGTGAGTGGATTTCTAAGGTACTGAGTTAATTAGAACAACTCTTCTCTGTTTTCCCAGAGAAGGAAGCGTGTACTTCAGCACGTACGTTGGATGTGTAAAATGACAAAGAGACGAAGTTTCTAGGAGCATCTTGTCAGCTCCTCTGGTGGGGAGGGCAGGTTTCTTGAGAGCATGTGTGTGTGTGTTTGTGTACATTTGGAGAATCTGTGTGAACATATGTCAGCTCCTTCTACAAAGTGAGCATTTCCATAAATTGTTACCAGTGTCTAGATTAAAATGATGCTGGTGTGTATTTGGGCTGTTAGGGCAATGCTAGCCATCTAATAATTTAAGTAGTCACCTTTTCACCGTGGTCAAAAGAAGTGGGTCATTTTACAATGTTTGTACAAGGAAAACAATGTACTCTGTGGCATTGAGAGTGTGACACATTTTTCTGCTACTTGTTGTGATGTATTGGGGCTTGGTGCTCAGGCACACAAAGGACAATGCTAAGGAAATGCTTTGTCTATAGCCTATATTGGGAATTCTTGAAATTTTTGTTAATAGCATGTAAGTGTGTGCTTATGGGGCTTGAAAATCACTTTAGAGATGCTCACAGTTTGTGGCTGTGTCAGTACAAACCTGGGCTTTTATTAAAAACTTGGTGGACAGTTCTGAAGTGGCTGGAGTTTGTCACATCCACAAGTGCTCAACAGGAGGATCTCTTCTGATCAATGTATGTGTCCAGGGATCTTTGTCTGAAGGCATTCCATGTGTCAAAATGCAAAATGTTCTTTAGTAAAATTAAAAAAAAACCAGACTGTGGGTTGAATTCAGTATTTGTGGGAACAGCATCTTTTTACCATATTTTTCAGCTGGAAAGTGAGATGGGACAGAGGGAGGATAGCCTTGGCCATGCTCAGCTGACCTGTCTGATGAGTCAAGGAGTAGCAAGCACCACTTTGTCCCCACTTTTTAAAATCTTTTATTTAATATATCTGTGATCTCAGGCTTTTGAAGGCTTAAGGAAACTAATGCCCAGTTTTTATGCATTTATGAATGTAGTAGATGCCTATCTCTTTGCTGTAGGGTTTCTGGAAAATGTGATTTCTCCTTTACTTGCATAATAACTCTTCCCAAATTAAGAAAAAATAATTATTACTTAGCTATAGGTTCTGTGATTTAATAAGAACAATATGCCTCCCTTTTACAAATGCTTTTATGCTCCTGACTGTTGCATCCTGTGATGTAACTTTTCACTTGAAAATCTTCCACATCCAAAAATCCACAAGAGGTTGGAGGCAGGAATAGGAAGAGAGTATTTTAAAGAGGGACCTTATTTTGTTCTTTATAATAGTACTTATAAAATATATATAAGACACATATAAAATGTGCACATTTATTATATATATATATATATAGATACATATAAATGTATTTATTTAAAAGGATAAATATTTATATGCATTACTTTTTTGCCAGCTTACATCAGTAACAGTTAAGAATGCTTTTGTGTTGGTGTTAACCATTTCTGTAAAATTTGAAGAGAAGCAGCATTAGGGTTGCCTCTAGCTTGGAGGAAGCCATGGTAGGGAGCAGAGGTGCTGTGTCTGAGCAGTGCACAGGGAACAAGGAAACACCACCATCAAACACAAGGTGCCATTTGTTTCAGCAGGTTGTTGTAGTGCCAGCAGTCAAATCTGCTTCAATTTTAGTAATAGTGTTTGAATTGAGGCTAAAAAAATGAGAGGTCCTGCTCCTTTTGGAGTTCTACCCTTGATTTCTAGGGAGGAGAATGGGGGAACTCCTAGAATAATTGTAATGTCTTAATATATTATAGCTGTCAGAAGTATTTTCTGGAAGGATTTTTCTGAGGAATTGCTGTATTATCACCACAGCCCTAAATGGAAGTTACTTAGAATGAGTGTTAAACTGAAATGCTACACAGGGTCATGGAAGATAGGCAAAGCTAGCATAATGCTTTGGGTTGCTGTTCAGACACTGATGGTGCTCCTGAAAAAGCTCCTTTTTCTGTGCCTTCCAGGGAACGATTTTTGAATTTATCCTGTCTCTTCAGGTTGTGTGGCTAGCACTTGCACAAGCTTGAGGAGGAGACAATTGATGGCTTTGTGCATGAGGAAGCACTCTGTTTAACACAGGCAAAGATTAGTATGTGCTAAATACAGAAAAGCAAGAAAACTGCTCTCAGTTATTGAGAGCTTGTGTATTTAAGAAAGGGGAAGGTGAATAAAAGGAAAGAAAAAAAAAAATCTTTGTTTTTTTTCCCCCAGTCCTGACTGATCGAATATCTGTTTAATAAGTAATTTGTGAAAAGGAAATAATCCTAATGGGCTCTTGGGTCTTTGGTTTATGGGCCTGGCTCCAGGAAACCTTGGAGAGAATAATTTAGTTAAAAGGATGACACAAATGAGGCAGAGAGGGAGATGCTCAGCAGCCTCACTAGCAGGGTGTTGACTCCTGTCAGTACTGTCTGTCCCAGCTCCACAGAGTGGGGGATTCCTGGTGTTCCCGGGCTTTCCTTGGCGGCACATGGGAGCTCTGCCTGAGCCCTCTTCTTGTCTGGGCTGGCTGTGTTTGCCAGGAGCCAGGACCTGTGCATCCCCCAGGGTTCAGGCTGGGAGGCACGGGGTCCTCACTGAGGTTTCTGGATTTGAGGTGGTGCCTTTTGAAACTCAGTTTCCTTAGTTCTGTCTGCCGAATCCGCCAGTCGAAGGATGCTCCTTTCTGTTGGTGGGAATGCTGGTTTAGATTTAGTTTTAGATGTCACCTTACTTAAACAGTGGTGGTGATAAACCCCATATTTAGCCCCTTGCATCTAAAGAAAACAATTTATGTATTGGTTTTCTGTGAAAGCTTTCGGAGAGTATCAAGTGAATTTCTCTTCCTACTATGTGAAACTAACAGCTTTGTTCAGGACAGGTTTTTCTTGGGGGGGGGGTGGGGTTTGTGTAATTATCACATTTGCTTTTCCAACTACATGCCAAATTAACTTATTGTAGTCTATTTTCAAAGCTAGTTTATAGCAGATAAAACATACTGACATGCTGTCCAAAATAACCACATGTTCTTTTGAAGAAAGAAAAGAAAGGGAAGGACAAAGTTCTTGTTAGCAGATCTAACTGCTTTCTTATAAGGCAGAGAAAGCTGGTTAGAGAAAAATATTACTCTGAAGAGTTTTGATTAGGTTGTTTATTGTCCTTATTTATGCCTTTCCTAATTAAAAAAACCAGCAAAGTAGCACCACTGCTCTGCAAGTAAAGTTCTATGGAAAATTTCTAGTACTTCTATTAAAAGGCAAGTAAAAAAGAAAAACTAATTCCTGCAGTCAGAAAGTCTTGAGGTTTTTTTAAGCTGTGTGTCCTACACAGCTACTTTTCTTTGTGTGATTGCTTACTTTATGAGGTTTTGAAGAGTAGAAATGTGACATAGAGGCAAATGACCTGTAACACTAGAGCATAAAGTGAAATAGAAGAGGATATTAACTCTAGCAGTGTTCTTTCAGCTTCTTATATGCACATGCTATCTTATATACCAGTCTTGCCAGAACTTTTCTGTGAGGTTTAGACCACATTATTCATACATAGGAAAGAATAAGAACATTTAAAAAAAAAAAAAGAAAAAAAGAAAGCTGAAGAGGGCTCAATATAACTTTTGCCCTTTCAGGTGTTTTTTTTTTTGTTTTCTTTTTTTTTTTGGGTTTTTTTTTGTTTTTTTTTTGGTGGTGTGGTTTTGTTTGTGTTTTGTTTTTTTTTTTTTGTTTTTTTTTTTTTTTTGGCTGTGGACTTGCCATGTAGCAGGGATAAAAGTCATAATCAGTTGTTCAAATCAAGAGCCCTTTCCTCCTTTCACAGCTCATCTTGTTGCTGTAGATTCAGGAGTAGGCTGCTGCTTTTTCAATGGGGTGCGTTTGCCAGGTGGAGAAGGCGATATTTTTCAAAGGTAATTACTCCAAAATGTTATAGGATATGGCAATCTAAACTTGTGTTTAAAAAAAAGGTAAGAAAGGCTGCAGGAAGGGGGGTTGTTTGGCAAAGATGACAGGTTTGCCAGAATAGTGTCCTGCTTTCAAGTAAAAGGGGAGACTTGAGGACATGACACATGCAAAGTCGTGTAAATTTGCTGAAAACAAGTTATTTTGGGCGTGCATATGATTGCTGTTGAAGCATCATAGAAATATCCTATTTAGGTTTTAATGCCTGCTTTACCCAGAATATTAAAGCAAGTAACAGCCTATATTCATATTCTACCAATTTAATGATTAAAAATAAATTTTAAATGGTACTGCATTCTGTATTAGACCCAGTGCAGGTAGTCCTGTGTGCTGGATGCCTTGCAAACTTGGGAAGAGAACAAAAGGCATCATGAGGCATTTCTAATCAAAGAAATACAAAATATGTGTACATTTTGTTGGTAATCCAGGAGAGTTATACAAACCAAAGAATGTTGTCTGTAAAATGGAATTGAAGTTACTTTCCAACATTAGAGTTTGTGTCTGTGAGCTCTTAGTTTGTGTGAGCCTGTTTTTCAGTGGAGTAAGCTGGAGAGAATTTTGGTTTAATTTTGAAAATTTATTTGAGTTTGAAAGGCAAACCTAAATAAACATTTCAGTTTTTTTCTTTTAGCACTGAGATTTTTAGCAGTGGTGAACTTCTTGTCAAAATGCTTAGTGCATACCTTGTAATGGAAATTGTGGGAGAATGTGAATAGAACAGAAATAGACCCAGCGTTTATCTGATAGTTCAACACAAAGTAAATATTGAGATTTGTTTCTTCTCTTGTAATGGACTATTAAAGTACAGCTGACTTGGGAATGGAGGGCTGAAGGGGACAATTTCCCCAACAAAGTCATGTAAAAAAGAAAAGTTTAAATCTAGATGGGCCTGCTGCTCCCATTCCCCATGTGTTCTAACACATCTAAAGCCTATTTAAAATGACAAAGTGTGAATAAAGCATAGTGTGCCCTAGGGAGGCAGCAGAAAAGTTCAGAGACATTCTTTCTACCCCTCTGTTATAGCAGGAAATGTACTAAATGTAAATGCCTGGCCGAGTGGAGGAACACACCATACCTGAGCTGCACAGGTCCCACCCAGGAAAAATTCACTCAGGCAGTGGTGAATACATAAATGAGGTGCTGTGCAGAGAGTGCCAAAGTTTGTTGTCGAGTTTGTTGCAGTTCAGCTTGCCAGTCCAGATGGACTAATCCCTCAAGCTCAGGGGCAGTGGGAGTCCTTGCACCAGCCTGTGCTTCTCCCTCACCCCCTTCCTTTTCCTGAGGTCCATCCTGCCTTACATAAACACCCTACAGAGCTCTGTTGCTTTCAGCTCTTTATTGCAAAGCTACAGAATCCCAAGTGCTTTGGCTTCCCTTGTAAAACAGAGGGCTTTTTTCTGTGCTCTGTTTTCTGAGTTGTCTTGTCTGCTCCTGTTTCGGGTAAATTGGTTTTGGGAAAGGCAGGTGGTTTGGTTTTGTTTTGCTTTTGATTTGGTAGCTACAACTATATGTATAAAACTACAAGTAGTGGTTTGCCAACGCCTTAAATTGATCATTCTGGTTTTCTGTTGAAAATAGGCATTTATTGTGTGTGTATAGAGGCACTGCAAAGCATCAGTCTCAAGCAGCAGTTGATGCTCTGATGGCTCCTTCTCCCCCTCATCTCCTGTTACCTGATCATAGCAGAAGTTATTATTCAGAGTTGCCTTTCACTTCGTATGTTTAAATTTCCTTGCACTAGTGTTGCTCCAGCTAGCTCAAAGGACTGTCCAGTTCCTGAGAGATGCCTTTGGGAACAGCTAATTCTCCAAACTTTGGTCTCTCAGAAGTCATTATTGTATACCTGCTGTTTTGTGACATCAGGGCTATGTGTAAATTACATAAATAACCATGTTATTTATGTAATTTACACATAGCCCTGATGTCACAAAACCTAAGGAACACAGATCTTCTCTTTGTTTGGGTATCTTATGTCTCTGTTGCCTGTCTTTAAACCGGTGCTTCATTCATCTTTAAAATGTTATATGTCTATACCTTAAATACTACTGTTTATCACATCAGTTCTTGCTTTAATTCTGGATTATGTTCACTGCTGTAAGCTCTTTGGTTCCTTTTTTGAGGAATAAATTACTCAGGTAAAATGAAATTTGCCTTGTCTTCATTTCACCGCTCAATTACATTTCTCTCATTTCTTTTGTTCAGGTCTTGTCTTATCAAGGTCATGCTTTTGCACGTGTAGCACCAAGGTTGATCTTCCTGCTCTCCCAAACGATTTCCTTTCCCCCTCCCTCTTGTGGTGGTTTTTGGTATATCTGTCGCTGTTGTGAGTGCCAGTTATTTCAGTATTGTGGAACAGAGATTATCCAGATCCCCTTCTTTCTTTATTTTTTGTCTCCACACTGTATGTGGCAATAACCATTACCCTCTCCTCATTTTCAGTGTGTCATTTTGTTGTCTTTATAGAAATGGAAGGCAAAACATTTTCTTTGGTGTTTGTTCCAGGTTGTTTTTTCCCTAAATGATCTCTTACCCCTCAGTGTGTAGTAGGTGTCTTTCTCTCCTCCTTTGAAGCTGCAGTGCATGGGAGCAGCAATGCCCCAGGATTTCTTCTGCATAGTTCAGCTGAAGCAGGCTCCCAGTTGGTTTAATCTTCTGTTGGCACCCTGTAACCTTTAAAACATGCTTTTCTTTCTCAAGCTTTTGTTTAGTTATGGAAAGAAAAAGGTTTTCTGCTTATTTTTAGATCATGGGTCAGGTTTTTCTTCATCCAGGTAGTCTGGGTTCCTCAACAGATTTGTTCCTTAGCTTGGAAAAGAAACAGAATGCTCTCTGCCAGGCTGTTCACTGTGTCTCTGGGAAGTGGTCAGGAATGGTCAGGGTTGGGTTGTGATTGCTTGAGCTGCTGGTCATCTCTCCTGTCCAACAGCAGGAGATGCCTGGGACAGCATCCCTACTGACCTGGGGCTGATCATGGCCTCTGACCCAAGGTGTCCTTCAGCTCTTATGTCCATGCCACTGCTCTCATTCATGTTTCTTTGGGCTTTTCAGAAAATAAAATATGTTATTTTCTCAGGAGTTCACCCTTCCCTTTACATTTTATGAGAGAGAAATCTGTGGACCACAGATGTAAATCTCTGTAGGATCCCAGCTGCTCTCCAAAGTGATAATTGCCAGAAGTCTATGTTTCAGTATTTCTCTTCCTTTCTTTCTTTTCCCTCATCCACTACTCTACGTTCTGGCCTTTGTGTGTGAGTATTGGCCACCTCTCAAAGGTTATGCTTCTCTTACCTTACTTCTTGTGTTTCATAATGTGGCAAAGACTTGTTTTCTTGTGAGGCTGATGCTTTTCCTTATGAATCTCTGAATTGTCAGCTGTGGTAGGACACTGTTGCTAGCATGTGGGAAACAATGCATCATGCAAGAGAAATGTGTGGCCAAATTATTTGTATGTGTGTTTATGAAAAACAACCTTTTCTGCAGGAGATTGTTACTTCAGGACTGAAGGCTGCGTGGGAGAGCTGAAATTGCTGGAAACGTTTATAAGGGAAATTCTGGCAGGTTTTTAACTGCCATACGAGGCATGTGGCTGTCTAAAAACAAGAAGTTGTGTGATTCTTTTTCCAGATGTGATCCCTTTACCTTTAATTGCAATTTTAGCGTATGAGAAGGTTTAGGAATGGAAAGACTGATATAAAGTGTCTGATGACACCAATTGTTGGCTCAGGTTGTTTTCTGATTCCACGTGCACAGTAATGCGTCTGCTTGAAGGTGCTTGTGCTGTGTAGGCAAGTGTTCCTGGTTCCTCCCTGTGGAAGTGGGATGGAGATGTTAATGGTGATGTGAAACTTTGCAGGCTTTGAATGGTTAAATGTTAATTGTATGCCTGGATCTGCTGTGTATATTGTTGTACTGTTGAGCTTGCTCCTTTCATTTCATTGCCCAGACCCTCTTCTGTGTTTGCTGGGTGTTGTGGCTTTGTTCTCTGTGTTTGCTTTCTTTTACCCCTTTTCTCTTGCTTTTCCCCCCTCTTTTTTTCCTTTTTTCTTACCCACTCTAATTTTTGTTTCTTTGGTTGGGTTTTGTTTGTTTCTTTGTTTAGCTTTACTTAAGCTCCAGAAGGGGAAGATGTCATCAGGTCTAGTTATGGGGCTGTAGGCAAGGGTGTGCAGAGGATGGGGGGTTTTTGGTTTTGTTGGTTGCTTGTTTTCTTTTGTTTTGTTGTTTGTTTGTTTGTTTGTTTTATTCTGATTAATTAATGGTGAGGAGAAATGGGCAGAGGGAAAGCATTAGCGAGTAGTGATGCCTGGCAGGGGTTGATTACATTTGAAATAACTAGTTGTGATTTATGTTGTTTAGTTTTCAGTGAGAAGGTAGAGGAAGTGGGACACATCCTGTCTAACAACTTCTTTTAATGCTCCACAATTTATCTTTGCAGCATGTGCAGTAAGACTGTTCAGATTCTTTTCTATGTGAAAAATGTTCAGTACTGTTAACTGTTGAGACTTCTGCCTAATGTTGGCTGTAGACTTTGGTATTCAAGTAGCCCCAGGTATATTGTTACTGCTGCTTCCTTAACAGGTGGGCATGTTTTTAATGTTAATGTAATCTCTCCATGCCAGAGAAAGAATCTCAAAGGTTTTGAACCGCAAACCAACTCAAATATAAATAATTTTGTCGTCTCACTTGACAGAGTAATTCCTTTCCTTTATGGCCGCTGAATAGGTGTGACTCATGTTGTAACTCAGTTAATTTTGCAGAAATCAGCTCCTATCTTGGTGCTGCTTTGTCTTTCATGACCCTCAGTGAGGTGCTCTGAGGGCCGGGTCAGTGCCTGGCTCTGTGGGTCATGGACGCATACAGACAAACCAACCTTCAAGGCCACTTCTTGGTCCTCTCTGCAGGTGGCATCTTGTTTATCACTAAGGAGCCTGCTTAACCCCACAAGCAGGTGGTTTTTGAGATGAATACATGCTGAGATCTAGGGAGTTTTGTAATCAGGTTTTGTCGAGAAAGGGAGCCTTTAGCCTGTATTTGGAGAAGTGCAGATCTTGTTGAGTTCTATTACTTAGCATTTGACAAAAGAAGGATTACTTGCCAGATCTTTCAACTCTGTTTTTAGACTAAGGAAGAGGGAGAAAAACAAGAAATAAGGATTTGAAATAAATGTTTTTAATCTTTGTTGTTCCAGAGCTAGGTTTCACTTTTGTCAAGGTTTTTTTTGAGAGTCAAATGAAGTATAAATTTTAAATCTGTTTGTTTCAGTCTTTTTGATGTGCAGGTGGGACTGGAACTGTCTGTGTTGTGAAAAATCCTGGACTAAGATTATTTGTTTCTAGGCAGAAATACTAGGAGAAATTTACTAGATTAAAAAGATAAAAAATGTTCTTTCATGTAAGCACCTCTTTTAGCACTGTAAGAGCCTCAAAACAGTTCCTGTCATCAACAATTCATGGTTTAAATAGGCAAGAAAAGCAAAAACAAGATAAAAGGAAATATTTAAAGGAAATAAAGGTATTTTTTTGCCATCTGTTCTCCCCTGTTTGCAAACATCCCCTAAATTTTATTTCCTGCCTGATCCTTAGTGTTAAACATGCCAATATGACGCCTCCTCTCTTTCCAAACCTGTGGAATTGGCACCTTTGTGCATGTTGCCAAAGGGGAGTAAACAGTTTCAATGTCATTATTTAAAGGCAGTCCCTGGAGGAATTTGGAAATAGACCCTCTGTGCAAGGAACTTGTGGCTTTTCCTTCCATGGTTCCCCAGGAGGTTGTCCTTGCTTTGGGGACGCCGTGGGGCTGGTGTGTCATTCCTGTCTGGCACAGAGCTGGAAGCAGCTCCTGTCTTGTCTTGGCAGGAAACTCTGTGCAGCCAGGGGTGCCCTGGAGGGGCCTTGGTCAGTGTGGGCTTTGGGAGATGAAACACTGGCTGAGGTAAGGAAATCCATCCCATCTCTACGAGGGTTGGCAGAGCGGTCTGTGTTCTTGTGGCTTGTGTGTTGGTTTTCACTTTGTGTGTCTGGAATCCTGTTGTGGATCTCTCATTTGTTCAGCATGGCTAATAAATTGCTGCCTTGCTGGATTTTCCAGTGGATTGGAAAATGGACTCTTACTTTGGGAAAAAACCCCCTCCTGAGTTTGTTTTCATTGATATGCTTTACTACTTTGTTTTCATAATCTACAAAGGAGTTACAAAAGTGTAATGGGCACAAAATTTCAGCTTACATCTAGAAGAATGAATAGAAGCAAAAAATACACAGTCTTGTCTGGCTTAAACTGGAACTTTAGGAATTTTGCATTGATAATTCAGATGTGTGGATTTGCTGCCATTGTGCAGCCCCTCCTAAATGTGCTGGGAATAATCCAGCAATGTCAGCAATGCCTAGAGCAAGTTGTGTGGTTATTTTTTTATGAACCTAAAATTGTGTTAATCTTTGTGAAGGTTAGAAAGGCAAACTCATAATTCTTTTTTATCACTTATATGTTTTGAAGTGACTTTGGTACCCCACAAGCCCGTGTGTATCACTGCAGATTATTTTTCAGAATGGCTCATGCTTCAGTCCTTTCTGATACAGCCACTTGCAATTCAGACAGGTTAAACAGAAAAGAGTTTTAAAGGCTTTCTGCTTAATGCTCTAGTGCAATTAAATCCTGGCTTTGTTTGTAGAAGATAGGATCAGCATGCATTGGAACAATTGTTATGGCCCATAAAAATAAGAGGCTTTTGTTCATTTTTGTCATGAATTCTCAAGTAAGCCATAAGTGAAGTGAACATTACCAAGAGATGCATACCCAGGAGTTTAACCTTCTGGTAGAAGAGGCTTTGTACAGCTCCAGATGTGTTAGTGTTTTTTTTTTTTTTTTTGCTTTGGGGTGTTTTGGTTTGGTTTTTTTTTGTTTTTTTTTTTTTTTTTTAACATCATCGGCTCTACTGCCACTGGATAAGATTTCATGGGAACGTTTTAACAGTTTGGTTTTCTTTAAGGCCACGTTTGATGAAGCTGTGAAGTACAAGGCAGAGAATTTGTGTGTTTGTTTAGCAAAACTGGAAATTCAGCAGCCCTCAAAGTTGCAAAAGGAAAAAGCATGAAAATCAGACGTGTAGGGGAAGTGATCCTGAATTAACTGACACAAGGTCAGAAACATTGCCCTTTTCCCAGTAAGCTGGGTCCTGATGTTGGCTTCAGCACACAGTTTAAACAAAGATAGTTAATTTAACCTGACACTGCCTGGCTGTCCTGTCCAAGCTGCATCTCTGTGAGCAGATCCTGCTACCCAGTGGCTCTGCCCAGCAAACAACCTCCTCCAGCTACACCAAATATTGAAATACACTTTTGCAGTTCTAGAATAAACTCCCACCACCACCTCTCAATAGGAGGCTGAGATTCATTCCCTACTCCTTCTCTTTTAACAACAGATCATTTCAAAAGCAAATCCTGTACTGCACTCTAATGCAGATTTTTTGTCTGGAATTCAATTAAGTCAGCATACTACTGGTTTTGTCATCTCAATGAATTTATTAAGCTTTTTTTCCCCTAGAAAAACAGTATGGGAAATCAAAGTACTTGAATTTGCAAAAGCAATGTTTTTAGCTGATGGAGTAACAATATTAATAGCCATTCTTTTTACAAAAGTGACTCTGATACTCAGTCACTGGGAACATGATGCCTTATATGAACCACTGAAAGCATCACTTAATATAGCCCAAGTTGTCCAATGCTATTAGGGTATGTTTTTGATAAAATGTTCTTTTTCTGAAGACTTTTGTCTCTATGAGGATACCTACTGTAATAACTTGTTGGAATTTGCCATGTCATATTAGATGGTATTAGAGCATAATACATGGAGTGTAATAGTTTGGGGGTGAGTCCTGGTTCCCTTTTCAGCCAGCTGGAGCCTCTCCCAGGTTTTTAGCTTGTCCCTCACCTTGCTTATGAGGTGGTTTGTATTCAGAGCACAGCCACCAGCCAGGCTCCTCCCTGCTAAATTGTGCAGTAGGATCTACAACTTTCTTACCAAATCAAATCTTCCAACAGTGAATCCAGTTTAAACTGCTAATTTGCTAATGATCCAGACCAAACTCCTGACTCAGAGGTTTGTGCCAAGTACGTGCTATTTCCACGCTTAATCCTTTCAGTGGAGAGTGGTACCTTGCAAGCAGTTATCTGCAAGTGTTCTCTGGCCTGCTTTCAGGAATGGCTGGCTCCATTCCCACAGCCACTGCCTGACTCCATCCTGTCTGCAGGAGAGTGGACCTGTGCTGGAAAGCCACCCTGCTGTCCCCACCTGCATCAAGGTGCTCCACACCACATAGGTGTGCAGGGGTACAGAGAGCACGAGGCATTGCTTTGAGTTGTGTTCTTGTGGGCTGGAGGGCTTCATGGAAATAAACAGCTGTTTAACATTTAAACATTATTGTGGCTATAGATTAATGCTATTTTTATTTCTGAAAAAGTAATTTCTTTAAGTAGACTAAATGCTCATCATATGTTGATGTTTACATGTGATGGCCTTGCTCGGTGGTCTCAGATGTAGCATGATTGCAGATCACTTTGTGTGGCTCTTCAGGTGGGTGATTAAGGTTGGATTACAAACTCAGCTTACTGTTTGCTGATACATCCTTCCAATGTTCCTTTCTGTCCTGCCTAAGAATAACAATTGGTTTATAAATGAGAACAGGAAGGAGACAATGCGAATAAGCCATGTTCTCTCATGTCCTTTTTAATGCCATAGATCTGATTTCATCAGTGAAAACAGTAAGATGCTTCCTCCAAATTATTGGTTAATTTAATTCTCCTCTTTCCACTTCTCCCCATATCCCTCCAATGCACATATCCTCTATGGGCTTTTAGGATGCTGCAAGAACAAACTTGATTTCATCTGATTGCAGGTATGCTTGAAAACCTGTAATTTGCCTTAATGGAAGGTAGTGCTGACCTCTTGATAGCAATGAAGCAGATAAAATCATCTGCCTGATTACCCATCAAATGAGTTACTCATTAAATCAAGTAATTATCCTGTGGTGAGACAAAATGAGTGATTTGAATTCTGTCAAGAGCTTAGCAAAGAAAAGCACTGAGGTATAAATCTTCTGTGAAGAAAAATCTTGAAAGATATGAAGTATAGTCATTTGCAATCCTCCACTGCTCTCTCTTGACTTTGTTTTAGAGGAGCTGGGAGGAGCTTCCTCCTTGTGAGCCACCTTGCAGGGTGACAGACATTCATACAAGGTGGTTTTGAGGGTTAGTTCTGCAATACAAATGTGTTTATGTAAATTTGTTACATGTCTGGGCTATGCAAGTGTAGGAAAGCTGCACAAATGACTTGCTACAATTCATTAATTCCTGGTTGCTGTAGTAAAATTTTACACTTTATTTTCATGAAGGTGGCAGAATATTCAGCCATTTGACAGAATAGTGAAAAACCGTATTTGATGGGGAAGAATGTGCTTGAAATCTGTTACATTGCCAATGGGATGCATCCTCAAATGATGCCTGGAGAAACATGCAACATTTAGTGAAGACTTCAGAAACGGGGACTGGAGTTGTCTTGGTATTTAAGCCAATCTTCTCCTTGCTATCTAATGCCATCCTTCTGTTCTGATGTCCTCCAATATCATTTGGTAGTGCATGCTTTACTGTAAAAGCCTTCATTTGTGTGGAAAAAACCCTCAAAACCAAACAACTCAACAAACCAACACATGTTGATGCTGCAGATAGAGGCCATGGAGAAATAGAATAAAATGTCATTGCAGGTTTGTTACTTTCAAGCAGATTTTCCTGTGGGCTGTGTTAAGATACTAAGTCACTAGCAGTTGAAGGAAATAGCTGGGTCTTCCTGTTTATAGAGGTAGCAGGCAAAAACATTGCTAATAAATAAAACACAGAAATGGTAACATTGTCTGGTGCTCAGTGTCCTATAAGCTTCTGTGGTGATTACAGACTTATAGATAAATAAATCACCGTTACTGTTTATCTTCTTATCTTGTTTTGACTTAAACTTCTTGAACATTCTATAAATTCTTTTGGCCTGAGGATAGGAAAAAAGAGGAATGTGTGGTTTTTTGGGAATTTGTATATTGGACTGAATAATTCAATGGTCAAATGTAACCTCTGGTGTGTATGATTTGAAAAAAAAATATTTCTGTTAACTAATTTGGATCATTTTACTAAGGTTTGGGCATCTTTTATCTCAAGACTGTCTTGAGGTCAGGTGTCACTTACTTTAAAAATTTTGGAATACTAGAGAGCATCATAGATGCTCATTACATAGATGCATAGATGCATCATTACATTGATTACATCATTACACTGATTACATCAATGTAATGATACTTTATTATTTCTGTAATTTAAAATCTGTGTAACCATGTGCATTTAAGAGTTCTGTAATTCTCCATTTGGTTTTGTGGAGTCCTTTAAACATGGTGCAAGCTGATATGAGAGAAAGTATTTGTAAGTCCATTTCATTGCTTATATTTCAAATGGAAGTTGTATGTTCAGAACTTAGTGTTAAAAAAGCAACACACACAATCCCCACTTGGATTAAAAGAAGCTATGTGTAAAGGTGTTTATCAGGTTTCTGCCTGAAACTCTTGTGCTCATTACTCCCCTATGAGGAAAGGCTTGGTGATTTGGGATTGTTCAGCATGGAAATGAGAAATTTTTAGGGTGACATGATTGTAATCTTCCAGTAACCAAAGGGAGCCTACAGGAACAATGGGGAGGGACTTTTTATAAGAGCCTGTAGTGACAGAACAAGGGGAAATGGATTCAAATTGAGAGTAGAGATAGATTCAGTATTAGGAAGAAATTTATTACTGTGAGGGTGGTGAGGCACTTGCACAGGCTGCCCAGAGAAGTTGTGGATGTCCCATCCTTGGAAGTGTCCTAGGCCGGGTTGGATGGAGCTCTGAGGAACCTGGTCTAGTGGAAGCTGTCCCTGCTCATGGCAGGGGGTTGGAACTAAATCAACTTTGAAGTCCCTTCCAACCCAGACCACTCTGTGATTGCTAGCTCTGCATGCTAGAGCTAGTTAGATGAATACTGTGACCTTCATGCTGTTCCATATTAAAAAAATACAGATGCTTCTGTAGTCTGTATTAAAAAAAAAAAAAAAAGTTAGGAAATGAAAGATTTTAAAAATTATTTTAGTTTACTTTGTATGCAAGTAAATAGAGTTTATTACTTATCCTAGGATGCTGGGAGCTTAGAGCACTCAATACCATTGTGTCTTTTGTTAGCAAAGGAGTTGCTTTTAGTAGCCCTATCACCCCATGTATTTTATTCCCTTAGCTCATGAACTTTATCCTTCTCAAGGAACAGATGGGTAAACTCTGCATTTCAGGCTCAATTAAATGCCTTTTAAACTTGTGATTTCAGTGTCTTCTAGAGTGTTCTCTTGTTTTCCAGCTCTTATTCCTTGATGGTAGCTAGGCAGATCTGGAGTACAGAGTTTCTTGTGGTGAAGTAAGTGCATGGTGATCTTGATCATATGTTGCCATACCATCCCCAGCTCTTGGGGCTGGTGGTTCCACAGTGTGTGGAAATGCCTCTTTGGTAATAGGATACTGTCAAACTCCTGCTGCTTCTGACCTTTAGTCAGTCTCTGAATCTTTGGTAAGCTGGATTCTTGAAAAATACAACTGTGTTTCTTAAAGCCATCAAGGACCTTCTCCATTTTTTGTTGTGTGATGTTTTTCCCCTGTAGAATGGTGTGTCCTTGTCTTGACGCAGCTGTTTAGTCCGTCACTTCCCTTAGACCTCTACTGCACATCACAGCTCCCTCCTCCTCTTTCTCCCTCTTTGAAATTAGCCTGTTTGCTCCTTGCTTTGACCTTTAGCTGTCATAACAAGATTGGTGATCCAGAGGAAGAAATTATTATTTCTGACCTACTGAATGTTTATTTTCTGGCAATACCAACACACTTCTGTAGTCAAGAGTTGACCTTGGTCTCAACTCCTGTGAAAGAGCTACCAGTTAAAATGGTGGGGTGCCATTACTCTGGTCTCTTACTGTCCTTTGGTTACTCTCCAGAGAGAGGGGCTGGCAGAGGTGTCAGTTGTGCCAGGTTTTTTGTAATACTGCTATTGCTACAGGAAGGAACAATGTCCATATGTTAATATCCGTGGTGTTACTCAGACTTTCAAGTAAGCATGACTTCTAGTCCGGCAGATTTTATTTTTAACTTAGTTGAAAGATCTCTTTTGCCTTCTGTGTGTGGATCAATGTGACTCCTTCTACAGACAATTTTTTATTAAGCAATTTGTGGAATTAGTATGGCTTGTTCTTCACATTTTTTGTTCACCAAGTTTTAGGATACTGAGAACACTACTGAAAAGCAAGAGAAGTAAACAGGAATTTCCACACTTGCCTTTTTGAAAAAAAACACAAATGTGCATCTTGTGTGTTTTTCCAACAGCATAGGTTGTAAACCCTGCCTGGGGTTTACAATAGTTCAATCCTACATTTATAAATAAAACATGGTGTGTATTAGTGTGACCCATTTTCCTTAAGAGTACAAAAATCTTGTTGTCAACTAAATTTAAAGGAATGACATGGATATAAAGCTGTTTCTACAGATTCCCTTTAAACCACTTTGTTTGGTAGTCTGTGCCATCAGAAGGGTAATTAATTTATGGACTGTACAGCTGCTATATATACCATGTCAAAACTGTGTGGCTGTAAATGATCTTTTGATAAGGTCAGACTCTGAAGTGGAGTAATAGCTTAAGGTCTGACACCTACATCACAATTGCATGTACTAGGTAACATTTAATGAGAGATGCTGTGTTTCTGCTGCGTGATCACAAATGGGGACCATCACCCCACCCCTGGGGTGGAAGATTTGGGTTATGCTGGCTGTGCAGAAGTCTGGAGCCAAAAGCTGTTCCTGTCAGTGTGGATGAAGCCAGACCGGCACCTGTGAGGTTTGTCCCTCATCTCCATGGCTTGCCCTGTGTCTGAGCCACCCTTTGGGATGGGCTGGGGTGATGGCAGTGCAGTCACACGTCACCCCAGTGCACAGCTGAGCTGGTCACCCACGGTGCAAGCCCTCTGTGCATCCACAGCTCCTGTGCTGGACATCCTCAATCAGAACTAGTTTTGTGGGAAGGACTGTGCTTTTTGGTGGGAGGTTTTTCATAAAGGCTTTTCTACCTCCTCAGCACTTCAGAGTGGATAGTAAGCAAAAAACTTGTTGGTCTCTGTCGTAAATAGTGTGCTCTTTCAAATTCTCCTGTTTTTTTAACTCCTAGTTTATTTTTTATGACTTTTAAAAGCAGTAAAAGTAGTCACCATTGCAGCAACATGTTAATGGAAACAGCCAGCATCTGGAGGTGTTTTGACATGCAAGAATGACATTTAATCATTTTATGAAAGGATACACAACTCTTAAGCAGTGTCATATTTCTAGAAGTAGATATTTTATTTTGTAAGTGCTTTATTGGAAAACACTTTGTAGATGGTTTATGCACTGCTGTTTCCCTAGTTCTGCATGGCGGAAGTAATATTTATCTTTCTGTTGGCATAAGCTAAATAATTAAACAACAGTCATTTCACTATAGCTCATCCATAACCATAGCTTTGATATAACTAAGGCCACCAGTAAGTTGTCATTATTAATCAAACTTTTGCTGATCACTTTCAGAGAATGGAAATGAGTCATACTGAACAACCTTGTACAATTTACCTGTACTTTTAAAAATACCACTTATGCAAATCTTGTGCGTTTGAAGCTCCGCTCTTGAACTCTGATTATCTCCACAAAGGTACAGACTGTATCTAACAAGGATGTCACTCTTCAGTCTCTGTTTCCTCATGGACAAGGTTGCACATTTTCATGGGCCACTACCTAGGTTACGTGGTCTGAACTGTGGTCTGGAACTTATGCCTAGCACGAATTTTCAGGAGAAAAACGCTTTTGTGCCTGTGTTTTAGATATAACACTTTTTCACCTTGTCTACTGGATGGGCAGGAAGGCAGCTGCACGCAGTCTGCTGTGCAAGTGCCCCAGGCAGGCAGCGGAAGGCATGCTGCAGCTGTGGTTTGGTGTTGTGTGCTCAGGAAAATACCAGCCTTGCACATTGCCACCCTTCCCACCCTCCGCATCAGCCTGCTGCCACCTCCGTGCTGTTGGTACAGCTGCTGCAGCAGCCAACCCCCTGACAAAAATAGGCATTCCTGTGGTTGTTCTTAAAATACGCATTTGCATTTGGAGGGCTCTGTGTTGTTTGCAAGTTTTTCTTTTTCAAATTAGGCAATGTGGTTTTGGGCAACAAATATAAAATTTTCTCATTTAGATCACTTTTCTAGGCTAGTTGATCTAGGTTTAGTATGGTTTAGTTTAAAGCTGGGTATGGTTTAGTTGTGGAGGACACCTCAAGACAACTTTTCAGATCAAATGTACACCTCTTGTTCTTGTGTTTTCTGCCTGCTCATTTGAGAAAAATGCCATAGGATGATGGAGCTCAGTTTAGTCTAGGAGGGGGTGATGAGGGAAGGGCTCAGGCACTGCTGTGTGTTCTCTGCTGCATCCTGCCCTCGCACTGCTTGCCTGGGGACTTCACTCTCTTCTCTATCAGTTCTTATTTTGTTGGGGTTTCTGGCAATGAAATGTGATTTACAAATGTAGCTGTTTCACAATCTCCTTAAGTCATCCACGGGCAGAGCTGCTGTTGACAGACACTATTCCCACCACTCTTTCCAGAGGGTGCTGCCACCTCCCTGCTGCTGCAGCACGGCTCATTGTGCCATACACCATGTGACTGGCCTGGTGAGTTTCCCTGTTTTGATGTTGATGAGTTCAGTTTCATGCTGCTCAGTCTGCTGGTGTGCTTCCTTGTGCAGCCCCATGAGCCGTGTTGGCAGGAACAGGATGAGAAGGGGAAGGATGCAGGAGAAGGGCAGGGATGCTTATTTTAGCAGTAATGCTGCTGGATGCCAGCTCTAAGTGACCTTAATCCTAGTCAAAGGTCCTGCTTTTCATCACTCTGGGAATTAATGCTTCAGAGAATGGAACCTTATTAGGGTTTATTACAGTGCCTGGAGTGAAGAGGAGCGAGCAGCGGCCGCCAAGTCCCACAGGTGTTAGTGGGAGCACTGGATCCTGCTGGATCATCCTTGTCATTCTTAGCTCACTAACCAGCCTCTGAACACCTCACAAGTACAGCTGGAAACAGGCTTGATGCAATGAGCATCCTTAACCAAAGTGTGTCTTATAAAACCGTTTAATTACTTTGTCTCACCTGATGAGATGGTTTTGGTCTGTTGTGCTTGCTGAGTGATAGCAGATATAACATGGGTTTAAAAACAAACTGAAAGAAAATTTTTCCTCCTAAAGATAAAGCAATCAAATTGGAAATTGGGTAGTTATTAAAGAAATTACTTTTATTCTCTTTTCTGTGGAGTAAAGCTAATGAAGGCAGCTGCTGAAGGGTGATACAGTTTGGCACTGAGGTTAATTGCCAGCTGAAACATTGCTGCAGTTTCTTTTCAGAAAGAAGAAAGCAAAATAATTGAAGGATCATTTGCTAGTGGAAACATGATTGATTTAATATATTTGAGGAAACAAAATTAACTAGTGCTGCCCTCTTGCAGTTCAACAGCAAGACAGGCGTTAAACTAGTGTCACTGCAGTTCAACTTTGTGATGTTTATGTGCAATTGCAGGTTTTGTGAATAAAAGGTAGGTAGGGAGAGTTTCCAGTAATCTTCTGGATGGAATGCAACACTGTGATTTCTTCATGCAGTAGCTCTTGGATCTGAAGTCTCCTAAATCTAAGGGAAATTAAGAAACCCTTAATCTCTGAAAGCCAATTTCCAAAATTCATATGGCAGGTACTTTCTTAGGAGCAGTATGACTTGCCGAGGAAGCTCAATAGGTAATCTTCCTCTCTTTTTTCTTTAAGTACTAAAAATGTCCTGGGTACAAGTGTCTGTTCTGCACCTGAGGACATGGTGACTTTGGTGGGGGCACCTCTGGTTTCCTCAGTTAGCTCTGGGTGACTGGAAGGTAATTTTTTGGGTATGGACCCACAGGGACCTGCTTTGTCCTCGTCTTCACGTGGAAGTGGTTATTCCGAAGATTTCATGCCTTCCTATGGCTGTCTTCAAAAGCTGGAGAAGCCATTTCCTCCCTCCTTTGAAGAGAAGGCACATTCGAGTGTTTTTTCATTCCTGAAAATCTGAAGTATGTCTAAAAAAATTTGTACAGTCATAAACTGGTGCTGCTGCAGTCTTTGAGACATTCACTGTTCTGAACAACACCAGATGTGTAGTGTTCCTAAATATGTGTATGTTGGGGATAAACAAGCAATGAACTAATCTGTACTTGTACAGTGTGCAGAGCTCCATTTGTGGTCTTTAACAAGCTTTTTTATTTTTGTCAGAGTGAAGAGTGTTTGTTAGTTTTTTTCATGGTGTAGCAATGCACTCCGCACTGCTAATAATCTGAGAGTTTTTTCCTAAGCAAAGACTTACATTGTGTATGAGTTTTATTTTGGTATGTGCCATATTATAAGGCAGTTTTTTTCATTATTTATGCCTATCTAAAATACTTCAAAGAGCACTTCCTCATCACCCACTATTCATGTTAAGTAACAGCAGGGAAGAGGAACCTGAGATGGTGCTTAGGCTTGTGGAGATAGATAGGTGTTGAAGATAGGTGGCTTAGAAGGACAGGTATGATAGAAGGGCCAGAGATAGAAGAGTGGAAAAACCTAACAAGGAGGTAAGGTTATCATGACAGATTTAAAGGCAACTTGAGGAGTTTTGATCAAGTCTTCAGCTGAGCAGGGAACAGAAGATGGGTGGGTTGAGAGTCCTTCTGCTATTTTCAGGGGGAGCTGTATGCACTGGGCCTTCTGCAATCTTGTTTCAAAAGTTAGAGTTCCAAGGATCATTCCAACAGCATTCTGACATTTGGTTTGGTTCCTTCTGCCTTATCCTTTTGATGGAGCAGACACTAAGCTCTATTTAAGATACTCAGAAATAGCAGTGTCTTGTACTCACTTTACAGAAAGAGAGCCTAACTCTTTTAATTTTGTGTGCTTTACTTACTTCAAAATTGATATAGTCTAAAAGAAATGTGTTGGTGTGAGCTACAGTGGATGCTTTTTGCGAGTGGCATGTAACCTGTCACTGTTCAGGGCACTAATGGCCACTTAAGATTGCAATCAAGCCTCTTTCTGCTCTTGGCACTGATCTAACCAGTACTACAGTGTCTGTTTGGCCTCATGGGGCACTCTGCCTGTCATTTCTTCCAAGGCTTCATAGTTGTATTGGGAAGCATGTTGAGTTTGAAAGGGTACCAAAGTGTGTGTGTTAAATTATTCCATCTGCCCAACCCACCCAAGATAAGACTCAGTGTTTCGTCTTGCAATTAAGATTGTTTAATGACTTGATGCAACACAGGAGTTGAGACAAGTGGGGAACATGGGTTCTTGGTCAATCCCAGTGCCACAGCTGTGTGTTGAATCCCATGGCTTCATTAGGGTCCTTAGTTGTGTGCCCTTGCCTTTTAGGCTTCATCATCTTCCACCAGGCAGTTTCCTAGTCCTTTCCCCTTGTATTAATCACAGTAGTTGCCTGGCTGACTTCATGCTGCAGAGCTGTGTTCAGCTGACTGCCATCTCTTTTTTTAGATCACTGCAGAGGTCGATTCCTCCAGTCGATCGGGAGCTGCTGGAAAAGAAATGCACTACTGTAGTTATGTAGATTGTTAATCCTGGGGAAAACACAGAAAACCATTTGTGTGCTGTCCTAATGATATGTGTTCTTATGAACCTATTAACCTTATCATCAACCGTTTCTGATGGTGGAAAAAAAGTGCTGCTCCTCCTTGTTTTTTGAATGGAGACACAGACCTCCCCTCCCCCTACCCCCTTTTTTTTTAACTATCCCACTGTTGTCTGGAAATCTAAACTTTAATCCAGTAATTTAATATGCTTGCAAATCTCGAAAATAATAAACTATTTCAAGTATGATAGAAGAGTCAAAATACATGCAGTACAATATTCACAAATAGTTTTGTTTTGACATTTATCTTGCTGTAGTCGTTCTGCCAATTGGCTTCAGGCACAGCTACCAAAAGAATGAACACATGTTGCATTCATTAGTTCTCATCTGGCTGTGCTTCGTCTTGCAAGACAGACAAAATCATGATCACATTAAATAGATTGTAATGCATTTGTAATACGAGTTCCCTTCTGCCGAACAGAATGATAGCTTTGCAAAGCTGCTGCTTTTAAGCCATGATATTTTGCTTAGTTTTCATATAATGGATATGAGTGTATTGCCAGTGATGTCATTGCTTTTTCGTCTCGAAACGATGTCATGTGAAAAATATTCCAATACTGAGCGAACTGCTGCCCCCTTGTTCCCCCCCGTGTGAACTCCGCGTGTCACTGCTCCTGTCACTCCTCGCGTCGCGCCGTGGCTGACGAGAGATGGATGCGTGCCGTTTCTGACAGACAGAGAGACACGCTTTGAGACAATAATGGTTTATCTGCATCTGCCGAGGGAGGGTACTGTCGTTAGTCAGGGCTGCTGGTTCTTTATGCCCGAGCGCGAACGGACGGACAGACGGATGCTGTGGGCTGCTGATGGTCCGTGCGCCGCTGTGCCCCGGCCGTGAGCCCCGTGCGGCGCGGTGGCACCGGGCCGGGCTGTGGGTTCCGACTGCTGCGGTTCCCGGTGGGGAGGGCGCAGGACCGTGCCCGTGTGCGGGCAGCTGCCGCTTTCCCGTTCGGGAGCGGCCCGGCGGGCTCCGCTTCCCGGCCGAGCAGGCCCCGGGGGGCCGCGGCCCCCAGCCGGTGCGGCAGCGAGCGCGCCTGCGGGCGGCCCCTCCCCGGGCCCGGCCGGCCCGCCCCCGCCTCCCGCGCTCGCTCCGGGCCAGGGGCACGGGCGGCGGGACCGGCAGGGCTCGGTGGCCCGGGACCGTGTGCTGGGAGCCCGCCGGCCGGGCCGGGGCGCGGGAGCTCTCGCTGAGGCGCGGCGGGGCCGGCTCGGCGGCGCTGGCGGCCGGGGGGATGGAGGAAGGCTTGTCCTGCCTGGCCGCAGCCTGCGACCCCTCGGCGCTCGCCGCCTTCTGCACGGGTAAAGTACCGCGCTGCGCCGGAGGGCTCGCTCGGGGGGAACCCCGGCGCTCTCCGCTCCGCGGTCCCCATCCTTGCAGGGGAGGAAGGGAAGCCTGGCAGCCCCGGGCAGGCTCTGCCCTGCGAAGTGCGAGAGCGGCTCCGCGCCCCTCGGCGGCCCGCAAGGTGTGCCTGCCCCGGCGCTGAGGGGCGCGCTGCCGTGCGGCATCCGCACCGCCAGAAAATCGACAAAAGAATGACGAGTAAATAAAATCGGGAAGTGTGCGGGTCGCGGAGGAGGCGATAATGAAGCTAGTGCTGGCTGGACAGGAGGCGCGGAGCAGCGCGGGTCCCTTCGGGCCGGGATGGGACAGGGAAGAGTGTGGATCGAGGGACCCTCGGCAGCCCCCGTGGAAGGGCGGGCGGCTCTGGCGAGTCCTGCCTTCCCTTTGGAGCGCTCGCTTTGCCCTCTCCGAGGGAAGAGCCGGAGCGGGACTGGCCCGGCCTCGGGCAAGCAGGCGGCAGTGCAGGCTCGCTCAGCCTGCTGCGGCTTCCTCTGCCTGGGCAACCTGTGCTTGCCCTTCAGAACTAAGGGCTGCTTCCTCGTCTCCCTTTGTTTTTACCGGTGTCATAGTAAAAATGAAATATTTCGGTGCGTATCTCCTTTCTTTAGACAGCTGCTCTCAACAACTCAACTCTCTTGAGTGCGAATCAGGTAACTAATTGTAGCACTCTGACTGTAGCTACCAAAACTATGGTTTTGAAAAGACCAACCAACCAAATAACCCTGACGAAGAAATCCTATCAGAGATAAAGCGTGTTCCTCTTGTACACCTCTTGTCTGTTTCCCTGCGAGTGAGGCAGACATCAGCGAGCGCCCGTTCTTTGTTTGCTGATTCATGCCGTGCGATCCGGATACAACCGCAGCATCTTGCCTGTGAAACTTGCGGCCGAAAACACGGTGGTCCACAGAAAAGTTTTCTTAAAAATAAAAACAAACGAGTGCTTAATGCATAGATTTCTATGGGCATTTAGTGTAGGAAAGGAATGACCTTGCGTGTACTTTGTTAAAGTGAGTGATGTGCACTGTACTTCATCTGCTTCAGAATTCAAAGCATTTGGTTTAGAATTCAAAATGTTGCAACCCTCAAGAAAGAGGGGAGGGTAAATTGGAAATGTTAACATTTTAAGTGCTTCGTGTGATTTTTTTTTTTTTGCAGTCTTGCAGGGATTTTTACTGTAGAGAAGAAAAGCTAATGTTTAGCTGTTTGTCTTCAGAACAAAATTCAAAAGAACAGCATATTTTATGGCTATAGCTTGGGGCTTTGTTACCAATATGTAGAGGTTTATGTGACCAACATTTCCACTGACTTTAATGGCTTTTAACTGGGGTTTCTGTGATTGTCTGTACAAGATGTAACAGTGTCTCAAACTTCAGCTTGAGGCGTATCTTGAAGTTCCAAAGTGAGTGGGACATTATGGGTAAGAAATTCAACAAAATAAGATGCAAGAAATGCATTCTTTTCTGAATGCACATGTTCTATTTTAATTTTTTTCTGTGCCTTAAGAAATTATTTTTTCTAAAATCTTGATAAAAGACTGAGCATTTTGCTGGATAACAGCTGGCATTTGTAATTAAAAGAAAATGTGGCTTTGGATATTCTAATCAGGCTAGTGTGTTTTGTTGATTTAAAACTTGATTCCTACTTGTACACTTAAACTTATTATGCCTTTGTATCCAATGACCTGTATACCAGGTTTTCCAATGACTGTATTTTGGGTTGTGTGTAGAGTGCTAAGAAACTGGTATGTTGGAGAATCAACAAGTGCTTTGTTCCTGTGAAATTTCTAACTTCAGCCTTGAGGGCTTTTAGCAAATTTGCACTGGTAACAAGTATGGAAATGCCTGAGATTAAGTTATAGAAAGTATCTTTTTTTTCTTCTTTTTGTTGGGCTGGACATGCTCGTTCTTGCTTTGTTTAATGGAGCTTAAGGTTTTATGCTGACAGGAGAGTAAGGTCAGGGTTTTGCATATAATTTTTTAAAATAAGTATCCTATAGTGACATGCTTTTCCATAGGAGCTTTGCTAACTTAAATTGTGATTTATTTTTTTTTTTGTGCACTGGTGTCATTGTACGTACCTCTCATTGCTCATTTCTTGCCAAAGCTATAAATTAATTCCTAATTCAGCATTTCCTTTTAATATATAGGGTACAAGTGCTGATAGGTAGCTTAATCAAATGTTTTTAAAAGCTTGTCTAGTGTCAGTAGGAAAGATTTTTTTTTTTCTAATTAGCCTTTTATAATTAAAGCTAAGGTAAAGATATGTCCTTTAGGAAGAGGATAGCTATCAGATTGGATATGGGCTGGAATTTATCTCAGACAATATACAGATCAGGATAGAAATTTTCTATCTAATAGTTTGACCAAGGGGAATATTTACCTGCAAACAAATGTCCAGTTGGCATGCTTCTAGATTAAATATTTCCCTCCAATGGCACTTGACATTGAAATTGGTATTTATATAGGGGGCGGAAAATAAACAAACTCCAACATCCTAGTATTTTTAAGCTTGATTGCTTTCAGACTCTTGATTTGTATGCATTTGTCTTTAATGTTAAGACTAGTGGAGAGTGTGCTTAGGGTTTTTTCAGAGTGGGGTTGGCCAGTTGCTGGAGGCATTGATGGCAAAGGTGGGGTTCTGTCTGTGGCTCTGCAGGGTTTCTCCAGGGTGACACTGAGTCTGCCTTGGGCTTTGGCTGTCACTGTGCTGTGGAGGGCACCTCGGCTGGCAGTGGCTTTGCCACCTGCCTCGCTGGCAGGCAGTGACAGCGGCTGGCACATACTGCTGTTCTGCTGCCTTGCTTCCCTGCACAGGTGCTGGTGCAAAAGTATTTCATTTGAATTAGTGTCTGACATAAGGGACCGTGCTGTAAGCATTGGGGTGTTGCAAGAGCCTTTTTCTTTCTGGTGCATGCAGGGCTATGTGTACACAACATAAAATTTCAAATACTGTAGAGGTCAGGAGGGGTTTTCATCTCACACTATTTAGAAGCCCAGTACCTTGCCTCAATAAAGGTCTTGTTTCTTTAACGTCATAGTTACCTTTTAAAACTGGAGTGTCATTTTTGGGTAAGTTTTTTTCTGTTTTGCCAGTTAAGATTTCTAGCTGGCTCCCAGCAGTTCTAGGAACATGTATTAGTCATCAGAAGGGGGTTGAGGGGATAATAGTGACTTGTTCAGGGTAGTGGTAAGTGGTTTTTAGCAGTTGCAGAAAGTAATTGCAAGTTGAAGTAACTGCAAGCCACACTTGGAAGTTGCTGAAGTATCGGAATTGGTGAAATGTCAGAGGTGGAGTTGACGCAGCAAACTTGTCATTAAAGGTCAGCTAGAAAGGTTCTGACTGCAAGCACTTTCTCAGCAGCAAGTCTTTGCTCTCAAGTTTTGAGTAATGCCCCGATCAAAGAAGTATCTTTATGAACGCTACATCACACCCTTGCTTGGCACAGAGAAGTGAGTTCAGCAGGATAGAGGTGGCATTGGAAACTTCCCTCTTGCAGCAGGCTTCTTCAACCTGCTCCTTCTTCAACCTGCTCCTTCTGCACAGAGCCAGAGCAGCTTTGAGAGCAGAACTTGCAAAGAAATAGGGGAAAAGTGCTGGACATGCAGCTCCTGCCCTGTGAGCAGGGAAGAAGGAATAACCAGACATGACAGCCATTAGTCACAGCTCTTCATTGCATGGTGAGAAGATACCCTTGTGCATCTAAAAACAGGATTTAGACATGTCTTCCCGCTTTGCTCTACCCTTCCAGCACCTTTTTTGTTCTTTGTATGTTGTAAAAATGCATGAATTTGTTGGGGTTTTCCCTAGTTTGCCTGTGAAGCTCTTCAGAAGCATTTAAAACCATGGGAATATCCACAGTCTAATTTCTGATACCTGTGAAGTGCATCAAAGGGAGTGTTCACTTCCATGAGAACCTGGTTTGACTCTTCAGCTTTTTGCATGATTTGGCTTATTTGGTAGATAAATGCCACGATGTCTTGATCATTAAGGTATTTTTTGAGATTGTTTTTCTTAGATGATAGAAGTGAAAAAATCAGAGCTGCAGGTGTCACCCTGAGTGGTTTGCACTGATGGTGTGCAGTTTCTGTGCTGGGATTATGTTGTGTGTGTCATGGCAGGGGTTTGGTGGGAGCTGGCCAGTGAGCTGATCCAGCTGGAAACTAACTGTGGGTGCAAAAAGTTTTCTATCAGGTAGCCACCAAAAATTATGTCCTGAAGCAGATACTGGGGCAGAAAAAACAGCCTGATCCTTCAAGGAAGATCACCCCTTTTAACAGCAGCCCACAGTTTGACTGGCTTAAGAGCAAGTGAAACCATGCCCAAGACAGTAGTATACTACAGACTGAATCAATATTAAAATTAGGACAATTTGTTGTTATGACTTTTGATTTGATCTTAATGTATGGAAACAAACTTGGTGTCTTCCAGTGTTTCTGCTTGCTTTCAGCTTCAGAGTCTTGAATGATTATTTATGAACAACATTGAACTGAAGAAAATACCTATTGGCTTTCACTGAAGATATCTGTTTGCCCATCTTTACAATATTCTATGCATTTTTGCAATCAAGGAAACCTTTAGGCCTGTAATGACATGAAAAACTGCTGAGAAGAAAAAGAAATTTGACAAACTTTTTTCTTTAAAGGATGCAGTTCAAACTTTAAAAAACATCACTCTGTACTATAAATAATTCTAACTGTTTTGTTAGAATTTTGTTCAGTGGGGGCAGAGCTGTGCTCCTGGTCCTGCTGTGGCAGGGTCACTTGTCCTCTCCACCTTTCTGGGAGTGTTCCCCAGCTCCCCCAGAGGTACATGTTGCATGTCGGGGAGCTCTGGCATGAGAACCTTGTCCTGTGCAACTTGCAGGCTGCAAGAATGGTCACACCTGCTTAGTGTGGGCTTGCACAGGAGCTGCAGAGGGCTCAGTGAAGGCAGAGACTTGGAGCATGTTGACACAGTGGGTTAGTAAATGTGGATTAGTAGGTTAAACAAGCTGGCATTTAGTCTTGAGTAAGAGCAGTGTGCTTGAGTAGTTACAGCATGGAAGCTGAGATGCTGTTAACTCTCTGTTGGGCTCACTCCCTGCTGATTTATTTGGCCATACCCCATGTTGCAACCCAAAAGAACATATTTTGTTAAAACTAAAATAAAAGTTGTCAAATAAGATTATGGCAAAAATTACGAGATGCTGAAAAGAAATAAAATAATTTTGTTTCTGTTTGTGTATTCTGTTGTGGTGGGAGGAATATTTTTCATGCATGAAGGATCCTGTTATTTTGGTTGGCAGTATTATGTGGAAATAGTATCCTCCTGGATGGCTCTTTTTTATGTATAAATAGCTGAATTAGCATAGCTAATGCTTAGTAAGTGTACACGGAATTAATCAGTCCTAAAACATAAGCGTTAGTGGAATGAACTAGATAATTCAGTGGTTTAAGATAATAGCTGCTTTCAGAGTAACTATTATCTTTTTGGCTTTAGATTGTTCCCCGCACAGTTATCAAACAAATACAAATCTCCAGGGTTTAAAAAGGAGAATGAAACTGAATTGCAAACGCTGGAGACCTACAATATGTAGCTTTTTCCAGAGTACTTTTCACGATGAGTGAGAGCGTATTAGTAAAAAATCTGTAAACTGTATTTCTGTGGGTTCAGGCAGGCCTAACCTAGCATAGCTGTTCCTGATGTGTTACAAAAAGCTGGAAGTGTTACCCAGTGATAACCAGAGAAGAGCTTTGGCATGGATCTGCAAGGCGCTGACAGCTGATGTGGCAGAGGCTCTCTGGTCGTGTTAGTGCTCGTGTACTTTTGCAGAAAAACCTGGGTTTTTTTCCCTTAAATTATGTCTTTTAGCAAATAAAAATTCCTCTTTCTGAGGTGGCTTTGATTGTTATCAGTTCTTGATTGATTAATGCCTTTATTTTGAGGAAGAAGAAAGTAAGTGGGGAAAAGTGCAACTTGCAATTTGTGACACTACTGTTACTTAGTCCCAACCATATTCAAGTCTTGTTTTCCCCTCAAGTATTTGTAGCACTTGCAATATTTGTAGTACTGGGCATATCCATGATCACTCACTATTGCTATTCACAGGGCTATGTTTCTTTACCTAAAAACTGTTACTTTGTACCAAATAGTAGGAAAAGAAACCTGAAGGTTTTTTTATGCTTCAGAGACCCCATCACTGTAGGAAGATCAGATAAGTAATCTGTTTATGATGCAAAATGTGATGTATTTAAGCAACTTTGATAGATATATCCCTTTTCAGTGTTCCAAATTTGGCAAACATTCCACACAGAAGTGTGCTTTCCTACAGGGTCCTTTGAGAGGAAAGGAAAAAGCATCCTTATGGAGAGGCATTTTTCCTCCTAAGCAAATACCATGCACACACGCATGTGATTTATCAACAGTGACTGTGATAGTTCAATTTTGTGTAGGACTTCTACATAAAATATCTTCAAGGTGAAATTTTAGAAGGTCTTAGCCTGCCTATGCCAACCAAAGTGTTCTGCTCAGTGATTGATTTTTCTCTGGGAGGTTGTAGCATCATGTAACACTGTTAGCCAGTGTTTGTGCTTGCTTTGCTTCAGTTCTGAAATCTGCTTTGTGGTTTGGCCTAAATAAAGGTGAGACCTAATTCCTCCCTTTTCTGGGGAGTTTTCCATTTTAGGTGTGATAGTGCCAGGATTAGCAACTGAAATTATGTTTGAAACTGGCTTCAGTTTTATGTATTCATTTCTGCAGAAGTGGCCTAACTGCAGCTTTATAAAATATGTGTGCAGTGATGTCTGACAGAGATGTCTGCCATGCTGTTCAAGAGTTCTTCCCTGTCATGAATTAAATCTCTTTCATTTCACAATTACCTCATTTGTTTATGGGGCATTTGTGGGGACTTGTTGATAGTGTCCTTGCTAAGGGGAGTGCAGCAACACTTGGTGACAGGTCTGCAGTCTGAATTGTCTAAAAGAGTATCTTTGTAAAATAACAAATGTTAATATTGATGTTTCTACAGCTCTTGAGAAGCAGTGTGTTGCAGGACAGTCTCCTGTCAGGCAGCAGCAGCCACAGCAGCAGGAAAGGTGTGAGCAATGCTTTCCACCCACACCTTGTTTACAGCTGTTACTTCACCAGGGCTGTTTCACTGCCAACACAACAAAACAAAAGACCTTAGCTAAAGAACCAGTCAGTTTAATTGTATTTATGCTCAGTCCCCATTTTTGAGGATGGCTGTTGAATTTCACCTGCATAGATACTTCTTATTGTTCTCTGGCTTCTGTTTTCTGCATATAATGTGCAGATATTCCATTTATTTCTCACTAGTTCCTCCTGTGTAGTAACCCTATTGGAGACTGTGACTAATGTGTGATGAGTAGTTGTAGGTACCACCTTCCAGGTTGGCTGTGTTGGAGCCATGTGCTCTATCCTTGAAATCAAGCAGATAGCTTAACTGTGTCTGTAGTATGGATGGTCTTTATGGAGGTGGGTTAGTTCTTTTCTATGCAAAAAAAACCCCAACCAAACCAAACTGCTGTGGATTTGGTTCCACCTGGAGTAAATATGAGCTGTTGTAGAAATGTTCCTCTAATACCAAAGCTGCAAGCAGCTGCAGAAGCTGTGGAAGCTTCTTGGTGGAGGTAAACAAAAGCAGGATTTTGATTGCTGCTGTTGCAAGTGCTGTGTTGGATCAAGTTTGTGATTAGAGAGCTTTAGTCTCACATACCTAAGAGAGAGTGGATTTTTAAAAATATCGAAACCAAGCCTGTTCTTGCTTACGTGACAGAGGGGAGGTAGAATGGCTGTGAGATGGTATCTCCTGCATCAGGGGAGGGTAACATTTGTGTTGCAGAGCTGGGATAAGGGTGCCTTCTGCAGGAGATGCTGCCCAGGGAGATGGATGGAGCATGATGGCTTTGCAAGCACAACCAGCTGCTCCTGCCCTGCTGCAGCAGAATGAACACTCCCACCTGGAGTACTGGAATGAACACTCCCATCTGAAGTACTGGAATGAACGCTCCCACCTGGAGTACTGGAATGAACACCCCCACTAGAAGGCTTGTCTCTTAGAGGCTATTTTTTTTTTGTCAAGGGAGGGAGCAGATTGTCATCCTTAGGTTTTGGATAAGAAGATACAAAGAGGGACAGTAGCTCTTCAAGGTCACTTCAGCTTGGAGTGAAGTTCACAGTTGGTGTTTTACTGAATGGGCTCTGGTATGGGGAGGTAATAAAGCAGCGGCCACATAGGGCTGTGAGTAAGTGGAAGGAATTCCTGTACCTGAAATACCAGAGAACTAAGATAAGGCAGCAGTTGGTGAGTCTGTTTCAGAACAGGTTTTCCCTTTATCTGAGTCCTGTGACTTGGCGCGATAAGAGCTGTGAAATAGCGCTGTGTGCGCCAGCCAGCGCTGGTGCCTCCCCCTGCTCAGGGGTAAGCACGTTTCTGCTGAGCACAGAAATGCTCAGATCCTGCTTTTTCCAGCAGCGCTGAAAGGGAAGGCTTTCCCTGCAGGGTAGATGAGTGTTTTGGGAGAAGGAGGTCTGTATTTCTTTGGGAAAGGAAATTAATACTACAGGCCAGGTTTCTGTTTTTCTTGATGGAGTTTTGCATAATGGCACTTAGGATAGATTGGCTTAGAATAGCACAGAATGAGATCAAAGAAACGGTTTGTAGAGTGGTATTTTTGATGTTACAAATTAGATATTTATGAGTCCTGGGGGAAGGAAATGCCCAGTGAAGCAGCCAGTACAAAATTTAAGAAATGTTCCAACACTTATTTACAGGGATAATGTCTAACTTGATTTCTAGATAACAGAAACTAGAGATTATTAATTTGTGTGCCAGGATTTGAGATTAGTAGAATTTTGTAAGTAAACATTGCATGGTACAAGATAAAATGTATCCATTAAAGAAGAGGCTATTTTGCTTTGCCTGATTTTATCTCACTTAATGATTTCAGTGCTTTTCTGTTTTGCTGCTGAAATGGTACTCTAGAATTGATGAGATTATAGCAATCTTAGAGTAGAAACTTCTTTCCTCTAGGGCAAAAATGTACTTGTTAAAAGCATACTACAAACAAAGACCCGGCTAAGTTAGTTGGCCAAATAAACAATAAATATTTAAGATATTGGAAGATTGCCATAAGTGTCAGATTGAAAGTATGTTGGTACTACTGAATTCAGATTCTTTGCAGCAGAGGAGATGTGCTGCCAGTAATGGGGAATGTTGGACTTCGCCTGTGTTGTTGCAATCTAAAGATTGAATGTTTCGCAAACTTGGATTTATTCACGTGTTACTAGAAAAGTTTATATTTTGGAAATAGAACTTGGATAATCAGAGGTAAGCTGTATGAATTGGGGCCTAAATTCTGAAAAAAATATTTCTAAATACATAGACATTTCTTTGAGCATGAATTAGCACCATCACTCTGGCAAGAGCAGTTAAAAAATAAGTGATACTGCATGGAAAGAGGGGTGCAGAGACCGATGGAGAATCTGAGATTACTTTGAGTGCTCTTTTTTCTCTCTTTTTCCCTCCTTCCTCTCTCCCCCTTTCCATTTACAAGCCTCCACACCAGCTTGCATGCCTGCCACATAACTGCTGGTACCCGTCTGTGCAAATGAGTTTGCACAGTACTCCAGGAAAACCAATGTTTCGGATGGTCCCATGTTTCTCTGTGCATTCACTGGGCTTTGTGATGTTTTGGATAGCAGTGCTTTGGTCTGAGCCTGACTGTGGTTATCATCATTCATTGTGTAGGGCAGATCAGTGACAGTTAATGCTGCCATCTTTTTGTAGATTTGGGCATGAAAGACATAAAGTTAAAGAAGAGTGTTCCAAGTGGGAAGTCAGGTTGAACTTACTAGTCAGAATTAGCGTTGTCCTTCAAAACTATATTGAAACCATATAGGTAGTAAGATGCATGGAGGAAGTCATAGTCTCTTCCAAGTTAGAACTCTGAAAAGGTGATTCTTCCTGTAAAAGCAGTTGGTTGGTATTTTGAGTTAACTTTCTTTTCTTTGTGCGTCTTTCTCTTATTTTTATGGGAAGGCTCTTAATCTTGCTCCTTGAGAAATTGCATGCATTTAAGTGCTGACCTTGCTACAGCACTTAGGGTACAGCCCACTAGTGTTAATTAACCTTTAGGCAGTGTAGGATGATGAATTTCATTTCATTTAACAGATGAAGAGCATCGTTAAAAAGAGATTAAGGTCAAAAGCGTCTGCTAATTACCTCATTTTATAATTAAGTAGTCGCCTAATTTGAAATTAGAAAAGCTTGTTTGTCAAAGTGCATAGGAAGGACTGCCCTGTACATGTCAAAGCCTGGTTGCTCCTGGTGGGTTTACCTGTGAGAGCCGAGCACTTTTCCACACTGAGGTCTAGTGTTTTGGGTTAGGCACAGCCTGGAGGCTCCTCTGCAATGAGGCTTTGGGAGTGCAGGAGAGATGCTTTCCTGTTCTTGGTGTCTGTCCTGCTGTGGCCACCCTGGAGCCCCAGGCAGTGGCTGGCTTTGTCTCTGTCCTGCAGAGCTAAAGCCTGTTGAGTTTCTCCATAGGGTGGCTTGGGTGCCATCTGCTTTTGGTGCAGAGAGCTCAGTGGTGGCCGAGCCCTTGGTGAAGAGGTAGACTTTTAAAAGATGTGGAACCTCTTAAGCACAGGAAAAGTTGTTTTCTTAGAAAATTTTAGCTAGATCGGCTTGGGCATTAGGGAGGATGGGGATTAATTTACATAATTTCTTGCTCGCTTAATTTGTCACTTTTAAATTAGCATTTTAGAATGGAAGTGTTCTAACACTTCTTGGACAATATGAAATATTTCCAGTGTAGGAATACTAATCTGTGTGTGCTAAGGTGTTAATGCATGTGTAACTTGCAGTAGAGCAGTTTATTGCAGCTGTCTCTGGTTTCTGTGTGAATTTCCAAGCCTCTGTGTTAGAAAAGATGCCCCCTGCCCCTCTTCTTACTTTGACATGGAAATGGGGCAACACCAAATATTGATAGGAGCTTGGGGTGGCTGGGATAGCTGCTGGGCTATTTATATGGGGGATCCCAAGTGGGTGCCCATATAAATAGCCCAGCAGAATCCACAGTGGATTCTGTCTATGGGGTGTAGAGGCCACTGGCTTGTAGCAGAAGCAGTATTTTGGAAGGGGAAGGGCTTGTCTTGCAGGTTCAGGGCCAAGCATTGGAGAGCAATATCAGGAGCATGAGGAGGCAAGCAATGTTAGGGGAAGAAAAGTACTTAAAAACCACAAGGTTTTTTAAGCAGTCGGTGGGGAAAACCCCATGAATGGTCTTACTCTTGAGATGCATCTCAATGGAGGTGGAGCTGATAGGAAGTTGGGGAAAGATATGAGGCAGTGCCTGCATAATTATCTGCCTCTTCAAGTAATCAAATGGATACCTGTGTCAAATATGATAAATGTCTGTAAGTGTTTGTTCTGGTTTTGCAGTCTGCCTATCAAAGCTAGTATCAGCAAGGATGAAATATAAAATTTTTGTGCCCAGTAAATTACACAGTTACTGGAAACTTGGGCAAGCAGACACTCATGCTGATCAAATATGGTATGGGTGGGGCTATGCCCTGTGAATCTCATGCTGATGTATTTCTAGATTATCGGTATTAAAACTGAATGTTTGCAGCAGTAGATACACAAGAGATACACAAGCTTATTACAAAAATATTTGTATTTTCTGTAATTTGTGGTTATTATTGAGTTATTTTTTGTCAGGATGTTTTTGTGTCATCTTTTTATCTTTTTCCTTCCTTTGCTTTTTCATGTCAGAAAAATAAAAATATACGAAAGCCTATGTGCACAAATCTGTGTAGCTTATACAAGGAGAGCTACTAATTGTTAGATGTGAAGTGGTAAATCATCTTACATGTCAGAATAACTCTTTCAAATAAAGTTACTTGAAAACATGGATTGTGTTCTTTATAATGTAATGATGCAGACTCACAGACATGAGCGTGCTTCGGACTGACCATAAAGCAGTCCACAATACCAAAGTCCAGTAGCAACTGTTGCACTGCAGAATATTCATGGGCTTCAGCAAAATAATCTCATGGATCATCTACAGACAAGTAAAATACTGCTTGCTGTGGACTTGTGATCAAAATGCTTTGTGGAATGGCTAGTGCAGAGTAATTTTTCTATTATTATTAATTACTTGTTGGGGATAAATTAGCTGGGTGTATGAGACATTAAAAAAATTCTCATGAGCTGTGCAAGGAAGACAGTCTTGACGTGATGGTCCTCGTGCAACATCGATCCTGAGCAAATGAGTGGAGTGTGTTCTTGACACATGTGTTCATTCAAGACAATGTGTTCTTCCTGAAAACCTGAAGAAATGTCTTTGAAGAAGACAAATTTAAGGTTTAGCTAGTGTTGGAAATGTTAATATACTGCGCTGTCTACAATGACTTACCTGTACCTATCTCAGAATGTCTGCATTGTTATTCTAAAAAGAAAATAAAGAATTTATGCTTTTGTCACCAGTAACAAGTGTGAGATCAATCAGTGCATTGGTTTTAATTTGGTGTAGGAAAACTGGAAGGTTAGGGGAAAGAATGAAAAACTAGCAAAGGAAGCCAAAGGTGTGAGGTGATTGAGAGAATTAAAGGCCAGAGTCTTGCACTTGCAGGAGGGGAGAGCTGGGGAGAACTTCCCACTCCACTTCCATGCCATAAGCACTAGGTTCTAGGATAATGCAGTACTTTTGGGTTGTGGGGGAGCTCTTTGGATCCTCTGTGTTCATGTTGTGTGCTTTAATTACTATTCTTGGATTCTTCCCATGACTCACATCCTTTACAAAACTGAGATAATTTGTGCATGTGCTGGCATTTGGAGGAGATAATGTGAGCAAAAGTATGGAGCCTTAATTCTGCTTTTTTTGTTGTTGCTAAAAATTCTGAATTACAGGTATGGAACACGATTCTTGATCTTTGCACCTTGTATAAGGTACTCTTAAGACAGATGATCTGCAGAAAACTGCAGAGAGTTTTCTTTCTCATAATGTGTAGGAAAAATAAATTTGTCTGGTATCTCTCTGGAAATGTAAGCCTCATCCAGAGTCAAATTTTTCCGTGCTCTTTAGAACAAAAATTGGAAGTTATACAAATACATACTTTCCCTCACACGTGAGTGGATCATGGTACTCATGAGAAAAGGTTCTTTGCGGACAGTTATCTCCTGAAATTGTCAGCCAGATCTTTATACCAGTCCCAGTAATTTCTGTTCCTTTTCCCTAATAAATGACTCTTACCACTCTGAGCAAAATACAGAAAATGCTGTGGGTGCCTTAACAGCCAGGGGTTTAAAATTACCTGTGGCTTATGTGGCTTTATTGGATAAAACACAGGATTTTCCACCCTGTGATTTAAATTTCCATGGGGTGGAGTTTGTAGAATTTGTTTTTCTGAAATGCTGCTTACGTCTAAAATGAATTCCTTACTTAGATTTAGTCAAAGCTTGGAGGAATTGACTCAGAGAGGTGATAATGGATGCTCTGGATTTGTTGAGGGTGCCCAGAATAGATGGTTCAGAAGTAGGATTTTTTTTTTTCAAATGTAGCCAGTTCAACATTCTCCTAGGCAGCAAATGATGAAGGGTGATGCTGTTCGAATGCTGGTACCCTCACATGTCTGCTAGATGAAGTGTGATGAGTGATATGTGGTTTGGAAGGTTTGTTAAGTACCATGATTGTGTCCTGGATACTCCTTTTGGAGCTCCTGGCCCAGGCTGAGGGGCAGTTTGAATTGCTGCCTTGATGGATCTGCTAGGAGGGGTTTGGTGCCTGTGGCTGTGAGCAGTCCCGCACAGAGTCACCTGCTGTTCAGTGCTGTGAGAAATGAACCCTCATTTCTAGAGTCATCCCTGAGTCTCATGAGTACCAAATACAAGCATCCCATGGATATCCCTTCTTACTCCAAAAGCAAGGGAAGAATTGATAAATAGCTAAAAATAAAAAATCAAACTGTTGAACTGTGACAAAGAACATCTTGTTTTAAAAGTTGTTGTACTGTATGGTTAGACCTAACATGTTTTTACTGTCATTGAGTGCCAGTACTCTTACCTTAAACCAGTTTTTAAGGCTGAAAAACTCTGGATTCACATCTATGTGGGTGTCTCCTCACTACTATCAGTGAGCACTGTAGATGTTGCTTTTTGTCCCCACTGGATCTTGTTCCCAGCATGTCCCTTGAAGGCATAAATCATCAACAGCTTAGAAAACACGACCAGCACATCAGAAATTGTGATGCTTGGTTATAATCAGAATAACCAGATAACTAAAAAGGTATTTTTAAAATGAATCAAATTAATTAATCAGTACTTGACTGCACTTACAAATTATTTGCTGTGTTTGCCTAACTGTTTTCCCTTTTAAAATAAATTTCTCTCTGGTTTAATAAAAGAAGAGCAGCTTATGGAAGGCTTGGATAGATGCGTGTCTATGTCAGCACAAGGGAAAGGACAGATGTTCAGTAGTGGGAGAAGAGGAAGGGAGGAGATGGAATTTTGCTTCCCATTGACTGACTTTGTTCTTGCATAAGAGCTGTTTCCTCTCTGAAGGAGGAGGGCATGTCCTTGAAGGAAGGTTTTTTTTTTCTTGCTTGAACTTCTTTTGAAGTAATTCTGTAGATTATAAAATATGTTTTAAATGAAGGAGTAATCTGGAAGATACTTTGAAAACGTCTGTGAAGGAAAGGTGTAATTGTGCAAATTTGTCGGAATGATCTCATGGATTCCAGCTTTGTTTACTTGTAGGGCATCTTCTTTTAAGATAATCCCTGTTGACTTACTTTTCAAGACACTGCCAAGAAGGGCATGTTGGAATTCAGTTGAATGTTTGCTGTAATGGGTGAGATATTTGGATTGGGAATTATTAGTTTTAATTCTCTAATGGTTGCCAGGGTAATACATGCTTGTCATCACTTGAAACAGACGCTACTTCTGTAGAATGATAAAGAGCAATGAAATGTCTTCCAAGTGTGCCACTGTATTCTTTGATCAACCAAATTAGTCTTGATTTCCCAGTGATATCCCTGCCCTCCAGCTTCTTTCAGTGTCACCTGTGCCCTCTCTGCAATGCAGAGCAGCCACTGGTGGTTTGGAGCCTCCCGTTGTACAAGAGGACACATTGCTTTGCCTGGTTTGGAATCAGCTGGGTGGCTTAACCTTCTTGGCTTTCTCCTCATGTCCCATTTCCATTTCTGACAAGCTGTTGGGTTGAAGTTGAGTTTGAGGGTCCTTCTGCCTGTGTGTGCTGTGCCAAGGCTTGGGCTCCCCGAGGAGAACATTGGTCAGCTCCTCTGCTGTCCCACCGGAGGAGCTGAGGAGGTCAGAGCATTGCAGCTCACCCTCACAGGGCACTTGTTCTTCAGAGTTCTAGTTAGTGACATGACTGTGCCTTTGGGAGCTGCAGCAGCCAGCTGATGTGGCTGCAGCATCCCAATTTTGGGGTGCTGGGGTTCAACAGCAAGAGTCTGCTCAATGTTAGTAGTTTATGGGAAATAAAGATGTCCAGGGATGTGCAGAGCATTTGCTTCTGTACTCAGAGAGTACTGAGAGTACTTCTGTACGCAGAGAGACTGATCAGCAGTGGAGCCTTTCCTGGTTTGGTAATTACGCTTGTTTGGACTCTACACAGGGAGCAGAGTAATATTTGGCTTCTAAAATGATAATTTGACATAGCTACTTATTCCTTTTACAAGTGTTTTATAGTGATCTGCTGTATATTTATGCAGCCTGGGAACATATCCATAATTTATCCATTATAATGGATAATATCTATTAATTGAAGACATTGGCCAACAAAAGAAGCAAAAAAAAAATCAAACTGGGAGGAGTTTCCCCCCCTTTTTTTTTCCCTCCTCTTTTTTTAAGGAAATGTCAAACTGCTTTTTTCTGTTTGGACTGCTACTCAGTGTAAGAGAAGTTAAAATGTTTATAATATTTTGAAAATAATTGTTCTCTGGAGTGTTCATTCTGTCTGGTCCACTGCAGCTAATACTTGCAGGACAGTAGAAATATGAATTATATGGTATTTTAAGTCCATTTGCTTTCCTGAATTAAAAGCTTTTCTTCATGGATTAATGTACATTTACCTTGGTTCCTTTTTGTATGCCACATAGGTGTGGATGCACGTAGGAACTTTTCCCAGCTCCTTAAAACTGATGGGAGTTTGTTTTGAACATGAGGGTTTTATTAAAAGAATCTTACACAGCCCTTCCCAACCTGGGGTAGGTGTCACAGGTCTGGGTTTGTAAAGTCCTGCTGAGAAAGCATTGTATGTGCTGGGCTGTGGGGTTATTAAAATCAATTTTCTGTGTATAGGGAGGTACAGTTATGGATGGTGGGATTAAAGGTCTATTTGTTGAGTCCTAATCTGTTGTCTCTGGGTCTTGATTTGATTATATACCTTATTAATTAATTAATTCCCCTGCAGTTCTTTTCATCAGCCAGAATGAATATAGTACTAACCATGAAGTGTACGCTTCTGCTTTTGCATTAACCAAATAGTGAACTAAAAATATATGCAAAACTATGATTTAGGTGTTGGATTATTATTGTAACCTGAAGTGTTCCTTTCAGTTCAATAATAATTTTGGATACATTTAATTAGTAAAGGGTTTTTAGGGTTTTTTTACTAATTAATTGTAGGAATTCTGTTTGTATTGTGAAAGTATTAATTATGGTGCTTTATTTTGGTTGGCTCAATTCTTGGTCGTTCAGTAGTGAGAATCGTGTTTTAATGGAGTGGAAGTTGGCATTAAACTCCTTAATCTTTTCCATAGTGAATTGGAGGAATTTGGCTCAGTACTTCTTTTGTTTACATGTATTCTGAAAGTGCCCCTCCTCAAGTATTTCAAAGATCAAGACTTTTTTAGGGGAAATCAAACTATTAGGATTGTGGCTTATATTAAATTTTTTCTCCTACATATGTCTTCCTAAGATTAATGAAAAATAAAGTTTAGATTTAATAGAATCAAAGTAATAATACCAGCTATTTACCTTTACATTTAAATTTGCTGTATTTATTTTGTAGACTATGAACTCAAGTGAGCTGTATAAGTGAATTTTTGTTAAGCTATATTAGAGGTTCCTTACTGAGTTTTTAGGAAGCCTTAAACAGAATGGGTAAGGAATTCAGTACCTTATGACTGAGCAGCATATTCTTTTACAGATTTTTTTTAAGTAATTGGCCTATGATTTATTAGAACAGCCAAATACAGAAATCTGTTATGTGTTATTTTGGCTTGGGTGAAATAATGCAAAGAACTGTCAAAGGCAAAGAGTAAGCAGAAGCTGTAATTTCCTTTTTACCACTGAAGAATAGATTTGGCTGGGTTAGGCCTTCAATGCTAATATATCTCTGTGTGGCCAAACAGATTTTTGGAACCTTTTTGTAGTGCATTTATTTTCTCTTCATTTCAGGCCAAGTGTTACAAGGTTGTATGTTTTTTGGCACATCGATGGTGGTGATGTGAAAAAAAATAAAGAGAAGGAATCAAAATTAAGAAGTCCAATCCTAGACTGTTTAAATTGAGATTGCCACTTGATGCAATTAGGTCATTGTTAACAGTACTTGTATGTTCAACTGTGGATTTTTTTTTTTAAACTTTGAAACTTGCTTTAATATTAAGAGTCATAGTTAAAATTCTTCAACAGTTCCACAAGAATATGTTGCAGAATTTTATACATTTTTGGTTAATTTAGTTGGTTGTTTAAATAAGGTCAATTTCAGCCTTCCATCTGCTTGTAAGGATGTTTTTCATAGGAAGCACATTCTGTCTTGTGGTTTTAATAGGTCCACACTCTTTAAGCCTTCTGTCTTAGCTAATGATTAGTAATGATTTCTGTCTTGAAGCACTAATTCGATGTTTGCCGTAATATCCGTTCCTTATTTGCCTGAACTTGTTTGGTAGAATGTCTTCAGTATTTCAGAAGGATGGGACAGACATACTGGTTCAGTACATGTCTCTTTCTGTGGCTTTTAGATCAGAACAAAGCATTTCAGTGCCTCTTTCTGCTCTGCTTTTGCCCTGCACAGATGACAGCATCTCGGCTGCCAGCACCTCCGATGTCCAGGACCGTCTCTCAGCCCTGGAGCTGAGAGTGCAGCAACAAGAGGATGAAATCACCGTGCTGAAAGCAGCCTTGGCTGATGTGCTGAGGCGTCTTGCTATCTCTGAAGACCATGTAGCTTCTGTGAGAAAATCAGCACCAAGCAAAGGTAAGCCCAAATTTGGTAAACTCTTCCTAGAGTCAGGCTGCGTTATCAAGTCGGGATGCTCTCCATTGGTCGCTTGTTTTTCCCTTTACTGTCTCATTTGGGAAGGCCGATCTATTTTGAGCTGGAGGGGTTAGGTTTAGAATAGTGGCTTAAATATATACAGCCAAGAGATATCTGAAATATGCTTGGTAACATTTTTATGTTCTTGATACCCCTGAAAATTTTCCTTACTTTTTGTAAAAGGTTCCTGTTTTAATTTCAATTATGGAACATTAACCTGCCACTGGAGGTTCTGGGGCTTATTTATGGACAGTTTTGAGTCTCAGCTTTGACTTTGCCTGGAAATTACTCACCTGAAAGGGCATATTAGAGATGACGTTTTCTCTTGCTCCTAAATGATTACCACAACAAAAGCCAAAATACACTGCCACCAAATAAGAAGGCTTTCTGAATGTAGTTATTTTTTGTTCCAGTACAGAGATAACTTACCACCGGTAGATCTCATGTAAGAAATGACCATGTAGCAGCAATATCTCTTTTGGTTACTCACTAGTAACTTTTATATTGTAACACTGATATATGTAGGATTGTTTAAAAGTATAGAAACTAGATATTTTTGCACTGATTTTTATAAGCTTCACCCCCATCCCCCATGGACATTTCATTTTGTGTTCTGGAGAAGTATTTGAATTGAGTTTTGAACTTACTCCAACTTAAAGTTGTGTATTTGAAGAGAATTATGTCTGTGTATGTTTCTGGCATATATCAGATTATATAAAAGATTAGATCATATTTTGAATAAATCACAGTTTTAATTCACCATAATTGCATGTAACCACGTCATACCATGCAGCATAGAGATCTCTGGGATCAATCCCTGTGTGAGTCTTGCAGTGCACTAATTACAGCAGTGCCAGTATAACACTGAAATGATACGATGAGGCCTGTGCTTGTTTGGGTGACCGCTTCAAATAGGCTGAAAATGCTGAAAGTTTGAATTATTTGAGATGTGACAGAAGGATCAAATTCCTTAATTAAGTGTTTCTGCAGTCTCTCTGCCAGATGGAAGGAAGTCATGATGCCTAATTGGCTTGGGCTCTGAATCCTGCCATTCTTTCTTGCCTGCTAAATGGTGGACTGCTGTCATCTCTGCTTATAAATGCAGCTTTTATCTACCCAATGTACATGTCTGGTCTCATCAAGATTGAAGCTTCTTTTTACAACTCTTTTTAAATATAGCTTCAGTAGATATTTTTACTTAATCACTGCTGTCTGTTGTCCATTATGAGAAAGAGAAAATGTCCAAGTGTAAAACTGCGTGCACCATAGTGCTTTATTCTTCCTGTTTAAATGCAGAGGAGCTGGGATGTGCACAAACATGGCTAAAAACCTTTGGCTTGGAGCTGTCTAACACCCAGCAAACTTTGTGTACAGGCAGGGCAATCTTCCTGTGTTCTGCAAAGCGCCTTGGGGCTATCTCCTTTCTGCGGGTCTTGGGACCATACTCAATTCTCTAGGTCCATTTGTTTGGTGAGAAATGAACTAATTCTTTGGGGGAGGCAGAGCAGAGGAAGGATGGAATGTCTTCAGTTTGGTCATATTATATCTCTACAAATGAATGGCAGCAGCATGGAACTGTGAAGAAAGAGATGGAAACAGGGACAGATACGTCCATGTATGATCTAATTCACTGGACTTAAATGAATTATGACTAATTGTCACTGTATTTAATTGGTGATGGATGTGTCCCCATTGTGTTCAATTACACAATATCACCAGACAACACATTAACTTCACTGTTAATCATGAAATCAGCTGTATATAGAATTCACAGAAGAAAATGCTTACATACAGAAACTGGAATTTTAAGAGACTAAAATTAGACTTGAAGCATAACCTTGGGATTAAAACAAGTTCATGCATTGCTTTTTGCAACACCCTAGGTTTACTTTTGATGTCTGTATTTTTCAATTTTTTCAATGGCCAAAAAACTCTTGAAATGTTTTAACAGAGATAAATGTGTAATTTCTTTGAATAAGTAGGATTAGAAGATGATCTGAATTGCCATTAAAAAATAACAGTCAAAGAACTTACTGTTAGGTTTTCTTTAAAGTTTTATGCATGCATGTAACAGACTCTTACTAGTCAAGTCATGATTGCTGCAAAGGTAACTGTATTCCTCCAAAACTCATTTTGGTGTTTGTGATCCTGTCAAGAATCTGGATTTCTGCATTACAATAATTGCACTTCCTTGTAAAATTTTATAGGTAAATTGTCTTTCAAAATAAATGCTGAGGCTTTCAATCACAGAAATATTTTTTTCTGCAGCAACCCTTAAATACATACTGACATAAATAGTGAGTAAAGAGAATAGATATCTGTATGTCCTTCTGAATACATGGGGAGAGATGTGTTTAATCTGAAGTATGGCAACACAGTGAGGTAAATATTTTTAAAACAAACTGAACTCAACAAGAATAATAGTACCAGAAAACACCATCCTGAGTCTTTCCATCAAACAAAGGAGTTTCAATACAAGGTGATTACTAACCCAGTTTGAAGAGTGACTCTTCTACTTATTGCTGAAATGAGTTTTTTAAAACCTCTCCATCTTTTTACTTGTTGCCACCTCGGCAATGTCTTTGAAAATACATTTTTCATAGGCTAAAAATAAGTGTTGTGAGCAGACAGTGAATCACACTGAAAGGGACAAATCCATCCTGATAATTTTTCACTGATTTTTCTTATTCTGAAGATGATGAAAAGTTGATTTTTCTTATTCTGAAGTTGATGCTCGACTTGGTGAAAAAAGTGGTCTCTCCATCCTTTGTCTAATTTGTCCGCATGGCACATCTGGCGATCTAATTCTGTTCCTAATTTCCTTTATTTTAGAGTGACAGATTGAAACAGTAGCTGAAGATAAAGTTTTTTGCATTATCCTTTAAATCTTTGTTTTTCTTTTTTTCCCCTACATTTTTGTCACATGCATATTTTGAGCTTAGTCCAGTCTCCAGTGAAAAAATTTGTGTGATTTTTTCATAGATTTTTATTTCTAACTCATGGGCTCTCAGTCAGGAGGCTGCTACCTAGGATCTTGTGTGTAAAGCTCTGTCTCAGAAATAAAAGGCTCTTCATTCAGGGATTTATGAACTGTAGAAGATAAGATAAAGGGCAAAATTTTTTAGGCACCTTAGTGTCTCCTAGTAAAGCATGCAGTGGAGAGACTGTGTAAGGAAAATTCCTCTGGTAGGGATTGCAGCAGGATTAGCACTTTTCTGTATTTCACAGTGAAAAGCAGCCTAGGAGTGTTTGCATGTAACTTCCTAATGCAAAGTTATTATAAATTGAGCAAATCTTTTCAATATAAAAAGATTGTGATAGTGCTTCTCCATCTCTGCATGGAGCTAAGAATAACTACACAAAGGAGAAATTACCAGGTCCAAAGATAGTGTTGAGGCTTAGAAATGAGAAAAGGCTTGGTAAGGGATCCTGTCCCCACCAGCCTTGGGGCTTCTTAGGATCATAGTGTGGGGGTGAGTTTATGGGTTTAATTTATTTTCTTTCTCTCTTTCTTTTCTTTTTAAATAGATGGCTTGGTAAGAAGAATTTCTTTGGTGGGAAATTATTTGCATTTGGCAGCTCTGCACTCTGTTGCCACATGCCTCTGCTGTTGATGCATGATTGATGCTGTTAGCATTCACAAAAAGTTCCAAAAACAAAGATTACCTGGACACTGAAGAAAAGGAAAGCAGAAAGCAGTCTGGTACTTGTGGCTGCCAGCAAGATAGATTGGCTCCCAGCAGGTGCCTGGTAAAAGTATTAAAATCTTCCAGGGTGTCAAAATGTGTGTAACAGGAGAATTCATCCCTCAGGCTCTGGGTGTGCAGACAAGTTTGTGGCACACTATGGCACTAGTGAAATATCTCAGACTAATCATTTCACTGGAATATGAGTCTGAAAAAGTACATCTGATGTCTGCCTGTAGAGAAACAAGGAGTTCATGTCCTTTTTCTGGACTCAGAAGTAATAAGGAGACTTGACAAAGGTTTAAAGCTTTGGAGGAATATTTCCTATTGCTTGGGCAGGAATTGATATTAAATAACTCATATGCAAATTCAGCTCACAAAGTGAAATTGGAATAGTGAATGGCAGTTTGCAGAGAGGGTTTCCCATGACAGTGAAGAGTGGCAAACTGAGAAGCATTTTATTTTACTTAAAGCAGTGGTCTTGGGGACCTGGAAAATCAGGTATGTACTGGAAATGCAGGTATTTGATAGGGGTATTTTTACTTTTTTTTTGCTTTGCTTTGTGCAGTGGGCTTTTTTAAGAGGAGCCTATTGAGTTTTCCTTCTTTTCCTGCTCCCTTCTCTTGTATGAAATAGTATATGTATCTCATTGCACTCATGTAAGCAGAGTACTTCAGATGTAATTTTCACCTTATCTCAATAATGGCTTAATTTCACTAACATTAAGTTATTTGGTTTTATGTTAACTAAAATTGGCTTTTCAGGTGTTGAGCAAGCTTCATTAATGAAAGCATAGGACAGATTTGAGATTTTTTAGTCCTTACACTATTCAATAAGCAGAGTTGTTCTAATAACTCATTACATATTTATGTTGTCTAATCAGTAAATGTTAAAGAAACAGAAAATAAAGTATACATAGGAAAATGCTTTATGGTAGTGGTGGGATATATGTTCTTATCCAGAATATTAAAACTAGCCTGGCAAGCTTGTATGTGGGTCATTTTACTCATGGGGATAGTCTATTGAAGTCTGCAGGCTGCATGCTCACATAACAAATAATGATACTCTTGAGGTCTTAATGCATTTCCCAGGGATTGGTTTTAGTGCCATCTGTTCTTTCTGCATTTCTTACAATTTTTTCCTATCTTCTGCTCTGACTTACTGAATATTTTATTTTCTTTTGTTACACTTACCTTTCTGATGTTCTTCATATATTTTTCTTTATTTAAAAAATTTGGATCTAGAGGGCTGTAATGAACTAAGGGTGACTAACCAGCTAAACCAAGGTTAGGATGGAGGAGTGAAGAATGAAGTTCGGAGGGTTTTTTAAAGTTCTGTAACCTAATAATCTTGTTCATTGTAGAGGAATATTTTCAGTTGTGGTGATAAGTATCCTTATTCTTTTTCCATATGCTTCTTAGAGTTTTGGGTATGTTTTCTGCATCTGTGTACTTCTTTTAGAACAGCAACTTTTGAGCAAATTTCCTTGAGTGGTACTCTACTGTTCTCCATGATGCTTCTCAAACTAAGAATTGTAATGTTGGAAGAGTTCAGTGTTGTCACTAACTTTTCCAAATGAAAACTCCCTATTTATAACACTTGAGTGGCTTTTTCATCTCTTGTTTTCCAGAGTCTATCAAATTGTTTCAAATTACCATAGTTAAAATTTTATTTCCTCAGCTTAGAATTAGCCCATTTGGCAATTGGTTGAGCATGTAGATGGTGCCTCTGGGCAAGTATAGCAAAATAAGATAGAAGGGAGAAGGAAAAGGGCTGTGTGATTTGAATAAGCAATTGGCCAAACGAGTCTTTCAGTTTCCTGTAGCGTGTTTTAAAATGCCTGCCCAAAGAACAGAGAGGTGCCTCCCCTAACACCTGAAAAATTAGTTTTATATCCCTATGAGGATCATTTAAAGTTGGAAATATATGGGTTAAGTCACTACCTATAAAAATCTAAAAATAAATATTTAATTACCCTTAACATCTAAGTTAGTTTATCTACCTACTAGGAGAGATAGCTGCTCTTGGACCTCAAGTTGTTTATGCATTAGCTATGCAGTCTCAAACTGTTGCTTATTAACATGCCTCTATTTGAATAGTTCTTTTCCTTTTAACAGGAGATGACAAATAATGTATGTTTAATAGCTGTCTGTTGAAATCTGTGAAATTGGGCTTCCATTAAAAAATATAAAAAGAGTGGGTTGGTTTTTTTTAGCTAGTTGTAATTACTGTAATAAAGTTTCTTGAAACTTAACTATCTTAAAATTTGATTATTAAGCAAGATGAAGCAAACCCATAGTTAGAGAATGGCGCTATTTATTCTTACTTGTTCTGTTCATTATTTGAGACCTAACGTCTCGCTCTGACTTCTTTTCATGTGAGAGAAGAGGAGGACACTCTTTCAACCTAAGAAGTTTTAATCAAAATTTGACTCTTTGTATGTAAGCGAACAGAATGCTGAAGAAAATATTTCCCTCCCCTTCAGAATGCAGTAACTCTGTTTGAAAAGAGTTTTAGGGCTCCCAGGCTGTTTCTTTGCCAGCATCTTCCATGGGCTGGGGGGCTTGACATCCTTTGAAAGCAGAGCCATGACTAGAATTAGCTGCTTTTATACAATTCATTGTAACTCCTTGAACCAAGTCTAGGATTTGTCATAATTTCTATTGATTTTGATGTTGTTCTATTAGGAAGGAAGTGCAGATAAAATCTTACGTTCTGCTATACTTATAATTATTTCTGTCTGGTTTTCCACAGCTCACTCTGTGGGCTCTCTGGAGATTTACACACACTGTACTCTTGTTTAGTGAGAGTACTAAATTGGTTTTCTGTTGTTCCAGGTAGAAAACCCCATGGCATGTAATATATTTATAATCTAGAAATCTTTGTCACGTTTTGCTGGAAGTCAAATAGTTTAAGATTGTTGAAGGATTTGATAGTCTATGCCTTAATGGAGAAAAAAAAAGAAAAATCTTCCTTCAAAACATTGCTAAGATGTCATTTCTTGAGCTTTTTCTTCTAAATCCACTTGAATTAAGTGTCCAGAGAAGTAACTTAAATGTAGCTGCAGCTACTTATTTTAAATTGAAATTACCTGGAGAAGAGAAACAAGTGTTTGGTTTTTCCATGTAAGAAAGGCAATTTCCCTGTCAGAATATTAGCAGATACGAAGATATTGAGAAAATTGTTTCAGGAAATATATTTGATAACAGAATCAACTACGTTTTAATGTAAAATATTCTGAGTTTTGGGTTTGGGAAGAAAAGTGAATTACTAATTGATTCTCAGCTCCAGCGCCTTGTAAGTATGTTTGGAAGAAAAAGCTATCATGTTATCACAGGAAACACATTTTCAAACTTACCACTTTCAGCTTGGCTTCATTTTTTCCCCAGTTAGCTAATCAAGGCTGATAAAGAATTGGAAATAGATTTTTGGTTTATTGTAGTCTGTTTTTTCTAATCTTACTTATCTTTCATTCACACATTTGTATACTTGACAGATGTTAATAAAATGTTTCTTTTGAACTCTACAGATACTATTCTATGAAAATTATCAGAACAGAGATGAATCTGTCCCATAAAAGACATTTTTACCGCTTTGATCTCTGACAATTTGTCTTTAATCCTGGTCACCATACACTGCCTTTCATTCTGCTTTCAGTTTACATCTGGCTTTTGTTCCAAACTAGCAGATAAAGCTAAGTGCTATTCAGTCTGAAATATTTCAGACTGCCTATGCTAGCAGGTGGTGAATGACATGATATTGGCAGAGGTGTGCAGCCCCGTGCTGGGAGAGCTCAGTTGTTTGTGTATTGATCTGGAATTTCTGTTCTCCTGGGCCACTTCATTATTTCCAGGTCTCTGAAGCAAAAGCACTTGGTTCTATGAAGGATTATCTCTGCCGTGGAAAAAGTTAAAGTGTCGTTAATTTTTGACATCTTTTGACTGCAGAGATGCCCTGGTTAAAAGTCATTAAAGGAGATGTGTGGTTTGGACTGGTGGGTCAGCTTCCTTGGACTTCTGACCTATCTGGGAAGATCCCCCTTGTGTGTCTCTGTCAGTAGCCAGGTTTCACTGCCTGGGATGTGCACGGGACTTAAAATTCACTTTTCCTTTTCATGACTTAAAATATAAATGCATTTTCTTTACTTATAAATGCTGATGATTAATTGAATTTTTTTCTTCCCTTTAAAAGTAGGCACTCTAAAGTTTTTGATGATCTAATTAACATGCAGTACATAGAGAATTTGGAAGGGGTCTTGTTTCTTAGGGGTGTTGAAAATGGGGTTTGGGGATTTTTGTTTGTTGGGGGGGATTTTTGCTGCTTTTTTTGCTTTTTTACATTTTATTGCACATTGAGTGGGGCACACTGACCAAGATTTTTGTTCTGGAGTATAAGAAAGCCTGATATATTTTTGACACTTGAAAAAAAATTGTCATTGCATTTTTTAATCTGGGTTATGTTTAATTGTTAGTCATTTTGCAAAAATGGTTTTTACTTCAATTCAAAAATCTTAATCTCAGATGTGATTTTGCATGTCACGTGTTGACATTTAGAAGTACTTTGCTGATGTACCATCAATACCCACCTTACTGGAAAACAATCCCAAAGCTGCAGTCTGGATCCCTTTTTTTATTGTTATTGTGTTCATCATTGCATGGAGCAGGGCATATTCCTGTCATGAGTGCATACTGATGTAGTGTTTTATTTGTAATCAGTTTTGTCCCTGGACATAAGCAGGAGCTAATGCTTTCCATACCTAGTAGGGGGAATTATTCTAGATGTAGCCAGTTAAAAAAAAAATAGCATGCTCTTTGCTCTCTGAGAGTGTGTTCCCCATCTTAGCAAGTTCCTGTATGCTCTCTGTAGCTCTGTTGTGCTTTACACATCCCACTGAGTGCCTTACCCACCATGCTGGGAATTACTGCTGATTCTCCTGATTCACGTTTCTGGAAAGCCATGCTAGAGCTGGTTGGAGAGACATTAATCTATTACAGTGGGCAGACAGAGATGTTAAGGTCATATAAAGTTCAAGTGTGAATCACAGGCCTTTATATTATGCATCTCCACAAAGAAGATGACTTACTTTGTCACTGAAAATAAAAGAAGCTAATTTATAGGCTTCTACAGTGAATGTGCTTTCTAAGCTCATGCGCTTTTGTTCTTGAGTCTGAATTGCATCGGGTAAAAAAATCTCTTGAGCTTCAGAGGCTTTATGCAGTATATTAAAACAAATTCTAAAACAAATTTTGTATTCCAAATGTTTATCTTGCAAATAAAACAGTCTGTAAAAAGTAACACTTGGAAAGAATCATACCAAATTGACTTATACAGAATTTAGGAAGAACAATGATCTTTGATCTGTTTTTGGATTTTAAGTGTGTCTTTACTTTCTTCAGCCTTCTTTTATTCTCATTTCTGCCTGAGATATTCCACATGCTCCTTTTGGCTTTCCTGATCTGAATTTCAGATGTGATCACATGCTGCTTGGTGCATTTGAAGCGCTGTTTGGTTTGTGTAGGCCAGCCCATTTCTGCATTCATCCAAATAGTTCTGAAATCTAATATTCCCTTGATGGGTATCTCTTGTATATAATGTGGTAGCTTAAAATAAGAATCAGTTTGCCTCTCAACTTGCTTCAAAGAGCTGTGCTGTGACACATGGCTGGTAGTGTTCAAATGAGGCATCTGTGTGAGTTTGTCCTCTGTGCACAGAGCTGTCCATTCTCCCCAGCTGCTGTTTTACTCCTTGCTTTTACCTTCAATGTGTGGCCTCATGCCTTATCTGTCTCGCACTATTGTGAGCCTGCCATGAACACAGACCTGTTATTTTTCTGTCAGTTGTGTCCTCCGTGTTTGTTGCTGAAGTCAGAGTGACAACCTTATGAGATGCAATAGAAATTTGCTGTCTGTGAAATGGGCATGTGGCACAGAGGGGCTCAAAAGTGACCACTGATTTTTGGATGCTTAATGTGAAATTACCCTGGGAATCTTTCTCCCTTCAGAAGGGAAAAGTACAAGTGTAGCACTTTAAAGGAGAAAGAGCAAAATTCTGCTCCAAGTAATACCTTGGAAGTAAAACAGGTTCAGAAAAAGAGAGAGACAGTGGGAAAGGATGAAACATCAGGTTTAAGTAAAATGCCTTGTATTTCACTGGCATTCTGTGGAAGAGTCAGGTCTGGGAGCTAATTGCCAGGCTAGTGTTCAGCTCTGAAAATAGAAGAGCCTTTGATCCCCCTTGTCTTCCTTGCAATCCCCTCCCACATTCACTGCATAGTTTTAAACTTCTGCAATGAGTGAAGTGGGCATCTGACAGACAACAGCGTTCTTCTCATATACACTCTTGATTTGTCCCTGGAGAGAGTCTGTAATGCTCACTGGATGTGGCAGATGTTCTGCAGAGTGAGCAGTATCAGAAACTTAATAGCTATACCATAGGGCATATACTGAAAGGTATTTTAAGATGGAAGGGGCAGCTGAAATGAAACTGCAAATCTTTAGAATCACAGTCCTTAAGTAACTTAATAATTCTTTCATGACATCATAGCAGTAGAGGAACTGACCTCTATCACAGCATATTCTTGCCTGCCTTAGTGTCCCAGGTTTCCCGGTTCCAGCTGCTTAGGTTAAGGTTTTGGGGATATATGTCACCGGATGTTTGTCCTCAATGCTCAGGCTGCTGCTGTGGGATACCAGGTCCACAACTGAGAGCTTTGTGTTGATCATGTGGACCTTTGGATGTAGCTATAAAAACCTTACATTCTTTAATATTGCTTTTTTCTAGGTCAGCCAAGCCTCCGAGAAGCTATCTCGATGTCATGTATAACAAACGGGAGTACAGGAAACAGGAAAACAAGCCACAGTTCATCTGTTTCTGTTGCCAGAAAAGAAACACTTTCATCTGCTGCTAAAAGGTATCCAAATTGTTATTAAAATTCAGATTTTTATATATTAAAAAAACCCCAAAACCAAACAGGTCAAGAGTTTGATTTTTGTATCTGCACAACACTCAGCAGAGCTGCCTGAAGTCCAGTAAGGCACAAATAAACTTTGGAGGTTTAACATGTTGTTGGGCTGTGTACAGAAGAGTTCTAAAAAGAATTCAGAAGTGGAGAGTATTTCTGTGGTGTGCAGTGTCCAAAATGAATTCTCACTAAGGGAATAGGAAAATGTATTTCCAGTACAAATGGAAAATTTTTCCTTCTGGTATTCATATGTGCTTTTTTGTTGTTTTTTTGTCCCCTGTTCTTCCTTCCCTCAAGGAAATTAAAGGGCAAAACTGACTTCATTGTCTGGAGTGTAAATAGTAGGCAATAGCGAAATAACTATGAGACAATAGTAAATTGTGTAAGATAAGGGTTTACATTTTTGGGTAGAAAATCTAACCCAAAATACAGCTACTTAGTCCTTATGAAGAATATCTGTATCAGATGTCAAATGTGAAGAAATTACATTGCTTGAGCAATTTAAGTTAAATGAGCTAGGAACTAAATAGTAGTGGTTTTCCTCCATGTAATACTTTCAGCTTCACACAGTAAATGAAATGTTTGCTTAGCTGCTTTTTTCTGTGAGTCTGTTAGACAGTGATTGCATGGCTTTTTCAGCAGTAGGTTTTGTACCTATTCTTGTTTGTTGTGAAGAACAAGCTGCCAGATATAGCCACAGGGCAGAGAATGCTCTAATGTGTAACTGTGGTAAGTTATGTGAACAAATTCTTGGCCTCTGTAGAGTACTCTGGTAGCTCCAGTAGCTGGTTTATCTTCTAGTGTGGATGTAAATATTGTGCTGTGCAGCAAGACAGGGAAATGATATACTTCAGAGAATAAAAATGCTGCAAGCAAATATAAACTGTATGAGAACAAACCAGAAGAAGCTCTAGTGCCCTTAGGAATTTGGAAAGCGAGGGGAGTGCCCCGCTCTTTGCTCTTCTCCACTGTGTAGCATTGCATAACTTTATTTATATCAAATTCTTACATTTACTTTTCAACAATAAATCAGACAAGGATCAGTGTATGTCTCTATCTGCTGGTGCAACAGGCACAGGGACAAGAGACATTCCTGCAGGAAGGTATTTCTTAGTTAGCACTTTTCCATTAATCTTAGCCCTGTGGCTCTTGGCACTTTGATGAGAGCCAGTCCAGTTCCCGTGGTGTTCAGCTCGCATTTGTGCTGAATCACCTGCTTGATTCATTGGCTGCTCAACCCTTGACTACATAGGAGGAGCAGAGTGGAGTGGCCGGCATCCCTTTCATCTGAGTTAAGGTCTTTAAAAGGAGACCCGGGTAGGCCAAAAGAGAAAACCTTCATTTGCAGAGGTGTTGGTGGTTCCAGTGCAGCTGAAGACACACAACTCCCTTCATCAAGACATGTTTTAGAAAGGCTTAGGAAGTTTCTGTTTACAGGAGTTCCTTTGTCATGTCTTTTTTACTTGTTTGTTTGCTGTTTGCAAGAAACAAATTTGCCCTTTTGTAAAATTACCAGCTCAAAAAAGGGGAAAGGAAAGGCAAGTAAATGTCAGTAGTAGTCCCATCTGCTTGCAAAGGCAGAGTAACCACGTTTATTTCTAACATTTGTTGTGTTGAAAAGGAGGGAGGCCAAAGGAGACTGGAATGTTTCACCCCACTTTATCCAGGCCTTTCTTCAGGCTGAAGCTTGAACTGGTGCAGCAGGTGGACAAGGTCATCTGTTGATAGAGAATTAATCTTTAGGTTCTATACAGACCCCATAGCCTGCCTAGGACTTTTCATGTTCTAAGTGTATGCAGCCTTACATCTAGCCTAAATACCCAAAGGCCTACTTGTGTCCAAACTGTAACTGGTGTTGAAGTTCAGTGTGTGAATTTCTTCTATGAACGAGCAGTTTCATTTCCTAGACTGTTTAATCTTGTCCTATGAACCTGAACATTGAGACCATGGATATAATCACCTGCCTCAGTAGCTCCACAGCAGCAGGATGTCTCATTTCAGCAATGGCATGCTAAAATACCCGCAATCGCAAAAATCAGAGCCCAGGAATGTTCCCTGAACAGCAGGTACATGATGACCCATTAACAGAGATGAAGTCATGGATGTGTTGAGAAAATTTCAACTCTGTAGTTTGGACTGGAAGCAAAAATCAACCAAGGACTGTCAGAGACCTGTTTGATCATTTTCCTTAAGACTAAACAGCATCTGATAACAATAGTCTTGATGTTTCAGAGTGACCACCATCCACAGCAGATGCCAGTGTGTTGTGGTCCAGAGGGTGAAACACTGTACTAAGCGAAATTAGAGAAGCTGAAAATCAGGACAGATAGTAATAGCTGTCAACTACTCACTTGTAGAATGAAGAAATGCCTCATCAAATTTGGTTTTGGAAAGAATTTTTGGATGCATTAAATGACTGCTTCCCAGAACAACTAGTCTTTAGAAACCCACAGGAAAGGACACTGGTTTTGATTTGATTTCAGCAGTTACACAAGACCTACTAGAAGAGGTATTAGTGGGAGAGCCACTCTGTACTAGCCAGTCATAATACAATTAAGCTGAAGATTTTAGCAGAAGTGAGCAAACCAAATAAATTCAGAGCAAAGATATTCAGTACTCAGACTGCCACATTTCTGCATTATTTCCTTCCAAATGAAAATGCCAGTCACAAAAGAAGCCTTCTTGCAGCCTGGTGGTAGATGAAAGCACTTAGTTGGAATCCAGATGTACCTTGTGCTACAGTCTAGAGTGAAACTAGAGTGGTCCAGTGATTCTCATGGCCCAACAAAAAAGTTAAGGAGTGAACCTCATGGCAAAGAAATGGATAATGCAGTGACAAGCTCAGTGACGATATTCCCATGCAAAATCTGTGTTTTCTAGGAGACAGATCCGATGAGTTTGGATAGGAACACGGAAAATATGAGACTGAGCTGACAAATTAGATTATATGCTGCTGTCAGCAGGTGGCATTCACCTGAGCCTGCTGGGGGAGTGCAGAGGTGAATTGCAGAGTTGCTAAGGTGTCACTGTTCAATAGGACATTACAAAAAGTGGTGTGTACCTGTCATAGTAGGAATAGAGAGGACTTCTGTTTGCTTCAGTGAAAAGAGATTCCGAGAATTTATTCACTATACTGCATTTCTAGCAACAGAATGCAGAAAGATTAAATGTTGTGTGCTTTGCATCCAGCAATACAAGCTAAGTATTCTGATTAAAAAATAATAATAAATTTCTATGCTACCAGTTAATTAAGGACCTTTGGCTATAAATTATTGATCAAAACGCCACAGTTCTCCAGGCTTTGTTCTCTGTGATCACATGTACGCCCTCAAGGAATGTGAAAGCTCTTTGTTTTATTTTCATCTGGTTTTTTTTTTTTTTGAAAGAAAATGTCACTGTGATGGATTATATTGACATTTTGAACTAGATAGTATGTTTTACAGTAGAAATCCTGAGTGATCCTTACAGATTTGTCTGGGTTTCATATTCATGTTTTGACCTGTTTTTCAATGCATCTCTTCTCTGAAAGCAGTTGGAAAAGTTGAACTCCTGTAAGCCTTGGGGGCTTTGTCTCAATGGTAGATGATACAATTTAACTGAAGTAACAAAAGAAGCAAACAAAAAAAAAAGTTCCTAAGAAAGATATGTTACAATTGGGTGCCTATATTTTTTTGATTTTGAATGATGCTTTACTGTTTTCTTTGTTTTGGGAAAGGGTAAAGAGAAATACAAATAATTATGGTAATGCAAGAATTCAAGATGGGGGGGAAATTGTTGTGACGGAAAAAAAAATTGGATTCTCATATTCAGAAAGATACTCTTTCTTTTTTACTTTGCAGGTTACTTTGACCGCAAGATAAAAGTCTTTCTATTACCTTTTTAGCTGTTGTTTGTATCTTGCTTTATTTATTCATTGAAAAATCTATCTTGGAAGATATAATTTTATTTACCTTAAAAAAGAAATAGGCCATGCACTTGAGAGTACTCTTCTCTTCCAGGTCTCGATATTGTTTGTGCAATACAGTATATTACAAATTATGTGACTTCAGAGAAGAGCCTTTTAATTAATCTTTCTGTTTACGCAGCAAACATTTGGTTTGGGTCTTAATAGATTTAAGTTTGCTAATGATATGTATTTAAATCTGTTTCAAGTATTAAACTAATAAATACAGCACTATGTAAATAAAGATGTGTTCTTGGCTGTTGTGGCTGAAGGCATTAAAGAAGTGGCAAGACAATCTGATATTGGTGAACTACAGATCAAATCAGCCAGGAGTTTTCAGGGATGGTTTCCTTTGAACTCTGGTGCAGCCAAGGAGAGCCCAGGGACCAGCAGCAGCATTCCAGGGCTTTGGTGGTAGCTCAAAGATAGCAGCATGGATGCCCACAAATACAGTTTCATGGTGGGCTTACACTGATGAGAGACAGCACAAGTCGCAGTCCTGCCTTGACTTGCACTGAACCTTGGCTGGCAGCACAACGGTGTGGTCAGCGAGCTCTGAAGCAGAGGATGGTTTTGTCCTGAGGGACAGCAGATTTGTGGAGCATCAGTTTGTGTCAGCTTTAAATGCTGTAGGGGAACCTGTGAATGAAGGACACACTCAAATCAAAGTTGTATTAATTTTAAAATCATAGCTAACATAGTACAGCAGAAATACGTAAATTATCTTCCATGTCTCCCTGTTTTTTATTGTTGGAACTAGTGGATAAACCTTATTTCAGCAAAATGCTAACATGAAAAGATAGAGTAAATAATCAAGGTGTTCTTTTGGTGGTTGTTTATAGGAAGTTGTTAAATGCCTCTCCCATCTTTTCACAGAGGACATTTTCTCCCACCTTGCTAATTTATTTGCTTGTTCTCTTTTTTCCCTCTCTATGTTACACTTTCTTTTACAGCGGTACAGAAAAAAAGAAGGAAAAACCTCCAGGACAAAAAGAAAAAAAAGAGGACTCTCATTCTAATGATCAAAGTGCACAAACTCAAGCATCACCTTCTCCCCAGCCCTCCTCACAGACTCTCCAAACACACAGGCAAACTCCAGAAAGCAAGAGTTCTGCTCCAGCTAAAAGGTTTTCACAGTACCACAGTACAGAACTAGAAATTACTGTAATGATACTGAGTTCATATTTGACAACAAGTCATGTGAAATAGTTCTAATCTCATGATCAAGCTGAGGTTTGATACTTTTTTCTGCTAGAGAAGATGCATTCAATATGCAGCAGAACAAATACGTAAAAATGCATGGGTTTTTTTGAATCTATTTTTGAGATTACAAAGTTTTTTTATTCTCAGATTAAAATCCTAATTTTAACAGTAGATTACCTCTAATCAGCCATGATTGTAAAGTATATAATGATCACTCTGACTTGATTCTTCTCAAATACACTTCATATATTTTGTCTGACATAGCTGAATTATGGAGTATATTTTCCACACGGCCATTCTTATGTCTCATAGCAGTATTTTTTAAATACTAGTATCATTGCAACCCTTGGTTCAGAAATTTTTACTCTCAAATTACTCCATAAAGTGACTGCAGTTCTCTTTTTGTTGGTGTATTTTTTTAATGCATGGCCCTTCCCTTTTTAACTCCTGGTAGGTTGCAGGATGGCTTTACTTTCATTCTTTACATGACTGAAGTTCTGGTTTTATACCCAGATTACAGAACTACTTGATTTGAGTAAATGCTGAATTTTATTTAGGATTGCCTCTTAAGTTCCCACTAATTTTTGTGGGAATTAGGCACAAGGAAAAAAAAAGGTACATTTTAGAGGTACTAGATTGCATTTTGAAGTCAAGAAATGGCTTTTAAGTTTTGGATCATAGCTTCTGAGTTTTAAAGCTATGCAGATCACCTGGCATAGTTTATTTTTGTTTTGGTTTGGTTTTTTTATTCATTGTCACCTTACTGTTTTGGAAGGTGTGCATTTATTTTTTTTTTTTACTCTCTGGCACTTAGAGACTGAAACAAAATGTAAATTAAATTTATTACTATGAAATTTACCCGTTTGGTTCACAAGATTGTTGTCTTGCATCGCTTGAATTCACAGCTCTTATAAATATTTAAACTTCCACTTGACTGGTGCATGTTATAACACTCCATAAAGGCTCTGTCTCCATGTCTTGCACAAACCTGTGAGTTGTCTGAAGCTGAACTTGCAGCCTGTTCTCTTGCCTGGTATCTCCCTGTAAAGATGTCTGAAGTCTTGCTTACTAATCTTTTGCAGTGTGGGGAAAAATAAATGCCTTTTTCAGTCTCCTAAGGGTTTAACTTGATTTGATTAACTTGTTTGTCACAGGACCTTTGAGCCTCTTGAGGTGCTGTAGAAGGAGCTTGTCATTTCTAGGGTTGCATTTCAGGACTTAACTCCTGCAAAAAGCATTTCTGACAGGATGAAGTGTGATACTATCAGCAAGACATGCGCAAACTCTCAATCAGCTGGGCTAGGTAACTTTTTGAGCATGTATTCTCTGATTAAGTCACATGTGAAGTTATTGAACTAGTGACTGCAAAATTTGCAAGTTCCCATTAGTGTAAATTGGCTGCAATGAGATTGCTGAAAAATTACCTCCGCATTCATGGATTTAATTGTCTGTAGTCTCAGGCCAAACCTAGCTTGTCTTACTCATGCAAGAGGTTTGTAGACATTTGTTTCAAAAAGATTAAAGCCATTAATGTGATTTAGTATGTGCTAACTGCAAAACTTCTATATGAAACTCTAATCTGATAGAACTGTTCTGCCTCAAAATCAATGTGCTTAAGCTGGTGAACAGTTAATCAGGGAAAAAATACATCGTTATCTGCTTAATTGATTTTTAAATATAGTTTATTCTTTAAGGCTTATATACTTAGCCTCATTTTTTCCACTACTGTAATTTGTTAGTGATGTAATAATGAAGTATAGAATTATTTTGTTCAAGTCTTTATGTAAGAGCATTTGGAAATGGAAAAGAATAGATAAAACATGTGGCAATTGTCTTGCTCAATTATGTTCATTCATCCAGTTAGAACTTTTTGACTAATCTTTTTTCCCTGTTTCATGCTGCAGCTTGAAGGAAGATCTAGCTCTGCTTTTGTCTCCTGCTGCTTGATCTGTCCATTTGCATATGAGTTCCAGTTATTGTTACACTATTGTCTTGTAATTGTAAAACTTGTTTTTTTTCTTCTAGCATAAAGAAATCCTTGACTGTTGAAAAAGCTCACGGTGCTTGGGAGAGTTCAGATGACAGTCGTAACAAGCTGATGAGAGTAGCATCAACATCTAAGTTAATATCAAAAGTGGCAAAGAATGCAGACAAGTATGTATTGGTTTGGTACATAAAAGCAAGAGAACTTGAGAGTCAAAATATTATGAAATCACACAATTCTAGTGAACTTACTGGTGTATATTATAGGACCTTTTGCATCTTTGTTTTTACTATGAGTACTTACATAACATGCCTACAAGTTTTTACTATGAGTACTTACATAACAGTTTGTTGCTCTGGGTGCTCATGGAATTTTAAGATTATTATAAAGTAATTCTTGTGTAAATATGTTTTAATATTGCCTATTTGGATTAGCAGAATTATGGCATTTTATGGCTTAATGCCAGTGATGTGAAACTTCCAGCTGGCTTTTTCTTCTTTTCCTAATTAAAGCTGATTTGAAAATGCAAGTGCATTTCCTTGGAGTCAGTTTCTGGATTTCACATAGGATATGTTTCCACAGTAGACTGTCGTTGTAGGAATGTACTTTTATGATTTCAATAGGTTTCTCAATTTCACTGTTTAGCAGGTTCCTGGTTGCACATTCTGATGACAGGCAGGGATCTTTTTTCAGTGTCACCTTCAGCAGGTGATGTGCTGTAGCCAGCTATTCCTCTCACACCTTCCTCAGCAGCAGGTTTTCTTGGTTTGGGGTCTCCAGTCCGTGCCTCTGGGGATGAATAGCACAGAGTAGTTACTTCTACTCCTGTCAGCACAGGGGTGACATTTTGCTTTTTACTGTAGCCCCACACTGTTGCCTCCTGTTGTGACCCACTCTTGTCCTCAGTACTCTCTGCCATTTGGGTTTCCCACTTTGTATTCACACAATTTCTCTTCTTGACTTTGTTGAAATTTTGCTGAAATCATTGTGTTGATTTTTTGACTGATTCTTCTCATGTTTGGCAATATCCCCCCAGTGTGCTGGCAGATTCTACCACCTGGGTGTTGTCTGCAGATTCCTAGATCTGCTCATTAATCTTCATGCTAATAGCCCTTAGCTGGTCCAAGGCAGAACTACCTGAAAACCCGTCCCATTCTGAAATAAAGCACTTCAGACCTTTCAGAGGTCTGAAGTGCTTTATTGCCAGGTTTTTATGGTTATGTCTGTAGTGCTCTCCTTAACTTGGATCTAAGACTGTCAAATACCTAGTCAAGAGTGGTGCAAGTGCATTCCTTCTTCCCTGGGAATGGGAAGAACAAAACAAAGTAATCTTGGGTGTGGATGGCGGCACATTTATTAAAAGCTTTATGCTTAGCCTGAAGAGTTTTGCAGAGCAGTGGAGTGCTGTGTGTGAGGGGATTATGTGTTACATATTTTGCAAGTATTTCCTTTCCTTTTATAATTGGTTTTCACTGCTGGAATTTAAAAGCCCTTTGGCAATTTAGATTATAGCATGGCACTGCTGGATAATATTTTGGAATGACAAAACCCTCTGCCTTGTTTTTTTTGCTGGGCTTTTTGCTATGCTGCTAAAATTACCTTTTGCATATTTCATAATAATACATATTTCAAATTTGCTAAAAGTAAAAAATAAATTTTACTTTTGTTGATACTTTATATATTGGTCCAGACATGGTCAAAATAGAGGTATTTTATTTCATTTTTCTGTGATTCTGCTTATTTCTGAGAGATCTCAAATGTTGCCTTTCTACAGTCTCTAATGGAGAATAAAAGTCAGTTATCAAACAAAAGCATGGAGAAGAAAAGATTAGTTTTAATTATTGAAAGAGAAAGCTGTCTGTTCATAACTTGAGGCTGTTGTATCTTAACTATATTTGGCAAAAACAAAACCTCAAACATGAATTGTAGACCATCACCTTGAAGTGATGCTTGAAGTGTGGGTGTTGTATTGTTGTGTCCCTTGTTCTTAAGCTGAGATTTGTAACAGAGGCACTGTTTGCATACAAAGGCATACGTTAATAATAATTTTTTATTCACATTGTGTGCCACATCTCCATAAGAACTAGTTGGTATTGAGCAAAGATGTATTGTTGTATTTAATTTATTGTTCCCAATTATAAACGTTGGCCTCATCTGCTTGAAGCTGCGGAGGTCTTGTGCAAGGGAACAGAGCTCAGCCCCTCATGTGGCCCCAGGACAGAAATGTTTTACATGTGCTTTGCACTGTCAGCCCAGGATGTGAACTTTGTTTATGCAGCAAGGTCTGTAAGGCAGCACAGGGCTGTAAATCAGTCTGATAAGGCCCTAAGAAGGAAGAGGGTTCCCATGCAGCCATCATTCAGTAGTTTTCAGGCAAGACTGGAAATCCACTTTAAATTTTTCACTTGGCAGTGTGGCAAAGGGTGATTCCACCAACAGCCAGAGATTACTTTCCTCATGCATGTGCTTGACCCTTTGTCGCTGTTACAAAAATTTGACCTCCATCCAGCTAAAAATACTGGATGCCACTCATACCTCTCTGCTGAATTTCAAATGAATTCAAGAGGGTGTTTTATGCTGCGCCTTCTCCTATCAAGGAGTGTTATTCTGTTAAAAAGTAGCTCTGATGCTGGAAATTAGTATTTCTTCTCTCTTCACAATATAAAAAATTACTGAATTTTTTATGAGTAACTCATTTCTGGTGCTGGTAAGGAGAGATGTATCAACTACGCTCTGTTGAAGACTTAATGTTGTACATCCAGTAATGCTGCAGAGATCTGGTTTAAGTGAAACTGCAACTTGTGCAACTTGCTTACGTTTAATCCATGTGTCCAACAGAGTTAATTCCTAGAAAAAATTGTGCTGTTGTGTGCTGACAGCTTATTTTGACAGGTGTTAAATGCTTTGCATGCAGGTCTGAGGATATTTGGCAGCTTAAAACATTTGGTTATTACAAGTTCTCATTCTCAAAATTGAATTTTCTGTGCAAAAGGAACATGCCTTCTATAATTTATTTTTAAAAGCTTTTTTAATTTTGTAATTTTCAGAGTAATTCTTAGAAGCCCTTCCCACAGGGCCAAAGACTAAATTACTTGAAAGGTACAATGAGCTGCATAGAATAATCTATGAATAAAAATGCACTACAGTGATCAAGATTAGCTGGTGAGCATCATATGCTACAGTTACAGTGTACACAGAATTTGATGAGATTGCCAAATGCAGTAATGGGTAAAAATGGATGGTATTGCCTTGATAAGCATTTTGCATATTATTAATGATAATATTTTGAATTTTTCCACAGGCACAAAGATGTTGTTGTCAGCCAAGGTAAATAAAAACATTTATTTTTAAATACTGGATGAAGCTGAAAATATTTGCTTTTGACTGAATAGTATTTCCTGTAAATGAATGCATTGGGACATATGCTTTTGAAGCAGGGGTTTAGAGGTAAAATGGCATTAATCAACTCCAAGAATTCATTTGGCAAAAAAGTTACTCCAGACACATATATGAATCTTTAAAATTATGGAGAAATACCTCATCAGATTGGATCTTTAGTAGCTACAGATGTTTTTGGTAGGTGGGTGGTGGGAGGATTTGATTTATTTTTGTGAAACACACCATTTTCTAAAAATTATTTTCTCTATGTATATGTGCATAGAGAGAGATTATAAAAATAAAAATCTAAAACTTGACCTATGTGCCAGTCTTCATCCAAGCAGATGTGAGTGAGACTTTAGAAATAGTTTTAAGATATTTTATTTCTGTCCCATAACTAGCAAAAATGTCAACTCGTGAAAAAAACAGCCAAGGTAAGAATTAAGCTATGCCCTTTGGTCGCTTTCTTCTAATTTAGCACTCTCACAAATCTTTTATTTGGCTTTTCACCATCAAAGAGCATCAGTCTCTTAATCATTCTCTTAATATTTCAACTCTCTTCTCATAGAAATTTATATGCATATGCACATTACAATCTGTATGGGGACTATTTGGGAATAGTTAAAATAAATTATGACACACATAATTTCATTGGAGAGGAATATGTGTTCAAATAGAAGTCTTGCATTGTTGCCTAAGATATCAGAGTATTAAGAACTGCCAACTAAAAGATTTGTTTTATCTCAGCTTTCTGTCTTGCCAAAATTACAACATATAAATGCTGATTAGACAAGAACAGAGACTGAAAGTTTTAATAGTCTCCTGAAATGAAAAATGGGTCTCTTCTGAAGTGTATGTCTTTGCACCAATGAATCTTGCATTCTGTGGCTACCTGCTGCTGCTGGCTTGTTCAGTCAGGAAAAGGAACATTGTGGGATGTGACAACAAAAGAAGTCCACTTCTGGTGTTGCAAAACTGCTCTGCTTTGAATGTCCTGCAAACTGTACTGAAGCATGCAGTTTCAAAACTAAAGCATGTAACTGAGTGCATGCACACAACAGATCTGTGTACAGGGGTTTTGTCTTGTGCGTTTTTGCTGCTAATTAAAAAATCTGTAGTCTTCAGATTCTGTGCTGTCAGCAAGTTTACATTAGTCACATTTTGATTGCTTTTGGTCTCCTTCAAAAAAGAAAAAAAAGCCCTCTGATTTTTTGAAAGTTAATATACAAATTGCTGGAATAAAAGCAAAAAGCAACTTGGATGCAATTGCTTTACCTTGTTCTAGTTCACAGAGAAATTACAGGTTTAAAAATATTCAGAACTGATTCTTACCAAAAGCATCTTCAGAGACAGGATGCATGAAAGAGAATGAATAACTATCAAGAACAAAGAAGAAATGTTTCATTATGCCATGGTGCTTAACACCAGCTGTAGAACAGTACATATGTGCAGCACTGGCTACTGTACAAGGAAAGCTAATCAGTGGTGGCCAGACCAGCTGCAATTTAGCTTTGCAAGTTTTTGACTAAAATTATTATATTAAAAATGCCTTTCCTAGCAAAAAAAGGGCTTTTCACAAAAAGAAGTTATATATAGCTAAAATACCTTCAGTACTAAGTATTTTCTTACAACATGCTTCTACAACTCTGCTTGTTCTGCCCAAAATGGACCATCCTAAAGTTCTCTCATTCTAGTAGCTGTAACTTCAGTGGCCTCAATGTGCTCCCTATCTTCTGTGTCACTGAGCAGAGGATGTGATGCATGGGCCCCTTCCAAGTGTGTCCTGCCATAGTCTGTCCTGAGCCTTACTGGAATCAAAGAAAAACACGATGCAAATAGCAGGGCCCCACATTTATGGGAGGTGGAAGGAAAGTCTTGTCATAGAAAATGCATTTGCTCCATTTTAAATACCTGGAGTGGCAAAACATAGTTCTGTCTCTATCATGGATGCAGATACAGTTGCAGATACAGTTAGAGGATTCAAAGTTGTTTTGGGTTTTTTTGTTGTTTTTTTTTGTTGGGTTTTGTTGTTTTTTTTTTTTTTTTTATATGGACAATTGAATGTATTTTTGACATGTTTTAGAGTGTGTGTGAGACTGTTAGCTTTTATGTTGTGTTTGCTGCCACAGAAAAAAGCCTGTGTAGGTTGCTGTTGCAGCAGGTTCACCCATCCTTCCCAGTATCTGCTTAACAGTACTTGGTCACTTCTCCATCAGGGCAGATGGCTTTAGCCTGGTTTGTATTTGGGAATTGCCACATGAGTAAAACAATGTCCAGTTGGCACCTTGACCCAACTGGTCAGGAAGCTGAAGAGTTGCACAGACAGTTAGCATCATGTTTCTCAGGTAATCCTGTGGACTTGGACAGTGTTGTCCAAGTGGGATGAGTGGGATGAAGAGTTGCCCTTGCTCAGGGTGTTTGTACAGAAACTTCCTGATCTGGAACGCAAGAACAGAAATATTTACAGCTGCTGTAATGCTCCTTTGTGGCTTGCCAGCCTTTGCCTCTAGGGGTGAGCAGTCTCTAGCATGGTGTTAATTAAGTTACAGCAGCTCCCCTGAGCTGCTCATTTCACTGAGCAGTGTGTAAAACACTGTGTATGCTCCCAGCACTCATCTCCCTTAAGGATTGCGTCCATGTTCTTCCTAGACCTAGAAATTCTGTGAAGGAGGCTCTTGGGAAAACTGCTGGTGTGCAAACTGCCAAGCTTCAAAGCAAATCTACAGTAAAAATACATCAGTGTCTTTATACACACATAAAATGAGTTTGGAATCACTGTGAAATTGCAGATTTTCATAGCAGAAGGTGTTTGCGTAAGATAATGGGATGGAAGATGACAATTTTGTGCTGCTTGGAACATCCTGGAATCACTTTGTTTCCTTTTTTGATTCAGCTAATAAAAACCAGCTTTAAAAATGTTGGTATGGTATAGTACCACAAAATACAGCTGAGCACATTTTTGCATGCTTAGGTCTCAGAATATAATTTTTCTAGCAGCAGAAGATACTGCAATTATATCTGTCTTCTGATACTCTGTAGATGCATTGTGGTTTCTGTTGGTGTTGGTATTAGCCATTAAAGTGATAGACTTGGGGAGCAAGTGAGAGTCATAGCTGAGCTTGAGCAGTGAAAGGCATTAGCTGTGGTGTCAGAATTGGCTGTGGTTTGGTGTGGAGTGCCCCAGAGAGTGCTGCCTGTAAATGTCAGCAGGACAATTCTAGGCAATTCTCTTCTCCTGCCGGGGGCAGCAGCAGCATGGGCAGCCACAGCCTGCAGCTGCCTTGTGGGCAGCCACTTGGGTTTTTTTTATCTCCATGCCAAAGCCACAAGTGTTGCAGTGTCATCTCGTACCTTCTCAGAACCAGTTTGTTCCATCATGACTCTATGTCTCCCACTCAGGTTGAATTGCATATGCTTCAAGTAACGTTAGTCCTGAGCTTTATGCTTCTGGTTATGTGCTGCAGCAGAGGTCATAGGGTCAGTTTGTTTGTTTGTCCTTGTAAACCACCAACTTTTTTACAGTAAAATCCAGTTCTAAAATTCTGTAAAAATCCAATAAAGCTATGGGTGAAATGAACAGGTGCTTACTACAGCCCTCAAAAGACCCTAACTAAAGTTACTCTTTTAAATTCTTTACCAGCAGGTGTTTATAATTCCCTATTAAAGCCATCTTGCTTCTCACTTCAGCAGAAACATTTTTTAAAGTATTAATCATAAGGCATTCATGTTTTTATACCCAGAAGTTAAAGACCTGGCTTATTTTGAGATAAAAGGTAATTTATTTCCCTGAGATTGTGTGTTTGAGATTGGTTTTCAGTGATAGCAGCTCCATATATGAATCACTTGTTCACTTATTATAAAGTAATAAGAGACACTTAAACTTTTTGGATGGCAATAAAAGCCATATGTGAAAGAATTAATGAAAAACATGTACTTCATTCCTAAGTTTTTTGGTTGCCTTTTCTTTTATTTTTTTTAATTGTACTTTTTTAGTTTCCAGTGCTTTTTCTTCTGTTAGTTTAACTGTGTTATAGTTTTAGCTTCATGGACAGAGCAAGTGTGGAGCACACAATGGAAAAAATGTGCTCTGCTGACAATGCGTGCTGTCTGCAGAGAGTGCGGAATTCAGTGGGTACCTCAGACTGCTTTTTCATCAGACAGTGATTTTGTATCAGGCTGTTGAAGGTGCTGTTGTACCTGAGAGCAAGTGGAGACCCCATCTATCATTACTGGGCTTCTTGCTCTTGTTCAGGCACAGTGCATATTATTAAAAACAATCAGTACTATCACAAAACCAAATTGTGTACTTGGGAATTTTTATCACTGATTTTTGGTGAAGTCAGGATTCTATGATTTAAGCAGGAAGCATTTAGATAGATTCTTATTGAGCTTGTTTGGGTCCAGTATTCCTTGTTTAGTCTTTGTTTTTCCTTTATAAAAAGCTAGAGTTTAATATTAAACTTCAATTGTTTCAGTGCTAATGGTAGCTGTTGATAATACCTAGATTCATAATGTCACCCAACAAATGAAAAAGCAAAGTTCACTTAATCAGATTATGTAAAATTAATAACCAAAGATCTGTTAAGAAATTTCAAGGCAAAGCTGTAAAATCATTCCAAATCAGGGCAACTCTCTTGTCTCATCTGTTGTATTTGGCTGTTTGGCTGGCAGTGCACCAGGGCTCTGTAACAACAGTGCATGTCTGTCTGTCAGGTTCAGCAGGCATTGGCACATGATAGCTTGGGGGGAGAGATGGCAGAGCTGCAGGCACATGGGAATTCCACTGTGAGGCTGAGTGTAACAGTCTGGGCTTGGTGGCTGAATTTGGGTATTCATCTCTGTGCTGTTAGCACTGGTTTAAATTAGAAACAGGCTTCTGAGCTCTTGTCCCTCAGGTTAGTGGTCCTGCAGAGTTCTTGGACGCAGGCCTGAAAGCAGAAGGCTTGTGGGAAAGAAGCTATTTGTAGTTTAAAAAGCATAGCTTCACTGGTCAAGCAACTAGAAGGTGAAGACAGATTAATAAATGTACCCTGGATGTGGTAGTTTATTGTATATTATTAGAGTGTTCTGCATGGCTAAGCTAGCTGGAGTCTTTTGGGGTTTTTCATTTGCCTGTAAATCACTTTTGGGTGCTGCTACACATAAATAGAACTGAGCTGGGGTTTTAATGCACCAGCCTATGTTGAACTTTCAAACTCGAGGGGGTGGGACCTACTGAAAAATAGTCAGTAATAATTTACAAAATTACTGTAAAAATTCCTTTAGAACTAAACTTCTCTGTGTATTTATATAATCTACCATATGCTCATTAGACATGCCATTATGTACACTCTTACTAGCTGAAGAGCAGTTAATTACAGCACAGACTTGTGGGGCAACCTCAGTGTCTTGTCTAATGAGGAATAGTGTAAAATAGTATAAAATACATTCCCTAATATTATGTCCAGTCTTGTTGAAGAAATCATTAATTGAGGGTGAAGGTTGCTCACATGCCTGTACAAAACTACTTGATGATTTTTTTTTTGTGGTATGTTTTTTGGAAAACATGGGAGGATTTTGTGGTCTCACTGTCTTCAAATTTCTGAAGTATCTGAGTAGTAGCTTTCATGTCTTCTGAATTGCTTTTTGCCCTAGATACTTCTGAGTTAATCTACAAAGACTTCTTTGATCTTTTTTTCTCCTCTTTTCCTATTATTTTTATTATTTTCCTTTGCAAGCCTTTCATATTCCCCTAAGAATAGGATTGAGGGAAAGTAATAAATTTAAGTGCCATTGCACGAGTCTTTCTGTGCTGGCTTCATGGAAGCAGTAATTTCAGCCTTTCAGATGGTTTGAATTACAATATTTTTGCTCTCTGTTATCACTTGCAGGGTTTTTCATTGGCCTTACCTTCCAGCTTGCTTTCCCTGATTTGCTGGGTTTTTAACTTTCTTCCAAAGGTGAATGAATAGAAATTGTTGGGAGTTGAGTTTTAATGTTACTGAGCTGCTTTTTCTTATTTCTTCAACTTTTTTTTTTTTTTTTTTTTTAATAAGGCCTGATTAAAAGCTTATTCATGCTAATGGAAATCTGCCCTTGGTACAAGGAGGCTTTGCAGAAAACTTTCAGTCAGTTCACTATTATTCTACAAGCTTTATTTGCCCATAGTTTTAGTCAGTTCTGGATTGCCATGCCTTGTCAACAGGTTCCTTGCATGCAAGGTATCTGTGCTGGCTTACAGTCAGAGAAAGATGCACTCATTTCCTTGCAGGTCAGCCAGACTTCTGGAGCTTCCTCTCTCTAGCAGCACCTTGTTTCACCAACATATTTATTCCTTTCTTCTCTGTCAGGCTGTAAACTTCCAAAGAACTTGCTGTAGATACTTTGGTTGCTAACATCTACCTCCAGCCTGCTGGGACCTATTTGGTTTAGAGTTTACACCAATGAACTTAACACAGGAAAGAAGCACTGACATTTCAGTGATGCCTCAAAGCTGGGAGGCCAGACTGATAGAGTTGGAAGGTGAGATTTTAATACAGTAAGACCTAGATGTTCCTGAGGCTGAAGTAGTATTAAAAAAAAACTAAATTATTCATGCAGAAGTTGCTAGCAATGTTCTAGCTATAAACAGCTGCTTGCAAGAATTAAATGGTAGGAGAAAGGGCTGTAACATGCCACTTAATTGTACAAAGGTTGAACCACACACTTATTTTGATAACACAAATACAGTCCCAGGTTTTATCAAAAGTAATTCTAATGGAGACAGAGGCCTTGTGGAAAGTGTTAATGCATCAAAACCCTGGTAGGTTCTCTGTAGTACTGCATGCACCCATAACCACAAAGTTGTTGTGCTGTGGAGACAGACTAAACCCTTATTATACAAAAAGAGAGTTAAATAGCTGGCTGTTTTTATTTTTTCAGAACATGAATGCTTGGAGGATTGCTGTTTTCATGCTCACCCAATTCATTTTCTGACAGCAGATGGGCTGAAATGAGCAGTCATGCTGTCACACACACAGAGAAAGAAAACAACCTGGCCTGGAAATTGAGAAGTTCCCAGCTAGTAGGAGGAGGTTTTTGGATGCTGTTCTGAAATCAGCAGTGTGTTTGTGTGTCTCAGTGACAGCCAAAGCTCTGCTCCCAAAGCAGGTGCTGCAGTACTCTGCAGAGTAAAAAACATCAATGCAAGCAGAGACAGGGAACTGGGGGCATGTTGGGTATCTGTCAGGCTGGACTAGGCTGACTCATTACAATAATTTGCATTGATTTTCAAAGACACATGTTTGAGCAGTGTTCAAGACTACCTTTAGATGTGCTCTCACCATGTCCTGGCTTCTCTTTTGGTGTCTCTCCTTCTGAGCAGTGTTTTGTGTCACTTCACCTGACTGGGGCTACCTTTTAGTCAAATTAAGTGTTTCTGCATCTTTGGGACTGTGTTAATGATTTCCCCAAACCTCTGGGGAACCCATGGAGAGCCAAGTCCTGCTTGGAGTCTGCTTAGGTCCAGCTCACCCAGAGGGCTGCTATGCCTGAGCCAATCCTGGGAGCATAAATTGGGAGTGCTGATCCTGTGTTCCCTGGCACTTGAGTAAAGAGATTGTTGAGGCTCCAGAGGTGAAATACCGTGGAGCCAAACAGAGTCTGGCAAGGGCTGTGAATTTGAGCTCAAAGCTGCACAGAAAGCAGCTACAGCTGTTCCCAGGGAAGAGCTGGCCCCTGGAGCCAGGGTGCTGCAGCCGCTTGGTGCTACCTTTTGTAGCAACTCTGGGCTTGAGCTGTCCTTCTGTGTGCTGTGGGTAATCCATGGCACCTGGGTGTGCTACCTGCAGAGCCTCAGCTCTGCTTTTCAGTGGGTTTGATCCACATTTGAAAGCATTTATAGGATGTCTGCAGTTGCAGAATAATTAACTTGGCAGGTGCCAAGGGTTCTTCATGATGTGCCCTCCTGCCCTTTCCACACACATCCCCAGCACCCCCTTCCCCAGATGCTTCTGCTCAGTGAATAGTGGGATCTGAACATCTCTTTATATGGAACAAAATATTTTTACTTTCATACCTAGTGTTTTCAGGCTGGTAGATACAAGAATTGTCAAGGATTTTTTGTTGGTTGGGGTTTAGTGAGTTTTTTACCCACTCTCTTCAGAAGTTTTGATTTTTTCTCCCTTGTCATCCCTTACGTACATATCTATCATAACATGACAGGCTCTTTTTTCCCAAAAGAAGGAAATAAAAGTCTAGACCTGCTGTTTTGTATTGGAAAATAGTGAGGCTGCAGGAAAGGATTGTAGTCTAATGGTCTTGATCATTCACTTGAGCAAGTATAGTATGAAAGAGTTAAATCACTGATTTTCTTAACTTGCAAATACAAGAATTTGGCCTCAGGCAATTCACTGCTGTTTGAGAATGGTGTTGGTAGCTGTCATCCTCTCTAGTATTTCAAAAGATTTTTACATTAATATTATATCTACCCTACAGGTTATTCTAGCAAAAGGAAATTTACAGTCTTAGACAAAAAAGATCTTTCAATGGGCTGTCTCTTTTTCTAATCCTTCTGCTTCTTTAGGGAGAGGCTTAGTCAAGTTTTACCTAGCCTGTGTCCTTCTAACAAGCATTTTAAATATGTATCTTCAAAGGTAATCTTGAGTAAACACAGCTAGTTAAAAAGGTAAAAAAATGTTCTTTCTTTAATGGGAAACTTCAGAGAGCTAATTTGTATCTGAATGCCCTGTGGATATTCTTTTCCCTAATCTCCAGGACAGCCTCTTCTGCCAGGGGCTTGACTGAATTCCTCTTGGGTTCTTCATGCCTCTCATCTGCAGAGTCCAACAGGTGCAACTGCCTCCATCCATAAGAATTTCAATTGCAGGTTGTCTCCACTGTTCTAAGCAACAATGAAAAATTTGATCCTAAATTTGTGGTGTCATTTTGCACTGATCTTGTGGAACAAGAAGTGTCAAGCTCAGTGTTAAATCAAGAATTTAGGGATTAACAATGAGCGGTCTTTTGTAAATACCCTCAAGCTTTAATTTCTAAGACTGTTGGTGCCAGATTTTAATAGAAAGGTCATTGTTAATACATTACTCTTGGGTTTGGCCAGTGTTATTTTATCTCTGAATATACATACTATAAAAAATGAGACCTGGTTCTAGTTTGGAGTAATTATGTAAACATTTATGTCAAACTAGTGACAGCTCCAATCTTTAGCTTTTCTTAGCGATGCAATTAAGCAATGCACATGTGGTAAAATAACTGTTGTGTCTAATTTAGCAACCAGAGAGTGAGTTTCTTTGTTCCTTTTTCCTTTATCTGAGACAGGTTTTCTACTGTTCTCAGTGGAGACACTCATGGGGTTCTTGTTCAAAGCACCTATGTTTTTTCTCGGAAAGAAGTGAGACAACTGCTTTTCATCTTTTTCATATTTGCTCCTTTTGTACTGGATTTCTGTGGCTCAACTTTCATTGTATTAATATGCTAAATAAGAAAAAAACCTTTATGTATGTGTTAGTTTTAAATTTTTCAATTGTTATAATTATTGACCTGGTTTCTTTTGCCCTTTTAGATCTCCGAGTTTGACTTGATCTCTTAAGCTATGATTCTGTGGAAATAAGTCTGAGTTTCTCATAATTTCAATTGCAGATGTTTTAGGGAATGCCAGACATAGATTGCACAATTATGCAGTCTGACTATTAATCTTATGCTTAATTTGGGAAATATTTCCAAGCATTCCTCGAGGATTGAAGGGAAGTCTGTTTCATGTTTGTTTCTTAAAGAAGTACTAAAGTAATTGTTAAAAAAAAATCTTAATTTTAGATCTTAACATTTGTTGCATCAAAGGTGATTAGAGTTTTCTTAATACCATATTGCTAATTTACAGTTATTCTTCTACTCAACTCCTCTTCTAGTCCACTTCTACTCAACAATTCAAATTTTGGTTTGAACTCTGAGTTCCCTGTGTCTGCTATGATTTTCAAACCCTCACTCGTAAAAAAGTGTCAGTGTTCCAAATTCACAGCAGAATATTATATTACTTTGGTTAATATTTATGCCATAAATGGATATTAATTACTAATGAAGTTGAAGTTACTACTTCATTGATGCAAAGTTAGTGGAATATTTGGCTCTTTGTCATCAGTGCTTTTTGAAATGGAACTGTAATTTTCCCTGGTGGTAGGGAAGCTCACATTCCTTGAAAAGGAACTCCTGAAGGCTTCCAAAGTGCTCAGATTCCCACAGAGATGAAATACATGTGTCTTGTCACAGCTGTGAGCAGTATTAGCTGGAGTCATTCTGAGCTGTTACTTTTTTCCTTTTATTCTTCAGGACGCAAAGCTTAATAACACAGGTTGCTGTATTAGTTTTGATGATGGTATATAATTCTTGATTGTATTCATCTGCAAAGCTCTTGACACTTTTTCCTGTAGTGTCCTCGTGCCTTAGCTTGGCCGTTAGGATTTGGAAAAGTGTGTGGGGCAAAGAACCAGTTGGAGAGTTGGCCTGGGAGGGTTGTGGTTACTGGGTCATGCTGTACCTGGTGGCCAGTAGGTGACACAGGGAGTCTGCAGGATTCTGGTCTGGCCCTGCCCTGCTCATTGTCCCTAGCAATGGCCTGAGTGGGTGGGTGACACAGGGCACTCTCAGGTTTGCAGTGACAGCAGACGGGGGCCCAGTGGCTGTGCTGGGGAGATGGGCTTGTGGGAACCTCATTAATGAAGCAAAGATAAATTCCAAGTCCTGCTCTATGGGAAAGGCCCCTGAGGTGCTGTCAGGTGCCAGGAGAGGCTGTGCCATCTCCATCCTAGGAGTTTTTAAAACTGCATTAGGCAAAAGCCTGAGGAACCTAGTTTGGCCTCATGTCCAGGCAGAGGTTGGACTTAGACAGCTCCTCAGGTCCTTTTCAACCTGAAATACCTCATCCTGTAGTGCTGTGACTAGTTATTTATTCAGTTATTATTTCAAATTTGAATTTTAAATTTTGCCTTTATAACTTAACTTGCATGTCTAAAATGCTACATGCTCAGTCTTTTCTATCAAAAATTCAACTAACGCTTGTTCTGTGTGCATTTAATGTTCTATTAAAAAAAAAAACAAAAACAAAATCTGGGCCTTTACCAAGCTCACATTTCAAAAATAATTGTTAAATAACCAGTGTGATTTGCATCTCTGTGCTTATTACTGTGATTATTACTGCTTATTCTTTTGTGTAAACTTGCCACATGATTAATGTGCCTTTTTGTTTCAACAGAGGGAGAATATATCAAGATGTTCATGCGAGGCCGACCAATCACAATGTTCATTCCTTCTGATGTAGAAAACTATGATGATATTAGGACAGAGCTGCCTCCTGAAAAGTTAAAACTGGAGTGGGTGTATCCTTAATAACTCCTCACTGTTCCCTTTTTGTCTTGTCTTGCATTTGTCCCTTTCACAATCCAGTCTTGTCTCTTCTCTGTTAAGAGGTAAAAACTAAAAGGTGATGGAAAATGTTCAAATTAACATAACAATGTAAATGGTTTGTAACTCCTGTATAGTACAGCTTTAAATGACAGGCTACATAGGTATGGAAATACTGTACTTTTTCTTTGTTTGTTTTGCTGTTGACACTAATTCTAATTTATTAACTGACTTATATTTAGTGCAAAAGAAAGCATCTTTGGAAAGTTACACAATTTGAAAAATGTCCTCCTCTACCTCCCGCTATGTTAATGTAGGCTTTGCTTCAGGAATAGTTTGTTTTCAACTATGGAAGATGTTGACTTTGTGTCCTTTCATATGGAGTGAGGATTGGAGAATTGGAGAAATTTGCACTGCTTCTGTATTTCAGCTCCAAGGTGAAACGTTTAATTTCTTGGAACCTATTTTTGTATTAATTGCACTAAATTTGTCATTTGAGGAACTGAGTAGGTGTGTGGCTGATGAAAATTCTCCAAGTTTACTAGATCAGACATTAAGTTCATTTTAAGAGATGTGCTTTTGCACATGTTTGGGTCTTCCTGTCTCTCCCCCATCTCTGCAGATTTTTCCAGTAAGCTGTTATTGTGTAAGTAAGTTTCTTAGTACTTTAGTAAAATAACATGTCTAGGCAGCACTTGAGTTGTTGTAATAATCTGAAGTTTGATGCTCTGAGGTTACTGAAAGCAGGGAGATTTTTTTGGAGATGTTGATGATACATTGTCACATGTCAGGAAGAAAGTTTTGGATTAAAGTCTGACTGGAAGGAAAACAGAGCTTTTATTTATTTTGTAACACTGTAGTTACAGAGCTTTGTAACACTGTGGTACCCAATTTTCCAACCATCACAGCTCTTGGTTGCTGATGCTGGTACACATGTGGAGTGAATTGGGTCAGTCAGTGATCTGGCTGAAATGTCTCTTTCTGTGAAGCTAATTTTCAAGCAGGACCAATACATTAGTTTGATTTGCCTCACAAATATGCAAGGACTGGAACTGGTATGCTGGAGGAATATCAGCTCGACTTTTCCAGCATCAGTGAGCAGCTTGTACTGATGAAAACTGATCATGAAATCACACCCTCAGTTAAGTAGGTGCAAATCCCAGTGTGGACACATTTAATGTCCAAGAACCTTAAGTTCAGGTTAAACCAGCTGGCTGCTGAGGTCTAATGAAAGTGAAATAAATCTAGTTGAAAGAGACTGTCCATATGTTTTGGAATCTGTTAAGGGAAATGTCATCCCAAATCATATCAGTATATTTGTGAGTGCAGGGTATCTTTTAGATGGAAAGGTAAAGAAAATGAGGAAAAGGCAGTAAAATTTATGAGGATTAAATACTGATCTCTATGAATTTGAACTTGAAAAATTGATCTTCAGTTGAAAAATGCAGCAGCAGCACACCTTCTCATTTATGCTTAGGTTTAGCAAGGGAAACAAATCTGCAAGGTAGCTGTATCTTGCAGATATGATGGCAAACTAAAGCCTGTACACCTTATTAAAAAGGCATGGGGACAGTGATTTACTGAGTATTTTACTAATGTCAGTATTTTACTGATGTCACCTGAAAGCTCAACTGAGTGTTGAATAATAGGATTTGTTTTGAATTCTTATAATTCTCCTGCTTTCTGGATGATTTTTATAATTAGGTTTTCCTTTGTTATTACTCTTCTGAAAAATGCTGGTCAACTGTGACCAACTGCAAGGAAACAACAGGCAGATTATTGGGGTGGGTTTATTTTAGTTTATTGGTTGGTTTGGGAGGTGGAGGGGGTCTACTTTTTAGATGTTTCCATTAAGTTTATTCAACTCCTGCTACCCTGTACTGTAGATTCAACTAGGGAAACTTAGCTTTTGTCTGCCTTGCAGATTATTGTCATTTGAAGAAATGCCTAAGCTGCTTGGCAAGGTAAAGTAGCTCATGGGGGAGTCTGAGCTTTTGACTGTGTCTGGTTCCTGAGTGATATCATTTAAGTTGAATAATTTAGTTTGAGTATCCCTGCTTTGTACTGCAATCTTTGCTCATGCACTTCAGAACTGGTTAAAGCATATCTGACATTCCTAGGAATAGCAAAATTGGCTTATTTAGTAGCTTCAGAGGTCACAGTCAGTGCAGCTTTTGACAGTGACTTTGTAGATCCTTTCTCCCAGTGTATAGGAGCTCAATTTCAGGAGGGTATTTCAGACTCTGTTTTATGAGATTATTTTTAGCAGTAGTGCACTTCTTTCTAAGAATAATTGAAGACAGTTGTAAATATACTGCTGAAATCTGGTGTACGGTAGATCACTTTTCTTGAGGGCAGTAGCTATTTTTAGCCATTTCAAACAAACAAAAAAGCCCCAAAACTTAAAGTTTTTAAACCTATCAAATGTTGTGACAAAAACAGTTCTTGTAATTGGTGAGAAATAATCACAATATCAAGGCAACTATCTCGTAATTTCCATGATCTAATCATCAGTTTCACTGAAATATTAACATTGAAACTCAGTGGAAATCAAGCATCAAAGTTGTGTCACCCTTTTTTCTGAAGAGATACAGTCAATTATTGCATTAATTTTGTTGCATTAGTTGTGTTGCGCTGTATATGCTGCTTTGTTCTGCATGTGTGGAGCAGGAAAGAAATGCTGTGGAGCAACAACCCCTCTTTTTTCACTCAGGATAGTCTGGAATGGAGAATGAAGAAAGCAAAAAAAATTGTCCTACAAAACAGGTGGTTTCTTTAGGTGTTTGTAAAAAAATGTGCTTCTAGAAAATGCAGCCACTCTTTGGTACTTAATTTGGTAGGAGGGGTAAAAGAAAGGAAGGTACTGAGAAAATGTAATTTTTCTTCTGACAGCTTCATGAATGTCAGAACTCAGTGGTGGGTGCCAAAGTATTTAGCTCTAGCTTGGCTAAGCAGGGAAGACTTATGCTTTGGAAAGACGTGTTTGTGTAAATCATTAGTACTTTTCTAGGATGAATGTTCAGAGACGTCAATCTTATTAAATCCTTATCAATACATTCCCCATTGTGTACAGCAGATGAGCAAAATCTGCCTTTCTCCTCTGAGAAGGTACTTAAAATAGCATTCTTAATGCTTCAGGATAGAAAAAATATTTTCATTGGTTTGTAGCCCATTGCTTTTGAAAGTTCAGTTTAGTTTGTTATTTTTTTTGTAAAAGGGCATTCTGGAGGTCTCTTTTAGTTCCATCAGCATTTTAAAGAAGAAAGAGCAATTGAGTGGAGAAGTAAATAGTAATGGAGGAGAAGCAGAGGCATCCTTTCTTTCTGCCCTCAGCATTGTGTTGTACCAGCATTGCTCTGGATATTGTTTGCTTAGCAAGCCAGTGAATAATCTCTGCTTCAGAGGAGCCTTTGTTTTTCTTCCCTACTAAGGGAAGGCAGCAAGATATGGATCTGGTTTGTTTTCCACACTCCAAAGGGTTTAATTGACAACTGAATGCAGTGTCCCTCTTTGAACTATTGTTTAGCTACAGCATGGGTTTTGTTTTGCAAGTGTTCCTCCGGTCTGGTGGCACTGCAGAAGAGGAAGGGTGCTGGGTTGGTGAATGGAGCATTTTTGGGGGTGCAGTGCTATTTTTGATAGAAAGGTGGCCCTTTTTATGGAGAATAGAGATTAGGAGATACCAGTTTGGATATTTCCAAATCTGAACTATTGCTCCAGCCTTCATTTATGAGGAAGGGCTATCTTCATCTCTCCAGCTTTCTCCACGTGAGCCTTTCACTTCCTTTTATTTACCTTACTAACCAGGACCTGAAGCTGGAATCCTTTAGCTAAAGCTGCATAATGTGTTTCCCATCTTTTTCTTGCTGTTGCAGGTGTATTAATTGGCACTGAAGTGGAAAGCTCTCTAAAGTGCGCGACATAACAGGAAAATAATATTTTTGGGGCTACACAGTTAGATGTTAAAGTCTGAGTTATGATGTTAATTGTTCCTGGTGACCCAGGGTACTGAAATATAGGCAGGCAGCCACATTAATAGTCTAGAGGAGGAGAACTGCACCTGTTCCAAAGAAATAATGAGTTGTAATAACGTTTGATCAGTGCCAACCAAGGCTCATTCACAGTGTGTAAAACTTCTGAATGTCATTAGGACCTGTGCATGTTCCTACAGAAAACATACATTTTATATATTTTTGGTAGATTTGGATAAAATATTTTTTACTGTGTAAATTCCTTTTAAGTTTGATTTGTTTAAAAAATACTCTTAAAACAGTGTAAAGAAATCTTTTCTGAACTTGGCAGCTGCTGTGCAGAAGCTTGCCTTTTTCTGTTAGGGCATCAGGAATTGTTTTAACAGGCCAAATGAAAGCAACAATCTGCTGCCCAGCCTGCTGATACACAGCTCTGCTGCTGTAAAAAAAGGTTAAATTAGAATAGCAAGTCCTGCTGCTACCTAATGAAATTTCACATGAAAATTTTTACAATACTGCTTTTGCTTTACTACTACCATATTTTATTTTTAATATCAGTGATCATAATTTCTTGAGGGATTTGGGTTCTTGAAGTACAGTTGTATGGGAGTTTTTTGTTTTCTTTTTAAACCGTATTAGTGAAATTGTGCTGTAGTTCCAGAGGGAAAACCTTAAAGAGCGTTTGCTGATGTGAGAGCTCCCCAAGAATCCTTTAAGGGGAAAAAACAATTAAAATAATTTTTAATTGGTTGGGTTTTTTCTGGTATTCAGTGATTATGAAATCCTTAACTAAAAAACATATAGATATGGGTATCGTGGAAGAGACTGTCGAGCCAATGTTTACCTCCTTCCTACCGGAGAAATTGTGTATTTCATAGCCTCAGTGGTGGTACTGTTCAACTACGAGGAGAGAACCCAGCGGCACTACTTGGGTCACACAGACTGTGTTAAATGGTTAGTACACAACATTTGCATCTAAGTGTGTGGGTAGTAATGCAGAAATATTTCTTTTCCTCTCCTGCTATATGTACAAGCTAATTAATGTCACTGTAGTTGTAGTTATTTCCTGTTTAATCAGTCCCAGTAGATTTCACTGTAGTAAACACAGCACAAACAAATGGTGTTAGAGCAGTCCATGCTAGCTTAGGATGTCTGGTTTACATGTAAAGCAGGGGATATGTATACAATCTAAGAGTGCCTGTTTGAAAAAAGGATCTTTGCATAAATTATTCCAAATAGTTGTCCCAGAAATTAAAAATTGATGTTAGCCTGAGTCTAAATCAGTTGTTTACAGACAGTATGGCAAAAGTGCAATCTTAAAGGAGAACTAGAAAACCGTGTTGAAAAATGAGCAGTCATACTCTCATTTTGTAAAAGATACATGACCCAAGTATAAAGAGAGTCAGGAAAATCAGAAAGAAGTTTGCAAAAAACCCCCTAGAGAATGAAAATTGAAGCCATTGTCATTGTGTCAGGCAGTTACAGAATTTGCTAGGTCAGTCTGAAGAGTGGTGCACATAATGTAATGATGAACATAAACTCTCTACTGTGCATACCTGACTGGAGAAAATTTGACATCTAAAGCTCTCTTCTCTTGTCTGTGTAATTGATTCCTGAGGGAGGAATGCTGCCAGTTTGTGTTCTTCACTTTCATTCAGAAAATTGAACTGAATTGTAAATTTTTGGTGTCTGTCATTAAGACATCTTCAGGTTTGCCCGGGGCCCCTTTAATCTTTCAATGGCTTTCTTCACCATTGCAGTTTTACAGAGAAAGCAATTAAGAATATAGATCAAAAAATCCCAAGGACTGAGAGGATGTATTTTCTAAAATCTGTTTTGCCACATGAGCTTCAAAGCAAAATGTGATAAGCAAGGACACATTTTTACTCCACTAGTGGTGCACCACACTGCATTAGTACAATTACATCAGTAACTCATTTCAAGTGGTGGTAATCCTTGACTCCTGGGTGCACAGGCAAGCCCTCAGACAACTTTTCTGCATTTTTTCCCCCCAGGTTCATGACATCTCTAGGTTCAGGCATAGAATACACCGTAGTGTTTATAACTATGGCACATAACCATGTGTAGGAGGTTCACTACAGACTATGTAGGTTGTGATCTCCTAGTGTAGTGCAAACCTGAGATGTGTCAGGGCACATGTGGAGGTGGCTCTTCTGGCACTCCTGGCTGTGTGTCAGCAAGCAGTCAGTTCAGTGTGGAATGAAATATCTGATGAGAAACATTCAAGTTGTCTCCTTAGAAGTGGGATTTAGGATCATAAGTGTCTTCATGGGCTTTTGTTGAGAAACAAATAAAAAATTTACAAAACACCTCTCAGTTTTGGAGACGTATGACAGCAAAAGCAAGTCATATTTCTGTCTGTCTTAGTCTTGCAGTTCATCCAGACAAAATTAGAATTGCAACAGGACAGTTAGCTGGAGTGGATAAAGATGGAAGGGTAAGTAATAGAGCTGTTGAGCAGTAGTATCTTGTTTTGAAAATCAGGAAAAAGTGGTTTGGGGTTTTTTAATCATCACCTTCTGTCTGCACTGCATTTACTGAGGTATTTTGAGTTTCTCAGGTAACAGCCTGTATCTCTAGCAAAAGACAGTGACAGAAACACTCAACCATACATTAAAAAGAGCAGAAGCTCATAAAGTCCCATATCTGCAAGCAAACATGAAGCTTGTAATTGATTTATAAGGCCACATTATTTCTGTTGTGTTACTTTCAATATGTGTTCTCCCAAGGGAGAGCAAATCCCCAGTTCTGTGGGTCAGTATAGTCTTAAGGCTTCATGGAAGAGGAAACCAACTTTGAGAATTCTTGGAAAGTATGCCAAACTTTCCTATAAACTTGCTCATTTAAGAGCAAGTATATTTAAATGCTGCTCTCCACCTCCTAGCATAATTCTGTCAGAAGTTGAATAATTGGATTATTTTCATGAAGTTATAGAAAGAGGGGGGAAGAAAAGGCAGATGCTATAAAGTGTAGAAGCCTGTTAAATATAACTATTTTTCAGATGTTCAACCTAATTTTTTATATTTTGTAAGAAGTTTATGTGGGGCGTTTTGTATACATGATTTCCACTGAGCATTTTCCCAATCTTGTTAGAACTGTTTGGTTTGTTTTTCCATCAGTACAAAGATTTGTCACTTTCAGTGGTGAATGCTGCTACTTAGTTATTGTTTCTAAGCTAATGTGGGATACTGGTTGTATGAAATATAACCATGGACATTTTCATTGACTTGGTTGGTGGTGGTTAAAAGGCTCAGTGCACCAGGTTTTGTTTATTTATTTCCTAATTTATATATATATAAGCCCAGATTTGATTATTATTTTCAGTTGTTGCATAATATCACTAATCTGGGTTCTCAAATGCAAGATGACTCTTCCATTATTTGTTCACTTAAATTGGTTAAAGCATTTCCACAACTACCAAATGCCACTCTGCTGCCTCAATGGCACTGCTGCCACGCTGGTGGCCCAGACATAAGGAACAGCATTTCCTGACTGTCCCCTTTAGAGTTTGAGGGTAGTGCCCAGCAGCACGACCAGCACAGGCCACCCTGCCTTTACCCTGCAGTTTGTAGTGCAGGCAGCAGCCTGTGTTTCCCTGCTGTGACCTGTCTGTGCTGTTGCTCCCCACGCAGCCCCTGCAGCCCCATGTCAGAGTGTGGGACTCGGTGAGCCTGGCCACGCTGCAGGTGATCGGCCTCGGCACCTTTGAGCGCGGAGTGGGCTGCTTGGATTTCTCCAAAGCGGTAAGATGGGCGCCATGCCGTTCCACAGCACGTCCTGTGGAAATGGGGAGAAAACCTCTGAAGAGTCTCCATGTGGTTATCTATATGTCTTTCAGTATTAGAAGCGTGTCACTGAAGTTTCTGTATGCTTTATAAAAGCAGCTGACAGCTGGGAAAACAGGAAATGGCACATGTAAAACCAAACAGCACGAAAAATAAATAGCAGGCAAAACAAGCCCTTAAGTAGAAATCGAAGTCCACGCTGGGTTTGGTGGTTTGGTTTTGTTTGTGAGGAGGTTGGTTCTTTTTATTTTGATGTTAAAAACAAATTTGTTTGTGAGGTTTGTGATGACAAAATTTGGTGAGTTCTGATAGGAGGGTTAACTTTTTTGCTTTCACAGCTGGAGTAGGTTTTTGTCCACCAACAGGAAATTTAAAAAAAAAAAACCAAAACTTCACATTGTCTTGTACTATTTTTTCCCGAGGAATAGCTTGTTCACTTTTTTGCTACTTCTTTTGCACAGAAAATAAATAGAGGTCTTTGTTGCTGGACCCATAGAATTTATCAGGAAAAATTGGTATCATATGGAGATGCACTGTTTATCATTCAGAAAGTTCTCATTTCAAATTTGGAAATTAGTTGGGTTTGTTTTTGGGGTTTTTTTGTAAAATATGGGCATATTTTAATCTTTAAGCTGCCCCTGCATTTTACCAAAAGACAGACATTTCAGACCTCCTGGAAACCCAGGCTGGATTCTTGCATTTCATCAAGAGGAATTAATATCAGTAAAAAACGGAAAATGCAGAAAAACAATGTCTGCAGTATTTTGCTAATAGAGGAAGAGATTTATAGGACAGCTGAGGTGGGAAGGGATGTCTGGAGATCACCTCATGCACTGTCCTGCTTGCAGCAGGTTCTGTCAGAGCAGGCTGCTCAGGCTGTGCTCCAGCTGGCTTCTGGGAACCTCCCAGAATGGAAACTCAGCAGTGTCTCTGGGTGACCTGGTGAAAAGAAATTCCTGCACTCTCTTGCTGCAGTTTCACTTAGCAATTGGAATAAAGAAAGCAATTGAAAGAAATTTCATAGCATTGAAATGTTGCTGTGTTAGATATAGTACATTTTGTGTTTCAGTAAATAATGTGAAAGGAGTGCTGGCATTCTTGTCACTCTAACAAACAAATAAAATTTACATACTTGGATAGAGGTCTTTTTCAGTGTGAATAAGAGTGCATTCCATCATTTTAAAAGCAGGGAATTTTTTGGGGGACTGGATTTTAGCTTTTATTGATTCTGTTTTGCAGCTGAAACTGAATTAGATTTCTTACTACAGTCTCACATGATTGCTTACTAGACTGAAACAGTTGAAACAGTGTGCAATATCTAGAGCTGTGTTTTTACCACAGGATTTATTAACCCCCCCAAGAGCTGCGTACAGTGCCAATGCTGTCTTCAGTGTTCCTTCCCACCCAATAATTCACATGTATATTTCCATATTACTGCTCAGAATAGTGCTTGGGAATAATGGCTTTAGCCACTTCTATTTTCATAATTTGTTAGAGAATGAAGTGCAAGAATCAACTTTATGATAATTTAAGTCTCCTCCAAATCTTCCTACAAATGTCCTTGAAACAGCTGCTTTGTGCAAGTGTGCATTGCTGGGAATAAGTATGGTTTTAAGATTTTTTTTTTTCTGTTCCTTTAATTGCCTGTGGCCATATATTTACCATTTTGTTGTGAAGTTGTTCAAAATAAGTGGTTTCAGTTATTTAGTACTGAAGATGCTGCTCTGCCTCCTCTGCAAGCACTGTTTTGTTCAGAAGGTGTTACTTCAGCTGCAGTTTTACCAACTACATGATGAAACTGCTGGTGCTTTATGACCCATAAGGACAAAACTATGCTTAACAGAATCTGATAATGTAGTTGTGTGTATGTGATGGTGGCAGTTAGGAAAAAAAAACCACAAGTGGAGCTGTGTGTCTGTCCTCTGAGACCTGAGGAAAAACAAAATATTTATAAGAATAGCAAAAGAAATCTCTTTGCTGTCAGTGTGAAATTGCAAACAAGGAAAAAAAAAAAAAACCACAAAGGAAAAACTCAGCATAAAAACAAACAAAACCAGAGTAAAGGCTTGGTAAAATACTTTTAAAGCTTTCCTAGAGTGTTATTTGCAGCATGATCGTTTTTTGTGAGATTACACAAAAATTTATGTCTTTTAAGAAAGACAAAAATTTATGTTTCTAAGAAAGAAAAAAAGGAAAATTCCCTATATTTATTGAGGTTGTATATACTTTAAAAGGACTTTGTTAATTTATATTTCTACCTTTGTGGATTTTTTAAAATACCTCTTCCCTGCCCTGTTTGTCAGTACTTCTTTTTTATTTTTCTTTTTCCCTTAGGATTCTGGTACTCATTTGTGTGTAATTGATGACTCTAACGAGCATATGCTTACTGTGTGGGATTGGCAGAGGAAATCAAAAATAGCAGAGATAAAGGTAATTTTTGCACATGAACATTCTGAAATACAACTGGTTTTATTCCCATAAATACAAGTTTGTAAGACATGCTTTTGATCTTACTTGGAAACTGCAGCTGTGTAATTCTGATGGGTTGTTTAAGGGTTCCACAGAAATGTGTTCTTTACTTGTTTATTGGAAGCGGTTGGAATATTAAAGGGTTTGGAATTGCATTTTACCCATCCTTAAAAGCCAATGCAAATAAAGCAATTGTCTAATAGTTTCTTAATTTAAAAGAAAAATAAATCCTGGGAACTTAAAGAAACTAAACTGATGATTCAGTCTGTAGTTCTTAAAAAAAAAAAAAAACTACTTCTCAACATTCCACAGTTCAATTTTGTCTGAATCAAATTCCAATTATTGATTCTCAGTATGTGTCTCTTCTCATTTGAAGTCCTGAGTACTTTTGTGGATTTCAGTCATGTCTGCTTTTCTCTTTCTTTTTGAAACTTTCCAAATTTCAGAGCACTGAGATGTTTTCAGAGATGCTGCACTCACTGCTCACTTAAAGTTGATTTCACTGGGAATACCCAATCCTTTGTGCTTCCAGTATCAAGCAAGCAAATATTTCATGCATGTGGAACTGAGTATTTGTCTATTTTTAGAAGTCATGCTCCACAAGCATATATGTCTGTATCATTCCAAACTTGCCATTTCAGATAAATCATGTTGGTTTGACCTGTTTTCTCTAGATTATGTTGACTAATACAAGCTTTTTTCTACAAGTTTAATTTAATTCTATAACAGTATTTTCATTTCCTTTTTGATATTTATGTGAAACTATTTGGCATATGCCTTGTATTTCCCGTTCACTGACGTTATGTTTTGACTGTTTTTCACTCAGGGGAGTTCCTTGGTGTTTCAGAATTGGCTAAAAATTATTTGGCAGGGACAGCTCGCCCTTCAGAACTTATTCAAATCTAGGACTTGGTCTTACAGTGTCTTAAGCACCTTCTACAGAAGATGGTGTGAGCAGAGTTGCATCTCTTGAGCTGGGATGCAAAACAAAAGCTGTTTCTTATCTGAACTCCATTAAGGTTTTCAGTCCTTAAATTCCAAATGATTTTTTTGACATAGCAGATTTGCTCCTGTGAAAACTCTGTGAGAAACATAATTCAATAAATATGGCTATAAACAACAACAACAACAACAAAAGTATTCTTTTTTTAAAATCAGCCAGAAGTTGTGAAGTTGTTCTCAAAGATGTGGTTTAACAGCACTCTTCTGTACAGATGACAGAACAGCTGGGGTTGGAGGGCACTGGTGGAGATGATGTGCCCAAGCTCCAAGCTACAGCAGGTTCCCCTAGAGCAGGTTGCACAGGATCCTGCCCAGGCAGGTGTTCAGTACCTCCAGAGAAGGAGACTCCACAACCTCTCTGGGCAGCCTCTTTTGAAATCCTGTAGAAATAAATGCATTTACTTTCTTGTTTTGTAGCCACTGCCTGCAGGGGATTGGAACTGTCTTCAAAGACAGTTTGGTTGAGTATATATTAGAAGTTAAGTAAATGACCAGTCACTTTGTTATGTTTATAAAATCTGTTGGTAAAATATGAAATACTTCAAGATGTTGGTAATTCAGTAAAAGTAGATGAAGCCAGTAAAAATACAAAGGTGGGACTCTATATTTAAAAGTTTTGAGTTATGCAGACTTTTTCTTCTTTGTGAGGAGGAAAGGAAAGCAAAGAATCCAAAAGAATCTTTACAGAATTTCAGAAAGAGAATGATGAATATAATCCTACAATATTATCGTTGTCTTACTTGCCTCTGTCACAGCTTTTTTATCCAGAATAGCAAGCAGTCTGTGTAAAAACTAAGCAGGGTTTTCAATCCAAAAAAGTGTCTTTTATACATTATTAACTTTCCTTGGCAGAAGTCTTAGCTATTTGAGAGAGCAGAAGCTTTTTGTGTTTTAAAAGGGAATGTAAAACCCTAACTTGTGTACCTAAGTTTAATAAAGATCTGTTATGTATGTGAAAAATCAATATATATAAAATTATATGTGCAGTCATTCAGACAGCTGACTTAGCACAGAAAACTTTAAAAAACTTTAAAGCATACGATGAGCTATCTAGTTTTACATATCTCTGTTCTGAAACTGGGGGTTTACATGTGTTTCTAGTAGTTAATGTCCTATCTGAATAAATATTATTTCTGTTATTATTTCAGACTACAAATGAAGTTGTTCTTGCTGTGGAATTCCATCCCACTGATGCAAATACCATAATAACATGTGGCAAATCTCATATATTTTTCTGGACCTGGAGTGGCAATTCATTATCAAGGAAGCAAGGGATATTTGGGGTAATAATATCTTGATACCAGGACAGTTTTAAATCAATGGAAATCACATTTTCTGTGCATTTGCTTTGTTGTTACTGTGTACTGTCTGATCAGAGAGGTAAATATACAAAAAAAGGCTAAATTCTGCTTGTGTATGCAGGGTGTAAGAATGTGGGTGCATTATTCTAATTATGTAACAAGTAGGAGCAATTATCCCATTCTCTTGCTTATTTTGTTTCAGAAATATGAGAAACCCAAATTTGTTCAGTGTTTGGCTTTCTTGGGAAATGGAGATGTGCTCACTGGAGACTCAGGTGGGATAATACTTATATGGGGCAAAACTACTGTAGAAGCTACTCCAGGAAAAGGAGCTAAAGGTAGGACATGTTTGGGGTTAATTGCAGATTTTGCATAGTCTGTAGAAGACAAACATAAAGGTTGGCATTAGGGAAGGAATAGAGAAATAGGCCTGACTCAGAGCATACACTCCCTGTCAGTAACAAAGTCTGCAAGTCCTGTGAATTTGCTGACTTAAGAGCAGTCTGGAATTTCTCTCTAATTAAAGAGCCTGTGCATGAAATGAATGAAAACTACTTTATCTAAATGTTTTGCATTTTTAAAAAATGTGATTAATCAGCTCTCCTTTGATCTGGTGATTTGCAAAAGGCTGTAGGATCAGTTTAGGGATTCTGCAGGCTGCCTTTGCCTCTTAAGGCTTTTGTTGCACCATGCTTAGTCTCAGAGGAATTCCATTAAGTGGTGGAGCTGACATTAACAGGACTAGTATGTGAAGTACAATTACAATGCTTAGTTGTAGCAGTTACATGAAAAACAGTTTCTGGTTTAGCAGACCCTCAAGTCTTGATATACTTAAAAAGAAATAACTTTGAAATTTGAAATTGAACTAACTCTTTAGAGAAAAGCTTTTGTGAAAAAGAAAGGAAAATTATTTGTTACCCAACATATGCAGACCTGGCACAGTTGAGCCCTCATAAATTCAATGATAATTCATTTTACTTGGCAGCTATTTCAAACGCTCTGGTTTAAATTGGTGTGCCAGGAAAACATTCATGTAAAAAGTACATTTTTAACAGTAAGTCTGATTTTGTAGGTAAATCTTTTTTTCATCTTTGAAGTTAACTGCAATGGAAAAGTAATTCAACATATTATCTGATATTTAATTTTCAATTTCTTGTTCAAAAATAACCTTTTTTCAGTATAACCCTAAGTGTTATCAGATAGAATATTTATTTACATTGGCTTAACTAACAGTGGGGTTTTTAGTTGGTTTATCACATTAGATTGGTCACAGGACCTGATCTCATACTCTCTCACAGTGTGAGAGCACACTCATTTGAACTGACTTGAGGCAGAGTCAGCAAAGTTCAGCTCATAGCTGGGTGCTGCTCCACTTTTTCTGTGATTGCTATTTGAAAATATGCAGCACCAGAATCTTTTGTTTAGCTTTTTTTTTAAATTTTCCAACAGTAGTTCTTTTGATGTGAAGACCCAATGAGGGTGGAAAAGGCTTCTTTTGCTACCCTTGTTGTTTAATTTTCTCATCTCTTTCATGCTTCCAAGTATTTTCCTTTGGGTAGACTGCTGTCTTGATAGATGCCAAATGCTGGTTGTACTATTTTTATGTGTGGCAGCACATATCCAGCTTTAGATATTAGGTTCATGCATCCTGGAAACTTTGCTATAAATAATTGGCCTTTTATTCCCAAAAGACTATAGACAAGTCTTCTAGTTTCTTTTAATAAAGTAGCTTTACTTATTTTCTAATAATGACTTGCTAAATATTTTTTGACTCTAAAAGACAATTTCTCTTGCATCTGGAAAAACTGTGTTCCTTTGGAAAGCAGAGAAATGAAAGCATTCTACCAGTTGTTGGTTTTGGTTTTGCCTTCTCATTTTGTAGGACAGTCAATCTAAAAAAGTTTTTCTTGAGAAAGGAGGGCCCTTTGTTTTACCTTTTTATCCTGTAAGAAAACACTACCACCTTGTGTTTGCAATACTAAGAGCCTGACAGTCCAAGTGTAATTATTATTTTACACTTCCTTTATTCTTCTGCCTAAAGGCAGAGCTTCTTGTAAACCACAGGTAAAAAAATGAGAAGCGTTCTTTCCTATTTTCTTTTTTCTGCTTATAGGAGTATATCAGATAAGCAAACAAATCAAAGCTCATGATGGCAGTGTGTTCACACTCTGTCAGATGAGGAATGGAATGCTGCTAACTGGAGGTGGGAAAGACCGAAAGATCATCCTGTGGGATCATGATTTGAATCCTGAAAGGGAAATTGAGGTAAGAAGGCAAGAGTGACAGGGAAATTGCCTTGAAGAAGGTATTGGCTAGCAAGACAGAGCCTTCCTCACTCTTAGTAGGGGAAGCTAGGATGAAAGAATACCTTCTGGTTGCTGTTTATTAAGTGGATTACAATGTTTTATTATGAAAGTGTTTAAATTTTAGCCTATAAATGAGCCTATATGGGACTCAGTTCTCCTGTGTTTAAATTGAACAGAAATGTTAAGGGTTTTCTTTCTGCTAGTTGTTTGGAGTTTTTTTTAATTCATCCTGTTTGAGAGGACGTTTGAGGATATTCTTTAGTATTGCCTGTGTTTTTAAAAGTTTGCCTCTGGAGAAAGACAATGTTACCAGCATTTGAGGGTTTTAGTAGAATGTTTGACATAAGGTAAACAAGGGGTAGAATACATATTGGAATTCTGTAATAATTGATGATTAATAAGCTATGATGAGGAACTTCTTTTAAATTTATCCTAAACCAGGTGTTCAGTGAATATGTCTGTTCTTTGTGATTTGGCAATATGGCAGTGCTAGGTCAGTTGAATTGGAAAAGGAATTAATTGGAAAAGGTCATGTATTTTGGATTTTAAAAACTTGGGGTTTCCCTTACCTTGAAATAATGTGTTCTCCTTAAACAGTTCTTTAAACCCTGGTTTACTCCACTTACCTATTGTCCATTTGTAGTAGCATTTTTTCCTTAATATTTATGTGAGTTCAGTCTAGGATTAGTTACTGCCTTGAATCTAATACTGACATTTAGAAAACATGGCAGTGAAGGTAATCCTGACTATCTTATACAATTCTTAGCCTTAAGTAACACACTTCCTATTCCTATTCCTATCCTATTCAATCTATTCTATTCCTACTCAACAGTGTCTGTTTTCCTTTTGTTAATAATATTATGTTAAAGCTAATTTTTACATTACCAGAGTCCTGACAGATTGATTTTTCTATCTTATGTTATGTTATCACTTAAAATTAGTGTATTTTCTCAAATAATTTAGAAAACAAACAATTACACATTGTAAAAAAAAAAAGCAGTGTCTTAGAATTCAAGCCTGCAATAAACAGTCATTAAAATTCAGAATCATTGCTAACATAAGGCATATGAACATTTACTTTAGGCTCATCAGGAAACATTAAGAAAATCAGGAAGCATTTACTGTGTGCTACAAGATTTTTCTTGGTTTTCAAAACCTGTTTTGGAAAGTAAATAGTAACTGTATTATTCCTTCCCTTATAAGATGAGTTGTAAGGCTGTGGCGTGCATTTGTTTAGTGAATTTGACACTTGAAAGCTATTTAATTTAATTTGTAATTTTTTTCTACTGAAGTTATTAAAATTATATAACTGTGATTGTCTTGGACTAAGATCTTGTATGCCTGTACTGAACAAATAGATGAGAGAGGTTTCAGGTCAAGCCCTGGTCGAGGTTATAATAATTGGATTGTTCCTTTTTTCTGGGAGAACTGATACTGTCACTGTGCTCTATTTGTGACCTGTCAGGATGCCTGATGTGGTTTGACAGATGTTTCTTTTCCCAGGTTCCTGACCAGTATGGAACAATCAGAGCAGTAGCAGAAGGAAAAGCTGATCAGTTTTTAGTGGGTACTTCGCGAAACTTTGTTTTGAGGGGAACATTTAATGATGGTTTCGTAGTAGAAGTACAGGTGAGCATAACTTGTTATTTTTGAAGTATAATCAAAAAATGTAAAGGTTTTCTCTGCTGGTGTGTTATTTTAAGAATCTTAATTTTATTAATTGTTAAATCACTTGTGGTTTCTTTCTAGGGACATACAGATGAACTCTGGGGACTGGCATCTCATCCTTTCAAAGACTTATTTTTAACATGTGCCCAAGATAGGCAAGTTTGTATGTGGAACTCTGTGGACCACACACTGGAATGGACCAGGCTGCTAGATGTATGTCAACCCTTTAATTTAAATATAAAGCTAGAAGTAGAAAAAAACATTCAATCTCTGAAACACTCTTGTCCCACCTAATTGCAAGCAAAAATCCTGCAGTTATGCTTTAAAAAACAGCTATCTGAAGCTTTGATAAACTTGGCAAGGTTCATCAGACCTTGTGTAAGATGTAATCCGGTTATCATTGCTTGATGTCATTTTGACAAGCCAACTTGAATAAGTCTTAGTCTTTTATTCTTGTTACAGTTTATTTTTTTTCCCTGTTATTCAAACAATCTGAAGAGGGTATTATACAGTTGTGAAGGTTTGGCTTTAGATGTCATTTCCTTACTGTCATTCATTTTGTAGTTTGGCTAGTTCTCTGCTGTTATCCGAGCAAAATTAGTTTTTACACAGAAATGTCAGCCTTTTAGTCACAAGGTGTTCTTGCAGTGCATGTCACTGATACTCTGAGAGAAGAGCTGTCTCAGGGTTAGCATGCTGCTAAGTGGTTGGTTTTCCCTGTATCAGCTCAGACCTTTAGGACAGCTTTGGTCCAAGGCGAGGTGTTGGCCCTGGGGATGCAGCAGGGAGTAACGTGTCTGTCTGTGCTTCCGTGCAGGAACCCGGGCACTGTGCGGATTTCCATCCCAGCGGAGCAGTGGTTGCCATAGGAACCCACTCGGGCAGGTAAACGCCTTCCAGCCGAGCTGTGGTGACAGAAAGTGCAAAGGAGACACTCTATACAGTGCACCTTATAATTGAAGTTCATTTGCTTTTTATTCTTTTTGCTTGAGGTTATGGAGCCTACAAAGCATGGCAAAAGGGGGCAGAGCATCTTAGACAAAGACAGAAGAATTGTTTGGTTGTTGTTAGGCTGGTTTTGTCTTTTTATCATGAAATGTTAAATGAAAGTCCAAATCTTGATTTATTTTTTTTTTTAACTAATTATTTGCACAGATTTCTGTGAGCACTCCTTATTGTCTGTTCCAAGTATCATATATTTCAATGTTATGCGCACATTACATTTCTTTTTAAGACAGGTACAGTATAGATCTTTGTCCTTCCCAAATCAAACATACTTGCAATCTTTTAAACTGAGATGGATAGGCAAGTGAACAGACTGGAATTTTGATTTTTGTGTAAGACAGAGTTCAGCATGGCACACTGCTGCACTAAAGTGATACTGAATTGTTCCTCTTCTTCCTTTGCAAGCTGTCAAAGCACAAACTGAGTCTTTTTGACTTGGGCTTCTTACAGTGGGAGAAAAAAGTTACATTATTTCATAGTCAGACTCTGGCTTGGCATCATCTCCTAGGAAGGGAGTACCAATGTACCAATTAAAAGAAAAAGCTGGTTGTTCATGGCATTAGAAAGGTGAGAGGAGCACATATTAAATCTACTAGCATTTTTGTTCTGTGTTTCAGTTATACCTCATGGTTGATAACTTGATAATAAAATCATGCCTGGTGCATGTAAGAAAATTGCAAATATTTCATTTACTAGCTAGAATTTTTTTTTTCACCTTAACCTTATGCCTAAAAACATCTGAAGTTTCGTTTTTAGAAACTGCTGAGTATGTGCAACACCCTTAAAATTTCCTGGAAAAATGAAATGCTAAATATTTTTAGGGAGTTTCCTTCAAGATGAAGATGCAGTCTGCACTAAATTCATGAGGTATACTATCAGCCTACACAAGCTAGTTTACCTTCTAGTAAAAACCTTGCTGAGCTCTTGTATACTTGATTACCACGTTGAACCTTTCCATCTTAAAACTATAAACATTAAATTGAACTAATACTTTTGTCTTCATTAAGCACAGCAAAATATACAGGCCTAAGAGTACTTTAAACAGGTAAAAGGGAAACAGTGTGAGGCTATGTTTCTTCAGAGTTTTTAGATGTTTTTGAACTTAAATTAAAGCACAGTCAAGGCACGTTGCATGGCCAAAGCATCCAGTCTGTTACTTGCTTTTGGTTGACTTTTTTTCCCCTTCTCCTGGAGCTTTTAGTGTTATGTTTTAAGTTTGGCACATTCAGTTTAAATTCTTATTTTTAATTTACTTGAGGCAATGAGTTTATACTGCGTTCAAGAAATTTATGATGATGGCCTTGGAGTTTTTTGTTTGTTTTTTTTTTTACCTTCAGTAAAAAGAGTTTTTAAGCAGTTATATTTTCACCATTATATTTTAGTGTGTTCTGAAATTGTATAGTTCAGTGATGGGTTAGAGATATACAAATGAAACTGAGTTGAAATGAGACCTGGTAAGTGTATAAGTGGATGAGAAATAAATGGAGTTGAGTCAAGATAAACAAAACAGTTTTAAAATTACTGCCTATGCAGCAGCATCATGCAGTGCTTTCTGTGCCAGAAAATCTGGTCCAAGGGAATTATTTCCCAAGGAATGAAGGCTGTATCATATATCTCGATTAACATAAGAAAAAATAATCTCAAACCCATAACAAATATTTTAATAATTTGATTAATAGCCTAAAAATCTTAAAGCAAATATTAAATGAGCCTAATCTGTTTAGAACTCAGTAAACCAAAACCTTGCATGTGTCTGTTCTAGTGCTGCTCAGCTTTCAGCACAGAAGTGAGTAAGACAGGGACAAGGAATGGAGCACTAAGAAAGTTGGGTTTGTTGGTTAAAGTTGAGATATCAAAAGAAAACTGACTTTTGTCCCTTTTTCTCTATTCTTGTCTGTTGTTTTACAGTGGTGTGTTTTTTATCAGGTCAAACATCATGCTTTTGCTGGCTTTTTCACATATCACTTTCCATGATAAATATCCCAGTATCATTTCCCCTTTTGGGCTGTCTGCAAAGGGTCTACTGCAGGTTTTGTTGCCACTTCCTTACATACCTGCTGTGGACCTGATCATCAGCTGTTTGGCAGTACTAATTCTTTCTGTGGATCCTGCTGCTTGCTGAAAAGGCATAGCTGGAAAACTAAGAAAGTTTTTTTGAGGCACTTTTCAGATCCTTTTGCCATGCTTCCAGTGGTACTATTTGCTGGGAACTAGATCTCTCTGTGACTAATCATGTAGAATATCTTGTACTAAGTACTAAGCATATGTGTAATCAAAGGCACTGTGGAAAAAAAGACTAAAAAGATTCTAACAAAAATGTTAATATTGGTAAGAAAACTGAAGGCAGAAGGGCAAGGTTGGTGTAAGGCAGAGCCATAAAGAAATTAATCAGGCAATAGAGGCAAATCAGGTAAATATTATCTATTTTCCACTGGTTCTGTCTGTCCTGGTTATTTAGCAGTCCATGCCCTGTGGGGTGGGGGGTTTTCTATGTGTGTTTTGTTTAATATCTTCAGTGTGGCTCTCTAACTACAAGCTGGCTTGAGCCATTGGGACCAGGCTTTCCAGATGCCTAGCTGTTGGACCCTGGATGAGCATGAACTGGAATCTCATCCCCACCCATAGAAAGCAATGTGTGATGATGTTCCTGGGGTTCATTTTGCAGCTTTGCTGTGGAATAAATGGTGCCAGGTTTAGCAATGTTCCACTGAGACAGAGGGTGGCCTTCCCTTGCTCATTTCCAGTGTTTGAACTTGCCATTAGGGATAGAAACCTGCCTGTGGCATATGTTCATGGCTGTGACAGCAGAAGTTTGGAGCAAAGAAATTAAATTCTGAGTACAGCTCCAATGTGTTAAGCCATATTGGCACCTTCTGTTTCATGATCTGTGGGTGTGAATACATATTTTTTTAAATGGTCATTGTCTCTGTGTTGCATTGTTCAGTGTATTTAGGAGTTGGGTGGGCATCAGAGCCATTGCAAAATGCTCAGTTTCTGCCCATCTTGCATCTTGCTGTCAGTGGCCATTTTGGTCTGTGTGCCAGTGAGTTTTTGTAAGCATCTCACATGTGTCTCATAAATAATAAACTGAAGGTTAAAAGTTATTGTTAAATAATAAAAAATGCAATTAATTACCTTAGCTATAAATCATCCAAACAAGAAATATAAAATAAAGTGCTAGTTTACGAACCATCAAATTCTAGTGAATGGTTGGTTATTCCTTTCTTTAATAAAATTATTCATAGAAATGAAAATGATTGAGAGAAAAATACCAAGATAGAATAGAACTTGTGTTTACAATGAGTACAGAAATGTTTTCCACTTACATCTACTACTTCTATTTTTTTTATTAACTTTGCTTTATAAAAATTGAAACACCAAGTTTTATCTCAACACTTATCTTCAAAATAAGGAAGCAGAATGAAACTCAGATTAAGGCTTAATGATGATAAGATGCAGTCTTATTTTCTGTTTAGTAGCATGTTTAATGTCCAGTAGACATTTTGGTGATTATTACAGTGTTCAGGAAAGGGGGGAAAAATTGAATGGTATTTAGAATCTTTCATATATTGTTCACTGAAACTTATCTTGCTTTGTGAACCAGAAAAGTGTTCCATTAAAAACAGATGTTCTCTATGCTGCCCTAGAGGGGCTAGCAATAGATGATGAAGGCAGGCAGCAGTTATGGCTCTTTTACTTTTCTTTTTGTTTAGTGGAAGTGATACTTACTGGCATTCTCCTCTCTCTAGGTGGTTTGTTCTGGATGCAGAAACGAGGGATCTGGTCTCAATACACACTGATGGCAACGAGCAGCTTTCAGTGATGCGCTACTCAGTAGGTAGGCAGACTTGGATAGTCAGAATAATTCTGATAAACCAGATGGATGTTCTGTTGAATGGTGTTAAACTAGTCCCCAGGCACAGCTTTGAAAAAATTGTTTCAAATGCTTAATGTGTAACTGAGGATTTGCTTATGGATTTGTTTGTGTGTACTAAATCCTGGAATTTTGTAACCGCAAACATCACCATCACCTTTCTCAGCTTTTTTTTCATGTTGAACTCTGCTGTCATAATAAATGCTAGCTTTGGTCCCCCCAAAAAAGTTCTCAAATAGTTGACAGGTTAACAGAAAAGTCTGTAAAAAGCTTAATATTTTAGTGATATTTTAATATCCCTTTTAGTTAGTTTTCAAGTTCATTAATGCAAACCCATAAAACTAAGTTTGTGTCTGTCTGGAAGTCAGAGCTGTTTGTGAAGTGTTTGCTCTGGGATTGCAAGGAGTCCAAACCAGTGTTGAGTCTCCTCTTCAGACATGATATGACAAATAGTCAGAGGCTGACTCCTCTCTGTTAAAACAGGATGGAAGAACAGATTTGTAAATCTTTTTTTTGTTTGCTTTTGGCTCACATGCAATGTCAGAACAAAATGTTCTTTTGATGCTGCCATGTGTGCCAAGCACAGCAATTTATTTTACATCACTGATATTCACTGACACTTAGAGGTGTTTGATTGTGATTTAGGCAGCTCTTGTCCACATATATTTTTTAAAGGGAGACAAGA